>NC_051440.1:12770759-12843050 GCF_001649575.2 Kryptolebias marmoratus | reverse complement strand
CCCCCCCCCCCCCCAAACCACGGACGATCCGCGCAAAAGTAGCTGCGCCTCACAACAGGTCCGCAGACGGAAGCGGGGGGTCGGGGTCTGCGGATGAGCTTTTTTGTCCTCTTTAGGAGGCAATTAACTGCGCCGAGATTACATAATGACGAGCCCACACTTTTCCCAACAACATGCCCGGTGCTGGAGGGACAAGATGTGACACCTTATTTTTTTAAGGAGGAGGAGGGGGAAATGAAACACCTTGAAAGTGTCAGGATGGTCTCCCCCCATCCTCTCCCCCCCATGCAAAGATTTCTGGACAGCATCTCTTCTTACCTTTGCTGCTGTCCTCTTCCCTGTTCAGATACATGGCTGGCTTCACTTGTGTCTCTCCGAGGCGGACAACAATGGCGCTGCTGTCTCACTTAGTATCTGATAGTATTTGTACTCCTCTCCGGCTGCGAGTCGTGAACTCCGCTGATGTGGTTCGTAGTAGTAGCTGCTTATTGTTTTGCCTCTCCTCTCCTCCTAGTGGATAGGTGAGGCTAACCAGTTTGAGACTCTCACTGTACTCCCTCCCTCTCCTCCTCCTCCTCCTCCTCTCCTCTCCTCCCAGCCTCTCCCTCTCTGTAACATCCACCCTAATGTGGCTCAGAGGACAAAATGGGGAAGAGTGACTTCTGCAGGGATTCTTCGGTCCCTCTGTGCATCCTCTGAGCGCAGGTTCCACTTCACCTGCTGGATTGTAAACTCAGTGTAGCCCCGGAAGAATGAAGTGAACTTAAAGCATCTTTTTTTTTTTTTTTTTGAGGTGTAAACACAGCCTACTTCCTCAGGGGCTTGTAGGTTTGCTTCAAGATGGAGCATTTTTCCTCTGCTTTATTACATAAAACGCCATAAGTCCGATAGTTTGAAGAGGGGGGTTCTGTGGAAATGTTACGAACAGTTAATATCTTACCTGTTGCCAAGGTCGGACAGTAGCCCTGGGCTCCAGGATGTAAGCTGGATTTGTATTTATAGAGGTGAAAAAAAGTGCTCTCGCTGACACAGTCGCAAGACCAAAGCGACGTCATTTTGCTCTCCTAGGCGCTCCAAGAGCCCCGTTCTCGACACAGGGGGGGCGGAGGAACCAACGAGCTAACGTTAGCTCTTCTGGGATCCAGTCGTGGCGGTTGCAAGCCGGCACGCTGTCCAAAACGACGTCCGACATCCTGAAATAAGACGTTCTTCTGAAAGACTTCCTTCTCCTGATTCCCCGCCGGGTTTCTGTCGGCGTCCCACAATGGTGTCCTGCGTTGGGGCGGGGCTTCCTGGAGATCGGCAGCAGGCGTATAAAGTGTCCTCAGGGAGGAAAACGTCAGAGAGAACAGATTTCCTAACTTCTTGCAGAGCTTGAATCCAGTTTAGTGACATTGTTTTTAACAAGAGGACGATTTCCAATGAGATGATCACTGAAAAGAGTTTAAATTTTGTTGAAACTGCTGAATGTTTTTGGTGATTTTTAGTTTTAAATTCAACAAACTAAGACTGTCATTTGGTTTGTAATCATTCCTTTTGCTTTGTAGAAGACCGAGTTGCTGTTTTTTGTCGTTCTTCTGTATTTTCTTCTTCATCTTCAGGTCCACTCAACAACAGCCATCTACGAACGTAAACTCTGTCAGACAAGCTGTTATTCTTCATAAAGCGATGTAGCAGGAACGCATTTCTTTTTTTTTTAAACCAAAACTCTGCAGCTTACTTTTCTCTGGGTAATCTCAGGACGTTGATATAAACTCTTCATATCACTGATATTCTGCCTTTTTGACCTTTTCTCTCGTTTTTATGAAGCTTTAAAACTATTTGATCAACAGGGGGGGAGAAAAAGAAAGACTTTTCTTTTTGAAAAAAGCAACATAAAAACCAACTCGGTGCGCAAAGTTTGTGTCGAAAACTGAATACATTTAGAGAACAAACAGTTGAAACAGGCGTAGTTATCTGACTGAAAGAAACAACCTCCTCGAATAAGTCAGTGCACATGGAGGTGAAATTATAAAGTGATTTTTGAAAGAATATGGCTGCTTTTTCACACCGCGGTAGCAATCAGTCATTACAGCAACGGCACATTGTGCTCCGAGTGACACATTTTAATGGTTTAATCAGTAAAACCCCGTAGACATTCGGCTCTAAGCGCAGATAAAATGTAGAAGCCATCTTTTCCCATCAGTTGCCTCCACCTTATCCAGACTTAATGTGGTCTCGGAGTGAAGAAAGTGCCCCGCGCAAGTTTACTGACCACATTACTGAGCGCGGGGCAGAGATTAGGAACCCCCACCCACACAGACACACAGAAAAAGTAATCAACTGCATCCTCTGCCTCTTTTTGATGCGAGGTGAGGTGTGCCGCTGTGCCAGTGCCGGCCAAATTAACTGCAGAAATGAGATGGAGATGATGTCGCCGCTCAGTATTCAGGTGCTGCCTGGCGTCGCGCTCGGCTTCTGGAAGTGGAGAGACGAAGGCACCCATTTTGCCCCTGACCTTGACACAGTCCTAGAAAAAAAAAAAAAACTAAAAAAAAAAGCCAGTCGGAAAGCAATTTAAAACAATTCCTTTAATTATTTTTTCCCTCGTGTCCTCTGAGCAAATTAACCAATTTGTGGTGGAACTTCTTCCCGCCAGAAGCTGGCACAGAGAGAGAGAGAGAGAGAGAGAGAGAGAGAGAGAGAGAGAGAGAGAGAGAGACACAGCGTATTAGGGAATAAATGGGATAAGCCATGACGGTTTTTATTAAAACCAACTGCGGAAAGTCTGCATCCATGTTAAAACAGACGCCTGATAATAAATCTGTGACTTTAACCCAACCAATTTACCTCCCCCCTTTTCCTTTTTTTGCAGACAGGGTGAAAACCAACTCCTGTGATCCGTTCTTGGGCTCCGGTTTACAAACGTTTTTCCCCTCACAGGCCTGCAAAATATGAGTCTAAATGCTCCATTCAGTCATGCGGCTCGCTGATATCAGAGGTTAGAAATTAAACAGGATATGAGCGGAGCAGCGCCGTCGATGCAAGTGCTTTGAACATTTCGCAGCACTAACCATTTGCCTGGGGTTTTGTCAATAAAGCTGGGAAACTCATTTAGCCGAAGCGTTCCACAGCGATTTTCATCTGATCATATTTTTTTTTTGTTTTTGTTTTTTTGCTTTGCACAGAGCCCTGTGCTGTTTGCATTTGTTGGGAGGATTCTCTGCAGACTAATTTGACCAGAGTTTATTCCCCATATTTCCCCCCCTCCCTGCTCTCAGCATCACTGTGCCTGTCACTGATGCATCTGTCTCCACTGGTATCTATAAATACCTTCTCTCCCTCTTCAAAAACCTGATTCCCATTGATTTAGTGACCTATATACAGATCCCCCCCCCCTCCACCAGCTCCCTTCTGCTGATGGTCCTCTGCTGCCTCCTACTTCACCTTCTCCCCATCTCTTTTTTTTTTTTTTTTTTCTTGCAGGGCTAATAATAGTTCGCGGCGGAAGCTTAAGTCATGACACACGAAATAAGGAATCGGGAGTGCGCCCCGGGAACGGCGGCCGCTGCTCATTTCTGCGCCTCAAGAGTCGTGCCGTGGAAAACCGAGCCTCCATCTGATCTCCCCCCACCACCACCCCCGTGTGAGTAAACACTGGAGTAGATGGAGTCTGATGAAAGGAGTCTCTCAAAGAGGTGCAAAAAAATTCAATAGGAAATCTGACTCTGGCAGAAATGAGATCAGGACAGAAAGAAGGAGCTGTGCAGAAAGACTGCAGAGGTGTGTGTGTGTGTGTGTGTACACGTGCAGGGTTACATGAAGGTACTCTGATGTTATTATGATGCAGAGATCTGCAAAATAGCACTCTGGAAACTTGGGCCGTAAACAGTAAAGGCTGAATAAATAAAACAAGGGAGGGGGGGGGAATAAAAACTAAACAAACACTTTTTAGGAGCTACAACGTGACGTTACACAAACATTCGGTGTGAAACGCGTTTGTCTTCATCTTCCAGGTTTCAAATATCAAGAACACCCACAGAAACCTCTGGTAACACAGACAGACGTCTGTGGATTGCTTAAAGGAATGCTTATCGCCCGCCGCCTTTCATGCCAGAGATATAGACTGAAACCTTATGTGTGTTAGCGTTTCGAGCATTTATTGAGGATGACTCTCAGCTACTACCACACCAAATTGTAGCTCAATATCTATAAAACTCAGTGAGTTATTGGCTATTTTGTGTTTGCTAAAGTCAGCTAGCTGTGGCGGGCATCTTAAATCGGGTTGACTCCAAAGGTTAACCAGGCGCAGATTGCTTCCTGAAAGTTTCATTCAAATCCGTCCAGCGGCTCACAAGATATTCTGCAAACAGACGCACATATCATTGCCCTTTTGCTTTTAACGGCAGGCGATAATAAATCCTTCAGCGGCTTGCCTCACTGAGAAGAATAATAAAAAACATAAAACAGCTAAGAGAGCGAGACTGTAGCGCACGATTTCCTGCCACATCACGTTGAGTGATCAAACACCTGTAAGTGGCCGCGAGTGCTGCCTGTCCTCCCGGCTCCCAGGCCCGAGAGGACGGCTCTACTGCGGCCCCACAGTGACACCCGGTGGCTCCGGGTTAGAACCGAAGCAACGCCGGCGGACTCAGGACATTCCCGCGCCCTCAAGGTGGCTTCTTTTCTTTCCTGCCAAACATCTACTGGACCTTGAAAAGCACAAACAGGGTGACTGTGTGTGTATGTGTGTATGTGTGTGTAACCTTAAGTACAGACAACTGCATCAGGCAATTTTAGGACAGTCAGTTTATTGAACAGTAAATTGTGACAAGAAACACAATATATATATATATATATATTTATATTTTCCATTTCATTTTAAAGATCTGTGTCATTCACCACACACACTCATAAACACCCTCTGTGATAGAGAGCCTCTGGATTGACAGTGAGGGGCGAGTTTTAAAATGCCTTATTGCACGTTTTTGTTTTTTTTTTTCCTCTCGGAGGAAGACAACAGGGGCTGTGAGGTGAGCTCAGACCCTTAAAAAAAAAAAAAGGCCTCCGAGCGCCGCAGCTGCATTAGTCAGACCTTTGCGTGACGCCGCGATTACTCGCTTGTGTTGTCGCGTCTTTTCTCTACCGTGCGTGGCTTCTACTTATTGCATAACGGTAAGCTGGTTTGTGAACTGTTTTTCGGTGAACATTTAAAGCACGAATCTTTCGATTAAAATGTAATAAACTCTTCACAATAATAATAATTATAATACATCTAAGTTACATTCTTGTATCTGATTCTTATAAGTAGGCGATATATATTTTGTGACTAAACTGCTGATAGTGGACACCATCGTGTGGGTATTTGTCTCAGCCCTATAGTTTCCTTTTTTTGTTGTTTTTTTTTTTTTTAATAGACATAGATAAATAAGAATAAAACAATCATTTGGATAAACAGATTCACAGAAATAAATTACTTTAATGCTCCGAATCAGCACATAAGGGTTTCCAGGCGCATCCAGAGAGGAACGTGTGCTATCTCATACCCCATCGTCCATTTTATGTGCTTTCTCTGATTCATAGTCGGCGTGTTTAAGAATGTCCTCCGCGATGACCCGCGCCCCGGCGGTGGTTACTGCTGGGATCGAGCACAAACACACGGAGGGGGGGCAGTAAACGAAGGAGGGGGGGATAAAATAATACATCCAAACAGCACTCTAACAGCTACGACTCTACGGCACTACACTGTCAAACGCACGCACGAAACCAAACGCACAAGCTCGGCGAAACGTCGCAGCCGAGTAAAGCAAAAACCACTTGCACGACACTCAGGATTCAACCGGGGGGGAAAAAAAACCATCCGAAGACAAAAGAATAGGGATAAGAGTTAAAAAAAAAAAAAAAAGACAAATCATAATAATCTTGACGACACAAAAAATAGGCATTGTGATCACAAGAAACAACATCAGGTCGGAATGTAAACAACAAACTAAAATCACAGGAGTAATTTCTAAAGCCAAGCTGACATGAATATTTGGGTCTTTTTTTTCTTTGTTACTTTTCCGTGCAGCTCTGATGTCAGTCGCTGTTCGAGCAGTCCCTCCCTGACCTATGGCTTTCAGTTACAGTAAGACGACTTCTGAGATTCGATTAGCTCTCGTGGGGGTTCGGGCAGTGCAGCCACTGTCGCGTTGCAGCTACTTTGTTTTTTTAAAGTAAAATTTTTTTTAAAAAAGCACCATTCAGACAAACTCTACAACGAGATGGGAACTTCACCGAGCTCGTCCCGCTTTTGGTCGTTGCACATTTCACGTCAGCTCAAAAAACAAAACACAACCACTAAATTGTTTCACTGAAAACTATCAGCATTAAGATTCTTCATTTGGTCCTAGAGTTACAGAAAGGAAACCAGCTGACCCGCAGGAATCCGGGAGAAATGGCACCCCTCCAACAAAGCCATCTGAGATCTAGACTAGTGTTCTCCCTTGGCAGATTGTTTTACTTCCTTCATTTTTTTATTTTTTTTTCTTGCATCAACATAACATAAAATCAGCACAAAATGAATTGACGAAGGGAGGAAAGGGAGGTAGGTGTGCAAATAAGCCATCATTTACCAAACAATAAATTCTAAAACAAATTTCATTTCATCTGCGTATGTACAATAAAATTAAGGTGGACAATTTGACACGAAAAACAACACGTACAAATACATTTCTGAGGCCCCCGCCGCCTCAAACAAAAAGGAATATCGATAAATAAAGCTCCCTCCCACGGACGATATCGCGCTGAGAAGTTGCGCCGTGTGCCCACAGAACAGCAGAGGAAGCTGCTTGATCAGCTGGAAAGAGGGAAGGAATGTGATTGGATAAGACCCGTCGAGGGTCACCTTGATCTCCGGCACGATAAACCCGTGGCAGGCCCCTTGGGGATCGCTGCGACGCACGAGCGGGATGCAGCGACGGGCGTTTTTCGCCGCGGCAGCTTAAAGCAAACAAAACCCCGAAAGCAAACAGGCTGAGATATGTTTTGATAAAACTCGTCTAACGCTGAGGACACAGCGGCCTGATTTTCAGATAAAGAACGGCTTTTCGTTTAGCTCTTTGGGGTCCCGCCGCCGAGTTCAGGTTTGGATAAAGCAGGAACTATTTTGTAAACAGAATAAAACAACATAATCATATGTGTGTGTCTACTTTGTCGCTCCACAGCGATGGAGAGAAAGCCGTTGGGGTTGTTTGTCATCTCGAGAAGCAATATTCGGCTTTTCTATTAAAACGACTTTCAGTCTATCCTGTGCTCACCGAGGTCCGAAACGCCCGAGTCCACGAGGAATTTAAAGCGTCACAGAAAACCGCTGGTGCACTTTGCACTTAGGGCTACAATCCGATCAGTCGTGTCACAGCAAAATGCAAAAATGCTAATACCAAGGCGTGTCCGGAAAAGTACAAGGGCATTACCGTAAAGAAAGACGTGCAGCAGTTATTCCCGGGTGGGGGAGATGTTGTCTCAAAGGTAAACGATGTAAACTCATAGTTTGGTAGCAGCTCGTAATGTTCACACTGGCTGGTTTGTAAGCGGAAGGTACGGAGAGCGTTCGGCGTGGGGTAAAAACAGAGGAACCATTGTGGCGGCACGAAATATCAGATGGAACCTGATCTACTTGGAAAAAGCCAAGGCAATCAAAGTCTGCTCTGAGCTGAAAGGCCGAGTTCATTACAACCACTCACTGTACAGGAAGGGAAGTGGCTTCTCAGGAAAGATCCGAGGGATGGTGCTGGTATCACGTCAACGCGCCGCCCGGGACGTGGAATCAAACTGGCCCTCACACAGGCTTACGCTCCTCCATTTTCGTCTTTTTTCCGCCAAACTCAAAAGCTCTCAGCTATCTCCCGAACCGAGGAATGTGCTTTTAACCGATTGTGTCAAATTGCGATTTCAGCTCGATTGCCAAGGGACGCGTTGACATTAAAAGAGCGAATAAACTTGAAATAAAACCAGCCCCTGGGCTCGCAGAACCGCAGCACGTCTAGTTTACAAAATCAGGACAATCGTATTCAGAAACGCAACGAAATCTTGGAGTTGTACACCGATATTTGTGGCTTCGTTTCCAGAGAGCGCCTATGGTTGAGGCTAACTGGAAACTCGTGCGCCACCACAGGCATCTTGGCAAACAAAGGCTCCCTTCTTAACATTCAACACAACAAATATAAACAAACAAAACAAAACAAACAAACAAACAAACAAAAACCCTCTCGGGGTAAGAGAAATTGTAGTTGAAGTGATGCATCGTGGGAGGGAAGGCAGAAAGGAGGCGCTCCTTAGTTGCCTTTTTGAGGCAAGAAGCTAAGGAGAAATTCGCCCACGCCCAGGAAGTAGACCACCTGTGCGATGCCGAAGAGCGGTGCGATGACCAGGGCTCGACAGTAGGCTCCCTTCAGGAAGGCCGCCGGGCCCTCGTTGCGCATGATTTTCCTAGAGAGCAAACAGAGACGCGTCACTTTAGTCGGGGCGTGCGCTCTGCGTTGGCCGGCGGGGACGCTGACCGCGCGGGCAGCGTGACGCGGCGCGGACACGACGAGCTCACCTGATGCAGTCGGTCACTCCGCTGTACGTGTCTTCTGTGCTCGCTCGGTTCAGGGACTGCAGCCTGGTCTTTATCACTGCAGATTCAGAGAGCGCAGGTTAGAATCTTGAGTGAAAATTGCGCATGTAGTTTAAAAGAAAAAAATTTTTTTTTAAAAAGCTCACCATCAACGGGGTTGACTGCTACAGCCGCCGTGCTTCCTGCGACACAGCCGGAGATGAACGACACGTAGAAAGGAGCCGGGCCGTCCGCGTCTTTTTTCCCCAGGTTGTTCAGGTTGGCAAAAAGGGGGAAGTAGATGATGGAGAAAGGAACATCCCTAAGCAGACAGAATCAGGACAATACATAATTAACTGTAAACGGTTACATACAACCACCACGTTGGTTTCGACTCTGCTTTACCTGAGCAGTGTGGCACCCAGGCCCTTATAAAGCCCGGCGATGCCCTTTTCCCTCAGTAGCTGTCTGGTTAGCTGCATGGCCGTGGGGGACTTGGTCTCCACGGTGCCCGCTGCCACCGCCTCCGGCATGAGCTTCCTCTGAGCAGCTGAAAACAAACAGGAAGATTATAAGGAAGAAAAAAAAAATAGTTTCCAACTATCATCCCCACGGTGCCCAGAACAGGTTTGTGTATCGACAGTATATAAAGTGCATTCTGTCCCGGCGCCACACGGGGCCGCTCTTGCTCCAGCATGTCTGCAAAACGCCACGGTTCGTGCTAAAAGCGGCAGCTGGGTTTCATTTCCTCTTACCGAGCCTTCCGGCGTCCTGCAGCTGGATTTTCAGCATCTCCATAGGAGTTGTTACGATAACCTGAAACAGAAACAGAAAAAAAAAGAAGCATCAAACGCAGCGCTCGCACGTGCAGCAGAGGCACACGATCATGTCGCACAGAAACACAAAAATGGCCATAATTCAGTCAGTTTTACAGATATTGTGCTACATTTTGGTGCAGTTGTAGCTGAGACGGATTCCAAACATATGCTCCAAGTGCTGCTGTCTACGTTTAATGCTTCAGCATTAACTGTTGGAGTAAGCTCTGTTTGTCCGTTAGCAAAAAAATCTCATGAACCACTGGATGGATTTTAATGAAACCTCCAGAAAGCAATCCTTGTATACACATCTCCAACTCATTAACTTTTGGAGTCAATCAGTTTCAAGATGGCCACCACAGCTGACTGGCATGAGCCAACACAAAAACAGGCATAACTCTGGCAGTTTTACAGACACTGAACTAACATTTGATGAGGTCGTAGCTGAGAGTTACTCTGAGCGTGACGCATGAGATCACACATAACTCTCTCGTGTCTCAACTTAAAATGATCTTATTCAGAAACTCTGCCATGAAATTAGTTCATTTCCTCTTATTGGGTGATATGCATTCCTTCAAGGAATGCTTTAAATTGAAAATCAGAGTTTGGCACTGATTACCACCGGAGAGGTCTGACTGGAGAAGTGTGTGTGTGTGTGTGTGTGTGTGTGTGTGTGTGTGTGTTCAGGGTAAATCTGCTGGCACTCATTAACTGCATGTCGCCTCTGTAGTAACACAGAAGGTAACTAGTTAACTAGATTAAGGACGAGAGGGTGTACGCTCTGAGCTGCAGTCGTAATCCAAGATCTGCTGCACTTAATCTAATCGGGCTCCTCGTGCTCGAAGCCTTTGCCCTCACTGACGAGAGGCATGTCTCTCTGGCTCACATGGCCAAGCACTCTCACAGCGTCTTATCTGATCGCTCGGCGTCTGCACAGCTGCGCCAGCGGATCTCCTCACGGCGGCGCAATTAAGCTGATTGGAAATCACTTTCAAAGTGGAAAACGGAACATTACAGCTCACAGATAACACCGAACTCCAAGCGTGTGTATTTTATTTTTTTTTTTTTGCGACCGCTGTTGCTCTCTTTAATGCGGCCGCGGCTGACTGCAGCTGCAGATGACGGAGACAAACGAGGCGCGCTGAAGTCAGCGGTTATTAAAGCCGCCCCTCGCAAACTCACTCACCTGGCATGTTCCTGCCCCACATCCAGCCAGCATCTCTTTGAACAGAGTGAGCTTTCTGAAAGGGAAAGAGAAGGAGATGTAAAAGCCGGATCAGATCACAGACCGACAGCGAGAGAGTTGGACGTCTTTATTTTTAAACATTTTTTTAAAAAAAAGCTGTCTCCAGTGGTGCTTGTGATGCTAATCTTTGTCTTCCACACCAACATGTCAGGAACGAGAACAAATTAATAATTCACAAGGAGACCAACTGGGCACAGACAAGTCAATCATTCATCCGCCGGCATGCTTGTTGCCATAGCAATGGAGACAGATGCCCCAGAAAGCCGTAGGTTTATCTGAGCGTGCAGCGCTCAAGATGGACAATGGGCGCTTCTCGCTTTCAGCAAACGACGGCCGCTAATGTTCCTCTCATGATACCATCACATGCTACTTGGTAACCTGATTTAAGGCGGCCGCTCATGCAAGTAATTGCATTTATGAACCAAACAAGTTAACAGCTTGAAAATGCTCCGCGCAGCCAGAGAGGTGACAGAAAGGGTGAAGGATTACCGGCAGCCCCCGGGGGTGGGGGGTGGAGGGTACAGAGGGGGGAGTGATGAAGGCAGCTAATGTGTCGGAGTCGTACGCATGTTGGTAAACACGTTCATTTAGCGAACGAGGAGGAGCGCGCGGGTGTGTTGTAAGTCAACCTGTCAGCGCCTTAATGCCTCACCCGTCCTTGGAGAGGTGATGCCTGAAGAAGTCGTTAGCAGCCAATTTAATGGCCTTCTCCGGCGTGACTAGCGTTAGGTTCACCGCAGCTCCTGGGAGGACAGAGAGGGAACCGCAGAGGAGACAAACAAAAGGCAAAACAGAAGGATTAGGAGCCTCGCATTCCCACATTGTTAGGGTGTTCTGCCGGTCCACACGAGATGCTGTGGTTGCTCGTATGAAGGCGTGAAGTGGAGTGAAACTGACTGGGGATTACGGGACTGAAAAAACTGAAACCTGAAACCCCCTTCTCTGTTTTCTGTTTGCTGCTAGTCTTTTTTTTTTGTTTGACATAGATTGCTTCCTTCATTCCTCTCAAACAATCCGTCTTCTCTGTCTAAAATGCACACCTTATTGTCCTCAATTGACCCTTGTTCTTAAGATGTAGTCTTAGCGCGAAGAAGGAGTTCTCCTGTGTTTGAGCTGAGAAAGCTCCTTGGATGAGTTTAAAAAAAAACACTCACAGTCTGACTGAAAGTCTACACCAACCAAGTGAGTCTCTTCAACTAATCTAGCTTGAGTTTACAGGTTAATAAGCTCATAAATTAGCCGCCGAGGAAATCCAATCCTTACCTCGATACATCCCGAAGTACCCCTCTGACCTGATGGTCTTAATAAGGCAGTCTGACCTGAAACGCACAAAAACAGCAGCAGTGGTATGTGAGTCAAAGTGCTGAGGGAGGACCCCGATCACCTCTGCTCACAGTGAGCTACAAACATTTCATACATGCTGGTATAAAGGCGAGATCCATTTTGCTGGTTTTGCAGCCGAGTCTTGGCCAGGTCAATGGGAAACACACAAGTCACTCCGATTAGGCCGGCGATCCCTCCATTGATCAATTTGGCAGGCAAACTGGATGAAGGTAAAGCCCGAAGGCGTAAATATCAAATGCTGAAGGTCACTAAATTAAAAGCAAAACTAAAAAAGAAACTTTTTTTCTTTACTCTGCTAACCTCACCTGATCTGTTTATCAGCCATTTATCTAAAGGCCCAGCTGGTCACAGGTCAACACGTCTGTCAGCTGCTCACTCAGGTGCTTCTTCTTTCGTTTGGTTGGTGTTTAAAGTGCCGTTCCGCCGCCCGACAGGAACTAAGATGACGGGGATCGCTTCTGACCTCCTGCTGCTGCCCAAGTGTTAGTTCAAGTAATTCTGTGGGGAAAACACAAAAGAAAGAAAAGCCTGCATTCAACGTTCTCAGAAAGTGACACTTGTGAAGAAACACGCCAACACACAACTGAATCTGTGCTTTCCAAAAGTGCACACATTTCAACAAAAAGTTTACGTAACAAGCCAAGATTTCACCCTTTTTCTCTCCCTAAAACTGAGCTTTTATAAAGCAGTGATTAAAAAAATGATGGGTTTGAATGAGTTCAGGGGACGTGAAAGTTTTACTAAAACTGATCACTGTGCACACAGAGACTCTTCAGTGCATGATTACGACTATAATAAAAACTGGACCTAATCAAAAGAAATTATTAACATAATTCAACACGAGGCACTTCACAAGAACATAAAACTTTTTTTGGAATAATTTGGACCAACTAAAACCATTTGTTTCCTCACAGCTTTGCTTTAACAGTGGTCCTTGTAACGACGACTCTCACAGGTTAGTGTTTCAGAGTAAAGAAATCAAGCCAGGAAGGTGGGAATATCGTCAGTATATCTGGAAAGAAATTACACAGAGAAAAGAAAAAGAATATGAACTATGTGAAGCCATATGCTGCAATACAACGTGATCAATACTCATCAGTTTAACTCAAGTTATCAGCACTCTAACAGTGACAGATGTATCAGCATAACCAGGAAAACAAGAATTAAATACAATAACGTAACGCCATATTTAACTCCACTCATAATCCGTACCTAGAAGAGTACATTACTTAAAAATGTTCAGTAAAAAAATCATTTAAATCAAGCTAAAGGGACTCAAATAGAACTTAGAAATAAGCAGCAAACCCCCACACTCTTTAAATAAATACAAAGCCTTTGGGTAACAGTTTCAGACTGGGTGAGAGAAGGAACCAAACTGGCACATTTTACCTCATAAACACCAAAACTACAGTCAAATACTGTGGTAGGAGTATCATATTGTAGTCGTATTTCTGTGATGCGAGAGTGTGAGAAACGTCAGGGAAGATGAATCCTGAGTGAGAGAACTTATTTCAACAGAGCTCAGGATCTCAGGCCGGGGCAAATGTTTACATTCTGACAAGACGACGCCGACCTTCTGCGTCTAAGAAAAAACACTGCAGTGGGTTCGGGAAGACTTTATAAATCTTTCCTGGAAAGCCTCAAACTGAATGTCTGGACCTGAAAATAGCTGTGTATCCATGAAAGGACGAAACCCTCCAGAGGAGAGGTGTGCTTCAAGACACAACTTGAGACAATCACCACTGTCTGAGGAGTTTTAATCAAGACCCAAGTGAATACTAACATACTAATGTACCGTATTCTCCGCACTATAGGGCGCACTGTCAATGAATGGTCCACTTTCGATTTTTTGTCATATATAGTTTATATAGTTTAACAAAGTTGTACTAAAACATTATGACTTCTTACATATATAAGGCGCACTGTCGTTTTTTGAGAAAATTGAAGGCTTTTAAGTGCGCCTTATAGTCCGGAAAGTACGGTAGATGTAACAGGTCTGAACTGTTGCTTCAATTCATTTAAAATACACTCCCAAAAATTACTTTTTCGCTTTCAATTATGAGGAGCAGATACATAAGAATGAAATGAATTTTAATTGCTGTTAACTCCATTTATGACCATTAGAACATCTGTATGTCCTTGAAAGCTCACATTTTCCCTTCTGTTATGAAACTGAAGTCATACAGATGAAGCTACATCTGCTGGTTAAAAGAGTTTTTAGGAGGAAAACACACAGAAGACGCCCCTTTTTTGACGCAGAGTGCCTTTACTGTGAAAAGATGCTTCCAATTTCCCCCATTTTTTTTTCTCTCCACCCCTTTTGTTGACCAATCACAACGGCCCTCTGCAAAGTGCAGCTCGCCTCCTCCTCCCCCCCCCATCTCCCTCAGCCACGAGTCACGACTCTCCAAACGCGGCTTCTCAACCTCAGATCTTTGCCGACTCGTGGCTTTTCTCGTGTGCAGAAGCGCACACGAGTGCAGAAGCAACCTCGCAAATTCCTCCAGACGACGTCCCTTTCTGTGGGACTCGACAGCGCGTCTGGATGTTTCTGTTTCCGACGGCGTTATCTGGCGCGGAAAGCACAGACAATCTGGTGTGTTTAGGTTGAAGGGGGGGACTGGAGGCCTTCATTGGCTGCTCCTGGGGGGTGGAGGAGGGCGGAGGAGAGCGGTGGGTTCAGAGCGGGTCACCGACAGCGTCTCTGTCTTTTCTCTGCTTCCTGGAGCTTCGGGGCTCACCTTCATCACTCATCTTCCTTTGTTTTCTCTCATAGCCTGACATTTTATTACATGTTCCGTTAGCTTCACTGTTCTCTGACCCCCGACTTCCTCTTTAAAAAAAAAAAAGAGGCCAAAAAGAAAAGAAAAATTTAAGTCCATAGTCAGCACTTTGAGTTTTCATTCAAACCTTTAAATTGCTTACTCGGTACAACCCCAACTCTAAGAACGTTAGGATTTTGTAAAAATAGAATTAAATGAATAGCAAAGCTCATAAACCCATGTTTTATTCCTATTTGAAGAATCTGTAGAAACCTCTGAGCTCAAAGGACAAGACTGAAAGTCAATACTGTGATCTTCAGGCCCTCAGACGGTACTGCAGTAATAACAGGTCTGATTCTGCTCTGGACATCACTGCATGGACTCAGGGACACTTCAGATCACTGTCTGTAAACACAGGTCACCAAATGCTGCTTAAAGCTCCATCAGGCAAAGAAGAAGCCAAACATGAACCCAATCCAGAAACACAGCTGTCCTCTCTGAGACAAAACTCTTTTAAAATGGACTGAGACAGTCCTCTCTGAGACAAAACTCTTTTAAAATGGACTGAGACAAAGAGGAGGACTGTTCTGTGGTCAGATAAATCAAAATTTGAAATTCCTTTGGGAAACCACAGACATCATGTCCTCCATACTAAAGAAGAGAGGGACCATTAGCCTGTTATCAGTGCTCAGTTCAAAAGCCTGCCTCTCTGATGCTATGGGGGTGCATTAGTGTCATTAGTATATACAGGTTTTAGAACATCATGTGCTCCCAACCAGACAATCTTCAGGGAAGTCCTTGCATATTTCAGCAGGACAACATCAGACCTCCTCCTGCATCCATTCCAGCAGCACGGCTTCATATAGAAGAGTCCAGGAGCTGAACTGAGCTGCCTGCAGTCCAGACCTCTCACCAGCTGAGGACATTTAAGAGCTTCATGAAACAACAAATCCATCAAAGAGCCAGGACTGTAGAGCAGCTGGAATCCTCCGTCAGACCAGAATGGGACAACATTCCCTCTAAAACCTGCAGCAGCTGCTCTCCTCAGGTGGTAGAAGAAGAGGAGATGCTTCACAGAGAGAAACGTGGACTTTTATGAGATGTGTTGCTGCCATAAAATACAAAATTATCCTTTTTTTTCCCAATGGTACAATTTCTTTGTTTAAACATTTGATGTTTACAGTGTTTCATGGTAAATAAAATGTGTGTTTATGAGATTTGCAAATCTAATTTCTGTTTTGTTTTACATTTCACACACCATCCCAACTTTTTCGAACTGATGCGAGCTGTTCCCTCCGAACTGATATGAGACGAAGCCTGAAAGGGACATCTCCCTCCTTGACTAGCATGCCATCAACTTTACTTGTCAGCTTCACTTTATACAACAACGTCTGCGCCGGGAAATGTGTTTGACTGCCAGCCATGGCCTGGCTGCCGAGTCTTGTCAAGACAAATGGACTCTTTATGGACACAACAAGCCCCAGTGTGCAGAGTTAACAACAAAAAGCATCGGTCATCAACCAGCTCTCCCAGGAATGCGTACAAGCTTCTGTGTACTTCATATTCTGTCCTTTCAGACCCCAAATAAGCTTAGTGCTACGCCGATTTGAAGTCTGGTATTCTTTATGTGACCATAATAAATAAACTAAACTATTTAGGACAACTAACCTCTGGCAAACTGTTAAAAACCTCATCTTTCTTACGCCAGCTTTCTATGGGTGGCTTCATACAGCGGACCTTCTCCCACACACATTTACATCAAGGCCACGTTTTGACTTTATACCACAGGAGCTGATAAGCACTGATGAGTAAACAATGGGCGATTATGCAACTCATGCAGAACCTTGAACTGAACTTGAGTCCTCCGGGGCGAAGCGGCGACTGGATGCACCTGATCAGAGAGCGAGTTCACAGTCCGGCTGTCAGCTTGCGTCGGGCT
This sequence comes from Kryptolebias marmoratus, assembly GCF_001649575.2. NCBI lineage: Eukaryota > Metazoa > Chordata > Actinopteri > Cyprinodontiformes > Rivulidae > Kryptolebias > Kryptolebias marmoratus. The sequence continues at coordinate 12,826,387 of NC_051440.1, read as the reverse complement.
TTTATCCTCGTTCGTTGTTACACGTTGTACAATCAGGCGGTCGGACGTCACTGATAAGAACACACGATAACCGGGAGAAATTCCGACGGCGCCTGCCGCTCGGCGGGTTGAGCTGTGGCGGCCAACTTGAACGACGCCGACGCCAAGCGTTAAATCGGTTGTGGACGCGTGCTCGAAGATCACTTTCGAAAATCTGTTCAGTGTGGTTCATGAGATATTTTGCTAACAGACACTGCTGCCAACAGTTTGGCAAAGTTTCAAACAAACAGAAGGGTTTGTCAGGCCAGATTTTAGCTCAAAATCTCTAAAAATGTTAGCCATTTTTGTGTTTTATCAAGGTAGCTGTGACGGCCATTTTGAATCAAAGACCAATCAGTTGTAGAAGCACATCCAGTGATCACTGTGAGAGAGTTTCGTCATGAAATATTTTAAAAAGTATGAAGTTTTAGGAAGATAAGAAGAATTCTCCAAGCAATCCTGTTGGGGTTTTTGGAGTCGATTTTTTTAAATTACGTTCATTTTAAACACCAACAAAGGTAACGGCACACACCTCCTGGCTGAGGCTTTGTTGGGACAGATACAGAGGAACGTTTAACAACTTTTTGTTTTCCTGGAAGATAATTCATTGTTTTAGAACAAGGCTAATAATGTGGAGTACGGTAAAATATTTTTATCACCTGCGACAAAAAGGCAAACGACGGGCAATAAAGCTTTTTGATGACGTGAGCCTGTGTGTGTGTGTGCGTGAGTTTGTTAGCAAAATATCTCATGAACCACTGGATGGTTTTTAATTAAACTTTCAGGAGTCAATCAATGAGTGTTCCCCTACAGCTGGTTCAACGTTTGGAGCCACTTCAGCTCAAGACAGCCACCACAATCAGCTGATCTTAAAAGATAAAAACAGGCTTTTCTTTAAGGGGTGAAGATGCAGACGGACAAAACGAGGCCAAAGGTCAAATCCACATCAAGTTATTTTCTATGCAAAACTGAATGCAAAGTGTACTCGGCCCGAGAACATGAAATACCTCGTCCAGCCCAGTTCCTTCGGCGGCTCCTCCGGTCTCAAGTGCCGACGGGGTAAAGGTCTCTGTGACTGATTGACGGGGGAGTTCAGTTACAGATAAGAGGAAGTGAGCGGCTACGACAGTGACAGAGCTTTCTCGGAGTCAGCACTCAAACCACGTGACTTCTGCAGCTCGGAAGACAGCAAGGAGCCGAAGCCTCATCACATTCGGCCTCTTTGTTAGCTGAGCGCGGGCTGCTGCCACCGGTCCATCTGTCCGTCACATGACCCCGAGCGACGCGCAGCAACAGGGAAACGTGCACACAAGTGTCTCTCTGCAGATACTGAAATGTTCTCCGAGCTTCAACAAGACAAAGGCCAGATTTATTTAAAAGAACAAACTCCATCTGTTCAGTTTTACATTCTAAATGTCTTATTAGATCGTATCATCAATATGAGGGATTTACTCACTAAATTGACTTTCTCTCATGACTCAACGTGTCCACATTTGGTGCATAATATTTCACTTAATGTAATCCTCCTCCCTGAAACCCATACATCTGTGTTTACAGTGCTACTCATTGTCCTTCACAGGCAATGTTTTTTAAATTCAGCCTATTTTTGGACGGGATGAAATTTGCGGCGTCGCCGACGACTCTGATGTCCTCTCCCCTACATCAGTGGGATTATAAACTTAATTCCCAATCTCTTTCTGCAGCCAGAGGAGGGAGATCTGGGCAGAGCGGTGCGGTTCGGCTCATATTGCAGCCACTAAACCGGCACGACGGTGGACTTTTCTTTTGTAAACCCCTGATGCGGATCAGATGAATCAGAAGAGGGGGGAGAAAAAAAAGCTCTTTTTGTGCAGAGGAAAGGTGAAGAGTTTAGGCTCTCCTCTGACAGCGCAGGTATCCGTGATGGCCTTGTTTCTGTGTAATCTGAGGCTATTTTTTATTTCTCTTATCGTCTGTTTTTCTTCCATCTCAGAGAGGCTCTGTTTAGAGACAAAAACACTACTGAAGCATAAAGTTACAATCCTCACACTGTAACCTGAATATAGCTTTCACACAGGAGCAAAAAAAAATCATCCTGTCAGCACAGAATTATCTCACTCTCAAACATATATGTGTGACTTTTTTTTAAATACCTGCCTGTTGGACAACACAGAAATATTGCTATCATTATCACCTGCTCCCGAAGACAGAAGGGTGATCATGTTTTGCTCATGTCTGTGTGGCTGTGCGCCAGTATACCTGTCGTGTTAGCAAAATATCGCCCCAGTTTAAGGTGGCTGCTGCGACCGATCATCATTGGCAGACAAAAACGGCTGTAACCGAGTCCGATTTACAGACATTGAGCTCAAATTTGACGCGGCAGTAGCTGAGAGTCATCCCCATCGCCCGCTTTGAGCTCCAGCGGCCTGACGCGAGGCCTCGTGGTATACCTTTGGAGCAAAGCGGCTATGGCGGGCGACATGCACTGCTTGGAGAAAAGGCACGCGGCGAACTGTGGTCTGAGGTACAACAGTTCCTGTGGAAAACGCATGTCACCCTACACCCAGGAACGGCTCAGCTCATGAATTATTTCCAGAGCAGCAGGGATGCTTTAATGCATGTGTGGGTCCTGAGCTCAACATAGACGCGAGTTCAAAACATGCAACCCTGCAGGTCTGTACACCCGCCTGACTTCCTGTTCAGCAGGTAAATGCTCCCATGTGCACGTGCAGGGATGTGTGGGACACATTTGACAGCTAACCGTGTATGTGTACATGTAATGGTCATATTTGCTCTTGCACAATGGTCCAGCAGATGTTGAAGCATCCCCAAATCCATCCTAGCAGCAGAGGAAGGAGGTGGGGCTGAGTTCAGACACCCTCAACGGAGAGGGAGAGGGGGAGGGATGAGGGGGGACGGAAGCCGGCACAGGGCCTCTCTGAATCTGACAGGGATTTTAATTTGACTCGATCACGGTGTTCGTGTCGTGTGGCAAGCGAGCTCTTAAAAAAATAAAATAAATAAATAAAAATGTACGCACAAAGCGTAAAAAAAAAGATGGAGACGACCGAGCCGGGCAGCGCCGCCACGGAGAACCGTTATGTAGCCGAGGGCGTCTAACGGTTCGGCCGGGAGGGGGTGAAGATACGACGGGCTCCGGTTATTTTATTATTAAATTTATTTAAAATAAAGGTGAACCAGTCGCTGCTGCTAGAAGTACATCCTTAAACCCGCCTTTTGGGTACAACTGCTCGACTCAGCGCCGCATTGGTTTGCCGCTTCCCACTTCTCGACAACCGCATCACTCCTTAAAGCCCCGCATTTCCAACTCACACCGTTACCCCTCCGCCTCAACCTCCTCCTCATCCACCCCGAGATAACACATCAGCTGCCTCCTTCAGGTGAGGGGGGGCTTTCAAACCGGGCCGCGAAGCCGACACCAACCCATCAGATTCCCAAACGAGGCTGCTGTTTCCCCGTTATGTACATACCGCACAGGGGTCGCTTCCGCTCCGCTCCGCCGGGGGGAAATCTGGCTCCTTTCAGGTGACAGACCGAGGCAGACCAAACCTACCGGGTTTCACCAGCGTTTTGGGTCCAGCGGAGGAGGTGGGAGTGGAAGGAGGGGAGCAGTCTGTCTTCGATGAAGCAGCAAACACAACCCAGAGGAAGGGGGTTTAAAGGGGCCCTCTAGCGGCGGGTAGTGGAAATACACGCATAGTTTTTACGTGCAGTAAGGTGTGAAGCTGGGGGGAGGGAGTCCACGTCACCATGACGACACATCTAAATGACCTTGGACATAAAAATAGCAATAAATAAAAATTTAAAAAAGCAAGGATTGCACTATTGGGGTTTAGGGAGAGCGTGCAGCTACGAAACAACAGAGGAGCCATAAGAAGCGGCCAACAACAGTTTCACTCATCATGGCACATTAACAAATGTTAACATTAACAAAATCACATTTACAACTGATTAATAACTGCAGATAACACCACTCAGACCACACCAGGAGGTAAATCTGATCAGCTGCACAAACAGGCGCTTTGTTTTCCTGCCGATGAGACCCTCGCTGCAGTGTCACGAAGCACACGCTCTCCTGCACGTTTTATTTGTGCTCTCACTTTAAAACACCTGGTTTAAACGGACGACTTTTGAAAACGCTGCTGGAAAACTCAGTGATTTGGCGAGGGGGTAATTAAACCGTTTGAATCAGGTGTGTTGGAGTGGGAAAAACCTAAAACTTCCAGGACAAGTGACCCTAGAGGACTGGAGTTTGACTCCCCTGTCCTAAAGAAAATCATACAGTAAAAAAAAAAAAAAAAATTCACATGATTTTGTTGTGTCACATCCATGGTTAATGTGTCCCTAAATTGAAAATTTGTAAGCAGAATTTGTGTTTATTTACCTACAGAAACAGGCGAAGTGACTGAAAATAGGTCAACAATGGCGACGTCCATGGAAGAGCTGTTTTGGAAGAAGAAGTCTGACAGTTTTGCTGTATTGGCACAAATTTACTCTCTGATTTGTTGAGCAAAATACACAGATAAAAGTGCTTTGTTTACACTGAGTGAGGACCCTCGTTTCAGAACAACACATCAAAAAAGTCTTTCAAACTGCACCACATATAAAGTTCAGGGTGACCTTTACTTAATGTTTAATTTCATAGTTTGCGGTGAGGAGTTTTAAACAACTTCCTGTTGTTTGTTCGACCCAAACAAAGTCGGCTTCCAGTGAAAATCATCACTTTTAAAGACAGACATAATAAAACAAATGACTGCAGTCTTTCAAAAACAACAAATCTGAGGAAAATTGATGAGGTGCTGCGTTAACACGGGCGAATTTCTAAAATGTTTATAACATTATGAAGCAAAATGTTTAATAATGAAAGAACTTTACCCATCTGACTGATAAATGGCAAAAAACATGTTATGATTGTTGAATATAAAAGCCTGGATTTTACACTTTATCTGCTACAAATTACTGCTGAATTAAGAGCTGTTGTCGTACTGACCGTATTTTAACCTTGTTGATATTTTTTGAAATTAGTTGCTGGTTGTGCATCAGTGTTTTTTTAAAAAAAACAACTTACACAAAAAAAAAAACAAATAAAGTGCAGAACGTCCCTAAAATGTTAAAACACAATTATAAAAAGCACCTAAAATCAGTAATTTGATTTACTGAAGCCTCATTTGCAGTAAAACGTTACCAGAGGTGTTTGTGGTTTATAAAATGCGCTCCCCACACTGGATTTCTTTTACCGTTTTTTGCAGGAAAAGGGAAAATTTGTCTACTTAGATTTACTAGTATCATGTAGTGACCAAGACTAGTGTCCTTTTGCTCATCCTCCGTCAAAACTTAGAGCTTTTGATGGATTTAAACAGCCTCATTTTTTGTATTTTTTAACTAAAACACCTATTATCATTTACATGGGAGTAATATCTTCTGACACTAGAGACAATTTAAAAAAAAACAATAAAAAAAAAAAACGATAAGAAATTCTCAAGTAATATTAGTTTCCCGAAAATAGGGCTTCAGATTCAGCTGTAAGATACTACAGTTAAATTAATGACACATTTACATATCAAATACTGATACTACCTCAAGTAGGAGTTACTATTAGTGGTATTTTATTTTTTTCCTGATAGAAATGATCTTATCTGGGCTCGATTTGCACAATAAGACAATTTCTAAAAAGAAAACCAAGACAGAGATCATCCAAAAGTCCATTCCATACTGCTTTCTTCTTCTGTCTTGTGAAAAGTCTCTCTGTGTGGTGGGCGGCTGTCTCAGCTGTGTCTCAGAGGACAGCTGTCCAGAGAACGGGATGAGGGGACGGAGGTGGGCTCCGCTGCAAACGAACTCAAGTACAGGTCAGCTGTGAGCGCCCGGCGCGAGCTCACCTCCTGCTGCGCGAGACGAGCTCTCCGCTTCCAGGCCGACTCTCCTCAGCGAATCCGAATACTTTTTCTTCCCTAAAGTCACGATGTCCTCGATCTCCTCGGCCAGGTCCTTCCTGCCGCTCTCCACCATGGCGCCCATGAGCCTCGACACGGTCCCGGGCCCGGCGTTCCTCTGTCCCCGGGCCCAGTGGAACAGCATGTCCAGCACCAGGGCGCCCAGGTCGTCCCTGGCGGGCAGAAAATACGCCGACAATGTTACATCATATCACCTTCAGCTGCAGCAGCCTGAGTGGAAAAGGGGTTTATGTGACGATATACCACTCCAACCTGCTGTGGTCATGAATATATCTCATTCTGTGCTCCTCGGCCTGGAGCAGTAATGTATTCAAATGGCAAAACGAGCATGTCAAACATAAATTTACACCCAATTATTAATCTTTGTATTAGAGCACGCTCAGATACGCAAGTTATTAGCAAAAAACATGCCAATAATCATAATATTCATGATATCACCCACAAACCTGGGACCAGAAAATGAATGTGGTTTTACATAATGTTATTATTATTTTTCCCCCATCCCCAGGATTCGTGATGAGAGGCTGGGAGGAGGGGGGAGGGCCAGATGAGCGACAGCCTGTGTGTAATCTCCCGCAGTGTCCCAGATGGCTCGGCGACGGCTGGCGGCGCAGATTAAAACAATCGGAATTCACTCCGATCTCTCCCTCGCCGCATAATTTCTACCGGCTCCGCGCCGACTCCTTGAAGGAGCACCGCAGAGGTCTGTGCCGTGTTTTGTGCACTGGTTACATAATTCTGTCACGCATATTCCTGTTTAAATCTAGGCCATAATCACCCGGTTCCACAGCCAGTCTGCAGGGTGCGTGCAGTTCCAAGGCCCCCCCCCCTCGAAACCGAGCAACATCCACGAAACACAAACGATCTGCTGCCAGGGTTGGTGAACCGAAGTGCACAGAGCTCCTGCCAAGATTCTGTTCGCACGTCTCAAGTTTTAGCGGCGGGAGGAACTATTACACGGCGTGAGGCAGGTGGTTTCCATGCCGATCGGTGCGTTTCCAGCAGAGAGGCGTGCACGTTTTTGGCTCAAAAAGCGTAAAACACCAAACTGAACTCAACGAGCTAATTCCAATAAACTCCAAACACACTATGATTTACCCTCCTTACTTCTTTTTGTATTGGATCCGATCCAACTCAATGTAGCTCAAGCCAAGATTCAGGCCGATATCTCGCCATTCCCGCCCGATCTGAAGCGAGATGGACAGCAGGTTGGCTTCTGTCAAGTAGCCGCTCTCGGGGTCCCCCAGGTTCAGGGGAGGGTGCTGGAACTCATCCAGGATAAAACTGTTCTCAGAGTTTAGAGCCTACAGAAGAAATACAGATGAAGGCATGACTTGTAGAGAGAAAGGAAAAAAAAAACAAATTACCACATGCATTTTAAACTGACAGGAAGTCTTAACGGTAAAGTAGCGAGCCACTGGCTGTCGAGTCCTTTCCTCTTTCTGGCCACTTCCTCTGGTAGGCTGCTGGGAATCTCCCCTCTGTAAAAAGACACCTGCAGCAGAGGTGAAAAGCACCATTTCAGCACGTCGTTTCAACTTAATGACCGAAAGGAAACCTGCACACGCTGTCGGGATTTTACGTTTTACTCCTTCTCGTAAAATACTCGACAAACTAAAGCTTCGACAATAAAAATGGCAGTTTAGGAGTGATGCTGTGCAGCGAGCTTCACATCACAACATTTCAAACAATCTGAAAGCTGTTTTTATGCTCCGACTTATGTTCTTTCCAGCTTCCGCTAATGATTGTTGGCGAGTTTAAAATACCTGAAAATATTTGTTTTTTTTCTGTAACAGATAAAATCTTTTCCCCCACAAACACAAATATAATCTTTCACTTGTTGTTAAAAACAGCAGCAGCAGGTAAGCAAGGACTGTATCATAGAGTTGATCGACATAATAACTATAAAACTATAAGCTGAAGGGAAAAAAAAACAAACTTGTGCACTTTGTTTGGGGGGGACACCTTATTCTGAAAGTATCTTTCAGAAGGCAGCTCAGATTTGAAAGTAAAAAAAGGCAAGGCAGATTTATCGAGCTTCCTCATCTCTATTTCCACCCAACGTCAGCTTCAAGTCTCGCTGCACTTACTTAACGTAACTTCCTGTTGACTTTTGCAGAGTCTGAAAATCCAAATTCTCATGCCCCCCCCCCCCACTTCCCATCAGTGGCTCAGCTGAATCACTAAAATTTAGCCTCTAAGAATATAAAACACAGAGGAATGGAGCAACAGTGAAGCTCAGAGTTTATGAAGCTTTTATGTGACAGAGGTTTTAAATTATGACTGCAGCTGGTGTTTTATCAGACGGATTAATTTACCTTCAGCTTTTACAAACAAAGGTCTGATCGACCATAACTTCCAGAAAAAAGTGCCTGAAATATGGATCAGAACCAGCTGTCTAAGGCCAAACTTTAATGTGTTTTTCTCAGTTAATTTGCTGTCGCAGAATCACAACAAAAAATGCTGTTTAAAAATATTTGTTAAATATAGATTTTAAAGGGTTGTTTTGAGCTGCATTACAGCAAAAACTACAACTTTGTTACATATTGTTTGCTGACAAATACATCAGGTGGGGTCATTTATTCTTGGAACATATTCTACGTATTGAGCGAATGTACGGTCCAATAAAAAGCAGCCCTTTCTTCGCTGTTCCAGACATCTTACCTGTCCCCTCACGGGTCCCTTCTCACCCTCGGTCGGACAGATGTACACTTCCTTCAGATTCTTCAAGCTGGAGTAAAACACAAAGCACAGCCGCCCCCCCACACAGTCCGGTCTGTCTGCAGAAAACAGGACAGCATCGGCATGAGGCATCTTTAAAACAACTCTACAGCAACGTCACGTGGAATGATTGTTTTGTTTTATGAGCAAGCCGCGAAGAGGACCTCTGACCTGCGCTGATGTCTAAGCCCCTCTCAAAGCCGGCGTAAAACTGCTCTCCTTCCAGCAGGTCACACAGATCTGAAGGCTGGGGTCCATCGTATTGTTCTGCCAGAGACTGCACTCTGCCCTCGATCTGTGCGGAAAACATCGCAGTTAGCTCCCGCCGCGTACGTTTACGCTCATAAAAAGGCATTTCTCTGCACGGACACAGCCGAGAACGGAGAATTCGAACCTTGTTAGCAGGTAAGCACTGCAGCAGAACTTGAGAGGGATCAGTCTTCCGCTGGAGAACGAGGAATTGGACCTTGAACAGCTTTAGCTTTTGATAGACCTTCCTGACCGCCCCGCTGACGCAGCGCTGCGTGGTGTACCAGAGCCAGTACCTGTCGGGGGCGCAGGCAATGAAACTGTAAACTGTTCAGTAACTCAAACACATCTGGTGGGAACGTTCACAGGGACTCACCAGGAGAAGTGCGTAATGTAGAAAATGGCATATAAATGGGTAACATAGAGAGACGCTTGGGATGTGATGTCAGTCCAGGTCTGGGCGGTGGGATCCCCGTGGAGCAGATGTAAACGGGTCATATCAGCTGTGTGGCCTGCAGACGTGCAATGAACGTTAGCGCAGGCTAATATATCCAGCTAGTACATCTGCAAGAGATATTAGACCTGTGACTCCTGGAGGCAGAGGGATCTGAACTTGGACGGGCTGCAGGAAATGCAAGCTGGGGGTCTGGGAGAGACAGAGGAGGGGACTGACTCTGGCCTGAGGATCCCCACACAGAGCCTGCACCTCGGACTCGGAAACCTGCAGCACCTGCAGAGGAAGAGCCCAGAGTCTGACGGACTTTCTTACAGAGAATAAAACCATTTCCGCCGCCGTCCGACCTCACCTGTAAAGTCACGGTACGAGTCTGCACGGTGGAGTCAGCAGGGAAGCGGAGCTTGATTCCTGGGTCGGAGCTGGAGACCAGCAGGGCTCCAGCTGGCGTAAGAGAACAACTGTCCTGGACGGGTCGGGACACCGCCATAAACCAGGAGAACTGGCTCACTGAGCAGCATGCCAGCTACGAGCGCAACAGAAAGGGGGTTGTTTTTGTCCTACCAGCAACATTTCAATGTTAGGGGGAAATAAAATGTTTCAAACTTACCCTGGCTGGACGTCCACCGGGACGACTGCTATGGTCCTCGCTTCCTTTCCTCAGATTAGTAGGCAGAGTGCTCCACAGCTGTCCATCAAACCTCCGCAACACCACCTCCCCTCTTTTTGTCCGGCGGTATGGCACACACACCTCCACAGGCTGCGAATTGATGGGACAAATTAAGAACTGAGAATATATAAACCAAAATAAACTGACATTTGATTCAAATAATGCTTTGGTGGATAAAAATGTTTATTTCAGTTATTTCTCTATCAGTTAAATAAATTAAAAGTCTAATTTTCTGGTTTCCCCCCTTTTTTATCATTGGTTTTTGCAAGCTGCCACCATTTAACCCACTTCATACGAGTGAAACGCTGCAAAAACAAGTCCAAATCCATCACAGAGATAGTGAGAATGTCCAAATATAGAGCACAAATTCAATCCATAACTTGAACATTTTTTGGAACTAATATTTAATAGTCACATCAGCAACATAATAAGGCCTTGACAGTGCACCGAGGACAACAGCAGCAGACGATTGCGGGAGCTTTCCTTTGGGAAAATAAACCCCTTCAGAACATGTTGTGAAGAAAACAACAACCTCAAGGGTCCGGGCATATCGTTGCGCAAATCTACCATAAAGAGAGGACACCACAAGAACAAATACTTATTGTCCAGCACATGGTGCAAACCACTCACAGGCCTCAAGAGCAGACATTTGAATTTGTTAAAGAAGACAGCTTCCAATAACAGAGAGCTGGGGGAAAAAAAAAAAGGTGAAATCTGAAGTTTACAAGGAACTGGTGTCATGTCAGATTGAGCCAAATGTATAAAAGTTCACTGGATGCTGCTTCAGAGAACAGCAGCAAAGCCAGCTTGGACTTTATGAAGGTTAGGATGTGTAAAACTCTGAAACAGGCCAGGTAAATCCCCTGATATCTGCAGTCCTCAAGTCAAAAAACAACAGCTGCAGTAAAAGCCTCAAAAAGCTCAACCAAACAGGAAGCGTTAATTAGTGAAGTCCGTGTGTTCAAGCCTCCAGGCAGTCCCTGGCTTTAAACAAATCTTTAAAAAGACTGAAAAATAACTATTTATATAGTCCTAACTCATATTTATTACACAACTATTAGTAAATAATATTTAATTAGTTAGACACAGATGCCAAAAAACTAACTATTAACGCTGAAGTTCTGATTTAAAGTCATTTAAAATGCAGCTTGACAGATGTCGCCTCTGGTAAATCTCCACGTCTGTAAATTTTAACACCTTCAATGTGAATTTATTTTCTATTTCACATTTGTTTCCAAGTCTGTGACAACACGGCAACGTAACCAGGGCCACTACAGATGTGGCAAATAACATTTAACTTCAATTAACCTTTGAGGAATGTTTGTTTTATACCTTCAGAAATGTTATTCCATGGGGACGGAGTTCCAGCGGGCGACTCAGCAGGATGTCGTGTTCCTGCAGTAAAACCCACCTCCTGTCCGGCCTTTTCTCCGCCCACCTCAGTTTGGTGCTCGACAGCAGGCACCCCGGAGGGAACAGCAGCTCGGCGCCCCCCGGGAGGAACACGCGGCTCCCCGCGGACGAAACGCGGAAACTACGGCGAGCACAAGAGGACGAGACGTTTAATGAACGCCAGCAGAGAAGCACCTGCCGATGCCGATCACCGAGAGGCTGTACCTGTGCTGGTTAAAGCTGAGGTGCAGCTCTGGAATTTTTGTTTCCGCTTGATCTGGTAAAGAAACATGCACAGGTCAAATGCAAACAAAGAATCTGATGATTGAAGCACTAATTTTAACGATCATCTGTTTGAAGCCTGTTTAATCTCCGCTCACCTGGTATACGAGGAAGAGGAGGTGGAGTTGGAGGTTTTCCTATAGGGTTGTCTCGAAGATCTATTTTGAGCTGAGGCAGTTTATTCAGACAGTCTGGGACCATGCGGAGGTCATTGCTGTAGATAACAAGTTCCCTGAGAGAGAGGAGAAAGCCTGTGCAGCAACAAAGAACAAGAAGTTACATTTTTAATGGCTTCACTCACTAATTTAAGTCCCATCAAACTAAATGTCCTGTTCGTTTCTCAGGTGGTCTTTCGCTGACACACTCACTCACCAGTACACTCTTACCCGTGCTCTCTGGCAGCTGCCTCAGCTTGTTCTGGGACAAATCCAACTTAACAAGCTCCCCCAGAGAACCGATTTCCTCGGGTAGCTGCTGGAGGAGGTTGCGCGACACGTCAAGGGTCCGCAGTGCCTTCAGCTGACACACGCTCCGGGGAAGAGACGCCAAGCCGTTCCCCGGGAGAGACAGGTAGGTCAGGGACGACAGCTGGCCCAAATCGGCAGGCAACGCCGAGATGCGGTTGTGACAGAGGAGCAACGTGGAGAGCGCAGGCAGTCCGAGCAGGCAGGGCGGGAGGTGGGACAGCTGGTTGAAGGAGAGGTCCAGGTGCGCCAGATGAGACAGGGCGGAGACGGATGGAGGCAAAGTAGCGAGGAGGCCGGGCAGGGGTTCACCTTGGGAGTCATATAGGCGGTGTCCTTTAACGGGAAGGGAAAGTGCAGTTAGAGTGTGGCGCAAACTCAGATTACAGTTTATGCTTTTGTGTGTAGACGTTTAACTGAATAAAAGGGGGTGGAGGTATAAATAAGCTTCATAAACAATGTTAAGGTGTAGGAGATACCACATGAGACATTAAGTACCCCGAATGGCCAGTGAACGCAGCGCCGTAAGATGTGGTAGGACGTCCAGAGCACCGTCTAGGCCCGGTTTGTCCTCGGAGCCCAGCCTCAGGTACTGGAGGCCCCTCAGCTGGTCGGGGACAGACCCCCACAACAGGGGCAGAGCTGCTGCTCCTCTGTGATACATATCCAGAGTCAGCCTGGTGTCCGTCAACACAGCTGAGAGCTCCACGGATGGAGGCAAGGGTGGGGACAGAGGCAAGACAGAGCCAGGGGAGGACGAGGACGAGGACGAAGAAAACTTGACATGCTGAAGGCTGGAGGAGGAAGCAGAAGAGGAGGAGACGCTTGATGTGGAGGGATCAGATGTGTCCATAACAGGAGACGCTAAGTGAGCGTCCCTCTCTGGTTCAACAAGTCCTCCAAAGCCTTTAGACCCCACATCATGTAAAATCCTCAGTCTAGTCTCCTCTGGTTTGTCCTCCTCCCGGTTCCCAGGTGCTTCACTGTGAGACAGCATGTGTGTGGAGAAGTCCAGAGCTTTGGCTGTGGCCCCTGGTGGGTCACATGGAGCCTCTCCATCCTCTGACCTGCCTCCACCTGCCTGGTCTGCACCTTCCTCATCGAGAGCGCCGTCATCCTCACCGTTTCTCTCCATTCAAGACAGTTTCTTTCTTCAAGCCTGTAACTTCACCCATGACATGACTTATTAGGGTCACTTACAGCCAGGTGCAGCTCCTGAAACAAGACATGCTTGAAGCACGACTTAAATGTAGCCGTTACAGCAGCAAACACTGTTAGCAAGACAATAAAATGAACCATTACTATTAAAAGAAGCCAAACAAAAATAAATCTTTTTCTTTTGACCCTACGTTAAGTTGTTCGTGCTACTAGCTAGCTATCATAGTGTTACGAAATTGTATAAAAAAACGAGAAACACTCGTTTCAAAGTACATTATTCAGGACGGCGCGTTACTACTTCCTGTTATCAAAAACGTTTTTCAAAAGCGAAGGTTTTGCGCGCTCGTTTATGTTAACGTCGTGTGCCGGTTGGCGACGAGCGGGTAAATCCAATCACTAGCGCCAGTTTAGACGTAAAAGACCCCGCCCCCCCGGTAGTTCTCGTGTATACAAACAAGCGCCTTCGTGACAGCGCCACCAAAGTTTCGACTCAGGGCGGGACAGTTCAGTTGGTGCAATTCCCCCAGTCGACCATCGGGTGACGCTGTTTAGTCTCATTTGCTTTTTTTAATTTAAATGTTTTTTTTTAATATGTCATCGACGACGCTGAAGTTGGCATCAAATTCTAGCGTCGTATGGCATCGGTGGTTTTTATCAGGAGTAATGATCATGTAATGCACTTAACAGACTTTCAGAAGCAGAAATAGTATTAAAAATAGTAAACAATGATTAAAAATTATATTAATGTTAGAAAGTTTGTCATTTGTTCTGTATTTTCAGAAAACTCACTTTTAAATTCAAGAGACTCATGCTACTGTAAGTACTATAAGTGCATGCGTAACCTTGATAAAAGAATCTGTGGAGTAATAATACATTTTGACCTCTTCTTAGACCACATTTGTTAAAAACAGGGGTTTATTCTAAAAAAAACACGAACTGTAGCTGCTTCTTGTTTCACAACAGGATATCCTCCTGAGCATGTCCTAATCAGAACATTTATGAACTCACAGCAGGGGCTATTCTGTGAAGAGTTTATTCAGGGAAGTTTCATTTCAGGGAATTTATGTTGAATCTGCTGAAGATGGCAAAGCTCTTTTTTGGGTATAAACTTTTTAAACCTAACTTTTTAAAAAACACCTGCACATTCAAAGATGTTTAATGCAGATCTTAATGGGAAAAGGCGCACATTAGAAACGATGGCGAGGTTGGAAAAAGTCCACAGTTGTTTGCAATTAATTCGTAAACAACACATCTGTTACAGGAAATCAATGCACCTTCTCGAGAAACAAAGTCCAAACAAAGCCTACTTCCGTCTCTGGGGACCCATTCTGCTAACAAAAAAATAGGAACACAAACATAGAGACGAAATTTCGCAAGACCCAAAGAAAACTCGGAGTTCCTCCTGGGGATAAATCTCTTCTGACAGCTCAGAGCAAAGCGACTTTACCATCCATGCTTCTGCGACGTCCGCCGTGATTGGTCGGGTTTTTACGCCCTCTGCGATTCTGATTGGTTAACGTGCCTCGCAGTCTTGAATATGATTGGACGAGCCGAGATTCGACGTACGCCTCTCCTCACGTTATACGCCGGAGCGGCACGTGAAATAACAACAGGTCTCCATACTTTACTACGTCTTTATAAACCAGCTGTGGTTTAGTGGTAGTTTAGCTTTAGCGTCGTATTTTTTTGAATAATGTAAACTTGTTGCTCTGGCGAAAACAAACTAGCTAACACACTTTTACTCTAACAGTATAAACGGTTTTTATATTTGAAACCAGTTTGTGATTGTTTGTAACCGTTATTAGTTTTGTTTAGACAGTTTGTTTGTTTGTTTGTTTTCTGGAGACGGTTCCCAGGATGTTCCCGTTAGACTCGCCCTGGAACATCTCCTTCGCAGGCTGCGGCTTCCTCGGGATCTACCACGTCGGCGTGGCCAGCTGCCTGCAGGAGCAGGCTCCGTTTCTGGTCCGGAACGCCCGGCACATTTACGGCGCGTCCGCCGGGGCTCTCACCGCCACCTCCCTGGTGACTGAAGTCTGCCTGGGTAGGTACTTCTTGACCATGGAGGGGATTATCTGAGTTTGGGGGGGAGACGTCATACACCTAAAAATAATCTGTGTTGTATGCTGCAGAAACGAATCCAAATTGACCAATAATTAGAGGTTCTGATCCATTTCAGGACCACTATGGGATTCCAGATGAGCTCTTTTTGACTCACAGGCAGCTCAGTTCAAAACAAAAACTTTCATCTCAGTCTAAATTACTCTCAAACTCTTTTAAAATGCAGGAGGTCAAGTTTTTAGGTCCTGCAGAACAATCACTTTAGGCTGTCTTGTAATTCTTGTTTTGCAATTATAGTTTCTTACTCAGATATCTGCTTGTTTGTTTCCATATTTCTTAACTTTCAAATGCAGTTAAGGTTATCTTACACTACCTCTTATCTTACACTAATGTAGTTATTATATACAATACATTTTTATTTATAAAGCACTTAAAAAAACAGGACTGTTGACCAAAGTGCTGTACAGCAACAAATAAAATCAAGAGGTCAAAAACACACAAAATTCTAAAACAAGGGAAAAAACTTGAAATAAAACAATCACACTCCTGATTGACACTTGTTGTTCAGATAGATAGATAGATATTTATTTACTTTAATAATTCCAGCTCGGCTAATGTAGTTAGTACTACAAATTGATTGACAACTACAAAAACATTAAATTTGTGCAAAATGTGAATCAGACTGTGCAAACAATACCTTCAAACTGTACAAATTGTGATTTAAAACTGTGCAAAAATGACCTAAAATGTACAAATCGGGTTTTAAATGTTCACAAAACGGAGGAATGGATCAATCATGGAGCCACCCGGAGTAACTCATTTAAAACATTTCTCCACAGGGGAGGTCGGTGCGAGCATCATCGAGGTTGCCAAGGAGGCGAGGAAGAGATTCCTGGGCCCCATGCATCCTTCCTTTAACCTGGTGAAGATCGTGCGTCACATGCTGCGGCGCACTCTGCCCGCTGATTCTCACCACCGGGCAAGCGGGCGCCTGGGAATCTCTCTCACCAGGGTCGCGGATGGAGAGAATGTGCTGGTGTCCCACTTCAACAACAAGGAGGAGCTCGTGCAGGTACGTGCAGGACTTCATGAGCGTGAAGTAATGTACGGATGCCCACAGGTGCTTTCAGCTTCCAGCTGTGTTAGGTGTTATCTGGAGATTCTGGAGCTTCAACCGTTAGGGAAAACTCAGTTACTGAGCAATTTTTTTAATTCCTATGTCCCAGTTTATCAGATGTGAGGATTTTTGCTTCTCTTTGTTACGTTGCTGCCTCATCTGTGGCTCTTAACCCTCCTGAAGCCCTCTGAAGAGACAGAGATAGAGAGAGGTAGAGAAGCTCTTGTAACTTTGGGTCAATTTGACCTGGAGGTCACAGGAGGGTTAAATACAAACACCAACTTTTTATGAATAGTAAAACAGTTAAAATACATAAAATTCAGGTACATTTTCAAGTAAAACAGATTGCCTTGCGGTTGTTAAAACAGGAAATGATATTGCTGTGATTCATTAATAGCTTTATCATGTAAATACAATCCAAGGTTGTTGCAGCTGCATTTGTTTTGAAGCAGTGGTGCTCAAAGTTGGGGTTTGGACCCCATTGTGGGTCGGGAAACACCAAATTGGAGTTCTTAAGTTGATCTCCACGGATCTAATAAAAACAAAAAATGATTGCAATTAACTAAAGTTTTGTCACCTGTGCTGCTAAGCTTGAGCCTCTGCCGCTGTTGTTTTGCAGCTTGGAAGCCGTAACATTTAAGAGCTACTGGTTTCCAGTGTAAATATTAACTTGTCAAGCTCTTTATTCTGGTTTTTTTTTTTTCCTGTATCAATTAGGCATGTGTCTGCAGTGCCTACATCCCAGTGTATTGCGGCCTCATTCCTCCCACCCTCCAAGGAGTGGTGAGTAAACTCCCTTTCACTGATCACATATACCCCTTTCTTCTGCAGCCAGACTCCCGTTTCCAGCCTAATTAGGCTCAGTTTACCCCAGTGAGCGGTATGGATTTTATGTTACAAATCACACCGACTCAGGGTGGTGTTGCTGTGGAAATGAGATGGGCAGTCTGCCCCGCTGCTTTGCTTCTAACACACGCTCGTGTTTTCATCCTTTGTGATTTGTTTATATCGCTTTTGGCATATTTCTTCTGTAACTGTGCCCACCTCAGCCCTCCCCTTCCTCAGGAATGTGTTTGTTCTGAATGGCACGTGTATGTGTGTGTGTGTAAACAATGGTTATAAAATTCCAGTGTTGGTATTTTTGTCAGAGATCTCACACTAAAGGGGAAAATTGTATTTTTTTCCTTCTATTTCTTTTGGCTGAACATGTTTCCAGTGCAAAGGTTTTCTGAGAAGTATCATGGTTCAACACCCCTCCCTCTGTGACCTTTGTGATGGGTTTTAGGAGCTTACATGTACTTTTGTGTGTGTGTGTGTGTGTGGAGCTTGTGCTTGCGGCCAAGCGGCAGAGCCAAATGTGACCATGTTGGCAGAGTTTTTCAGTTTGCTTTGCTCCCCATGTGACTCAAATTCACGAAGCTGATGTCATTATCTGTTTACACACACTGCAGCCACCTTCCAAGTTTAAAATTTCGCAATCGTTGATAAAAAAAAAACAAAAAAAAAAACACAACTTCTTATCAATACGCAGGTTATCACGTCCTGTTTATTACCGTCTCTGCAGATAAACGACCCTCAGCTCCGATTCTGGAAACTTTGTGCAGTTATTGATCCGACCCTGTTGCCTCTTTTTTTTTTTTTTTGCCACTCAGCGATACGTTGACGGGGGAATCTCGGACAACCTGCCTCACTACGAGCTGAAAAACACCATCACCGTGTCCCCGTTCTCCGGCGAGAGCGACATCTGCCCACGGGACACCTCCACCAACATCCACGAGCTGCGCTTCACCAACACCAGCATCCAGTTCACCCTCACCAACCTGTACCGAGTCTCCAGGGCTCTGTTCCCTCCGGACCCGATGGTAGGCCTCTGCTGGAGTCGCCTCCATCGGCTGCAGATAAACTGACTCGGTGGACCTTGCTGACTCATTAGAGATAAATGTATATGTTTGCTTTCAGGTCATGAAGGCCATGTGTAAACAGGGGTACAAAGATGCTCTGCACTTCTTAAAGAGAAACAGTAAGAGTTTTCTGGAACTTTCTTCAAAGCTGTCTCTAACAAAACTTTTTCGTCTTTTGACCGGAAAGTTCTAGTATGTACACACAGTATCGCACTGATACGCTATCAGAGCCCGTGCTTCCTGTTACCAAGTCATCAAATCAATAGGTTGCTTTTCCTCGTGATAAGGCTTGTGTTACACCCTGTAGTTATGTGTATAAGTCAGCATGCGTTGATTATCATAAGCTTGAAACAACACAGAAACAGCCTCATATTACAGACATTATTTCTGTCTGTCCATAGATTGGGAATCAAATAAAATCAAATAAACCATGTATTTTTTCTCTCTCTTTTTTTAAGGTTTGCTTAATTTCAATGGGCCTGAACGAGTCCTACCCCTGCTTGCCAACAGAGAGGAAAAGGAGGCCGCCGATGAAGAGCAGGACAGCAAAAGTGAGGACGAAGATAAACCGCAGGTGGAAGCGAAAGCAGTGATTTCCTTTTCCAGCTCTTCACTAGACGAGCATATCATCGAGTATCTTCCCCCCACCCTGCACAAAGGTAACACGATGTAACCATGAGTCTGCGACATGTTATTTACTACACACTCATTGCTGGCGTTTCAGTTATTGTGTGTTGCCTTTTGCTCATCTTCTAATCCGGTTCGAGTGTCAGAGTGTTTTTGTTTGTTTGTTGGTTGGGCGTCTCGATCTGTGACTCATTCAAGCATAAAACAGGTCGATCGATTAACTGAAGCGGTCATGTGCATTTTGCAGGTTCTGCGTCAGGGTTTGACAAGAAACCAGTCAAACCCTGTTGATTTTTATGTCTGCTGGAGATAGTCAAACACTAGCTTTTGTTTGTCTTTCGCTTATCCAGTTTCCTTATTTTTTAAGACACGCTTCCCTCCAAATGCCAGATGCTGACATGTGTTAAAGTTTTCAGCTCATAGCTCTTTGAGAACCACCCTGTCGGTGATAAAACACTGCGTTACGTCTGTAAAACTGTGTTATTGTAAGTATTTTTCAGAGATATATGTCAACCCAACACCAGTTAATCACTCGGATTAGCTGCCTTTTTAAAGGGTTCAGTGTTTTATAGGTCAGAGTTAAGTGGTTTAATACAGAAAAACACTCCTTTTAAAATGGTCAGGTAGTAAACTGAACTTAAATAAAAAAGGAGCCAAATTTTAACTGATGAAGTCCAGTCAGAAATAAAAATGAACTTAGATTCGTTGTCTAAGTCAAGTTGTAAACCAAACACCAGTAGCTGCTTTTGCTGTGGGATGATTAGATTTATTTTGTCTGTTATTTTCAGCAAAGCCAGAAATATAAAGTATAAACTTTGACAGTATAAACAGTATAAAATGGTTCAATGTTTCTTACTGATGGGAAATGTTTTAACAAGCTTCTTTGTGTACAATACTTTCTTTTACACACATGGATCAGTGAATAAAGAACAGTTTTTTTGCATTTTAACAGCACTGTTGATTAAAAAAAGTATGTTTATAGAGAGGATACATTTTATCCATTAAACTAAAGCTGATAACGTGTCTGCTGAAGCTTATCAACGCGTTGGACGTAAATGTGGGTAACTGTGCGTCTTTGTCTCCCTCTGCAGCTCTCATTGAGGCCTGCATGGAGAGGCGGAGCTTGGTGCAGTCGCTAGGCAACCTGCTTCCGGTCAGGATGGCCTCAGCCATGATGCTGCCCTACACGCTCCCTCTGGAGTCTGCCATGTCCTTGACTCTCAGGTGCTGTGTGACTTATTTACATTCCCTCAGTGTCGGCTCCTGCAACACCATTTAGACTTCTATCTTTAGCAGCTCAAAGGGCTTCTTAGGGAGTTGAACTCGTAAACAAAACTGAACACCTTTGAACTTCGTTTTATCTGCTTCTGATACACGCTTGGCCAGAAATGGCTGCTCTTCTGTGGCAATATTTTGCTTTTATTTGGGATACCTGCTATGTCTGTAGACTGACGATGATGCGCTCCGTGTGCAGGCTTCTGGAGTGGCTGCCAGACGTGCAGGAAGACGTGGGATGGATTCGAGAGCAGATATTGAAAATCCTTCAGTGTGTTCTTCGTCAGGCCTCCAGAAGCTTTTCCCAGCATGTTTCTGCCAGGTAGTTGTTTATGCAGTCACATCTGTAGTTAGTTATTGCATAAGGCCGCAGAACCTAAAAAAAGGCTAGTCTTGACATGTTGGTACACCCTTGACTGACGATCTGCAGTATCTGCGACAACTTCTGAGCCAGTAGAGGGTGATAAAAACACACAATGACTGATACTTTCTTATCTTGAAGTTGATAAACGCAGCTGTTGCTTATCTGCACATCCAGTTATCATTTTTAGAGTCAGACAACAAATATAAGTCACATTTTTTTTAGTTTTGTTTTTGTCTCAGCGAACCCTGAATAGAGATATCTTGCTCCACTCTGTTTACAAAACTCCTAATGTGTCATCTTCTGCTATTTTTTCTTAGCAAAACATATAAAGATTCACCACTTACTACCTGTTTGTCACTAAAAGGCAGATAGAAACAGGTATTTACTGTTTTTACTAGTGACAAATAAACAACACAAGTTTATTTGAATATCATGAAACAGAAAAGAGCTGCAGATTCCATCATTTTATCAGCAACTATTCTTATATTTGTGTCTCATAATTTGGTACATCGTAATCATAAAAATGCCTGTTAACCAGTATTCACAAAAAGACCAATCAGTCCTTGGAGTAATGCAGATCACCCGCCACCTTTGAGCGAGATCTCATTCTCAGATGGACTCTCAGCAACTCATCGAATTTCAACTAAATATCTGTAAAGTTTAAAACATTACAGCCATTATTGGGTTGGTTAATGTCGATTAGCTGTGGTGGCCATCTTGAATTGTATTGATTCTAAAAGTAAATCAGCTGTAGATTGTCTGTCTTTGCCGTGCTGTAACAAGCGATACAGATTAAAAGGTTTTGTTAACTCTTCATTCACTCCTTCATATTGTTGCTAACATCTCCTGACAGGTTGTTCTGCCAGCTGGAGCTGTACCACTACAGGTCCCTCCCCTACAGATCCAGCTCCACCGGCCTGTTTCCCACCTGGATGAACGGGAGCAGCTCCTCGGTCCAGGATGTCTTTGTGCGCCTCGACCAGTACAAGAGGCAGCTGCTGTCCGGCGTTCTCTGCATCAACATGGACTTACGAGGCTCCTTCAAAACCGGAGTGACGCTGCCTGATGCCAGACGCCCGTTCGGCTTCTTTCAGCAAGACTTCGCCGAGCGAAACGACTGTTTCAACGTCCCACGTGACGGCAGACCTGCTAAATCTCTGAGCAGATCTAAGAGCTTCTGGTAGGCTTCTGCTGCAAGCTTTCTAAATCCAGAGATTTGCAACCAAATCAGAGTTCGGGTCTGTTTTCCATCATATTTTTTGGTCCAGTGCCTGACTCTGACAATCAGTCAATCCGAAGCACATCTACACACAAGTACACTTAAACTTTGCACAAACTTTAATAACAGGATGTTACAAAGAAAAAAGTAAACTTGAGAAAGAAAAAACAAAAATGTTTTCCTGCCTTAAGCTATTTCTGGCTCACAGGAAACAGAACAAAACGGGAAACGGTGGAGTTGGTTTGTTACAAGTAGGTACTCCATATTTAAAATGCAAGCGTCAATGCACTACGGTGAAAAGACTCACTGTTTCTGTCTGTGTGCGTATCAATGCAATGTCTGAACATGTATTTTATCCTAAAGTATCATCTTAATTTCAAAGTAAATTATAACTCATTTTGAATGAAGTTGTCCTTGTTTTTAACTTGTTTTGAATTGCTGCTTAGAAATGATTTTTTTGTAATGTACTTGTTATATTACATGTGATTTTTAACTAATCAAAGACTCAGTTTTATCTGAATGTATTTGTCTGAATTTGCACTTTGTCATAGCCTAGCTCTTTAAATACTTATCTTGTACTGTCTTCTGAAATAAACTGGTGTTGGTCAAGATAACCACAGCTTTTTTTTTTAACTTAGTGACACAATTAGTTGATTAAACAAATATTTTGTGCACCGATAACAGAGCAGAAACATTACAGATGACCAGAAAAATCTGAAATATTCCCCTTTGGATTGTAAAGCAATTAAAAGTGTGACTTCTAATTCTTCTGAAAAAAAGTTAAAACCAGCTCCTGGTATATTTTATTACTATTTGCACCAAATGTTAATAGATTAAATTTTGTTATTTAGCTTTCCTTTAGAAATCATGAACAGCTGTTTCAGTTTTGTGAAGACAGTAACTGATTTAGGAAAAATACATACCTCTATAATCATCATAAATTTGGATTTCAACACTGGATGTTTGTGGCTTTAAAGCACATTCTTAAAGCTGAAGCAGAGGCATTATTCTGTGGACAACCAGCTGTTAAGCTGTTATTTGATGTAAATGCAAAATGTGGTTTTTAAGATTATATAACTTTCATTTTTGCTGCCTTAAGATATTGGTAAGTTTGGAACAAACTTGTCTGTTTGACAAATCCATAAAAATAAAAAGATTTATTAAATGGTTTTGCAATAAAACAACAAAAAAACACAGTCATAAGTCAAGTTGTTTAGTCTGGACGACTTATTTTGGTCAGAAAACAATGGAAAGAAAGCCAGCTGTTCAATGAATCCTACTGAGTTTCAGAAAATGTTGAACAGCAATGATGCTGCACCTTATATTTGTATTTGTGACCATTAATTGTGACTGATGAAAGGTTCTCAAAAAGAAAGTTTGATGAAACAAATACTGCATAATGTTTTCCTCAAATTGGTGGTTAATGTGTCCTTAAATGTAAAATTTTGTAAGCAAAATCTGTGACCATGTGCCACCTGACGAGTGCTTGTTTACCTATGGAAAGAGCCGAAGTAACTGAAAATAGGTCAAGCGATGAACTTATCAGTCTAGCCAAAGTTTCACAAAAGCTGTGTGTGTTTGAATGCTGAGCCCTGCTTGGTCCTTGATATTTATTCCTGACTGTTGTCATACTGTTCAGCAGCAGATATGCGCTTTTATTCCCACCTAAATGTCTTCTCTTAGATCCAACGCTTGTCCAATTCTGCCTTATTTGTTTATTAACACAGACTATGACTAGTCTAATGTAGGTCAACGCATGACTCAAGCTTCCACTTGGTTTTAGCCTAGTGCTTTGTTTACATTGACTGCATACCCGCATTTCAGAATTGCGTCTGAAAACTACTGTAGTGAACTCTTTCAATCTGCTCCATTTGATGTAGTTCAGGATAACCTTAACAGTTTTCAGTGGGTACCTTTAAAGCTCTTAAACAGACTTCTGTTCTTTAGAATTGTCTTGTAGGGAATTATAGGATCTACTTTTGTAGCTTTCTCTGATTAAAGTTCAATTAAAAAAAAAAAACGTTTCATCAGTAGGACGTTCTTTCACTGAAAACAGAACAAAATCCGAGCAGTCCCTGAACGCAGCGCGGGCCTGCCACTCCGACAAGTTAGCAGTAAAGTTTGCGTCACTTCCGCCGCTCGTCCACCAGGGGGCGCAGTCCAAGGGAGGCTCCGTCCACAGACCGCACTCAGTCCACTACTTATCCTCGTACCATGAGCTGAATCTGTCCGGGACAGACCAGGGAACATGGCGGCCACTGACCATTCCCGGTCCGAAGCTGCCAAACAGCGACGGCAGGACCAACTCCAGCGGTGGCTTGGCTCGGAGACGGACCAGACGGCGTCGGAGGCCCGGCAGACCTTTTCGGGCGGCTCCGGGACGCGGCGGGCCAAAGTACGGTTCGCGCAGGGAGCCGTGTTTATGGCCGCTTGCTCCGCCGGAGACCGGGAGGAGGTGGCGGCGCTGCTCCGGCAGGGAGCTGACATCAACCACGCCAACATAGACGGGCTGACGGCGCTTCACCAGGTCGGTTTTATTTATTTATTTATTTACAAACTTTGTTTCCAGCAGAGTTTGTGTGTGTTTTCCTTGTGGCGGGGAGCCGCGGGGAGCCGCGGAGAGAGCAGCCGCCACCCGTCGCTCGACTAACGGCCACTCTGATCCGTTAATGAGCCCCAGGGCGAAGCGGCATTATCGTTACCTAACCGTTCAGGTAAAAATAAATAAATAAATGTGCCGCTTTCTAACAAACAGGGCAAACATCTGCGCTGCATTAAACGGACCCCATCACCCATTATCTGTTATTTGCTCAGGGTAGCATTTCTGGCCTGTTTAGTTTATTTTAGCCTGTTTGCCTGACACGTCTGCTCAGTTTTTCTTTCTCTTTTTTTTGTTTTCTGCAAGTTGCAAGCTTCTTTTTCCTGGCATGGTAAAATCAGGTCATATCAGAGCCATTTATACTTTTCTTTTTTGTTAGGACTGGCGGGATTGTGATAGACACTCCCTTAGAGGAGTCCCAGAAAAAGGAATATATAGTGACACAGTTTAATCATCTGCTCAACAAGTTTCATTTAGAGGGCTATTTCCTGGTCAAAGAGGAGGGTTTAACTCTCATTTCTGCACTCCAGTGTGCAGATTCTTTTGCTCTTAGTGCAGCAGAGCTTAATTGTGTCCCCCTCCTCCTCCTCTTAGCTTCAGTCATAACACTGAGTCTGGACAGCATCACTGTCTCACACACAGTCCCTCAGTGATGCAGCATTTCCTCTAGGTTTATGACACGGGCTGTCAAACACACCGCTGTCACTTCGCTCGGAGGGAGAGGCAGGGCTGCGTGGAGCCAGCCGTGACATTTAACCACGAATAGATCACCTTTTTCATTAAGTTCTGGAGCCTGCTGCGAGGTGCCCACAGCGAGCCTCGTTCAAGGCGGGTCCGGTCCAGATGAGCTGGCCGGTCCTGTTCTCCTTTGACCCCCACACGCCCGGTGTGGTCTCCCTCCCTGTTGCTCATCAGTTGCGTGGCAACCCGATTTTAAATATAGGCCCCACTCTCTCCCAACTTTCCATCCTCTCCATCTAAAGGCTTTCTCCACATCACTCCCCTCCTCCTCCTCCTCCTCCTCCTCGTCTTCTTCCTCCTGCCCTTTTTCCCTTTCTCCTTTTTTTTTTGCCAGCTCCCCATGGACGAGACTTAGGGGATTGCGGATGAAGAAATGGAAAACATTCCTCAAACTGCACAAGCTGCTGTTGTCAGAGGCGATTTCCACAATGAGTCACTTGACGACCCAGGAACAGAGCCCGAGAGGTTCTGTGTGCACCTCCATAGCTTTCAGGGGGCGGCTGGGGGGGGGGCGTCCTTCTGTTCATTCATTCGGCTTGAAGCGCCTGCTTGTTGGGACGTTGTTTCTGTCTCATACTGTTATGGCATTTAACTATGACCCTCCTTCCTCCTTCTGTCTGAATAAATATCTCAGATTGAGAGGAACCCAGGAGGCCCGTCGAAGCTCCGTGATTAGATGATTGAGCCCAAAACCAAAGCTTCTTAGTCGGCTTAAATCACTCCTGATGGATGAGGACGGTACAGACGCTCGATGCCGCAACGGGCCGGTGATGAGGCCGATTTTGGCAATTTGTTTAAAATCGTCAACGTCACCCATTTTCTATCAATCAGCAAATACATCAAAGTTTATTCTCACATTTTTAAAAACAACCCTTAGCGATCAAAGTGCTGCACACAGTTAAAAGTATAAAAGCAAATGCAGTAAAATACCACATTAAATAACAGGATTTAAGATAAATAAACCCAGCCTGCACAGTAAAATCAATAATAACTGATAGAAAATCAAGATGTTCTGCAGAGCTGACTCCGAACCAGAGAAAACAAAAGTGTGAATTTAAAGTCACAGATTCTCCGAGCTGCTCCTCAGATCGGAGGCCTCCGCCCGAACAAGCCTTGTCACCTCTGGTTTTTGCGTCTGGCTCCATTAAAGCCCTGACGAATGAGGTGGTGCCGTGCCATTACGACCTTTAAAAAAACAAAAAAAAACACGTGATAATAAACTTTAGAACTGGGTCGATCCTGAAATGGGCAGGCAGCCGGTGATGGGAGGCGAGATGTGGTCATCCGTCTTTTTTTTTTTTTTTTTATCCTGTTAGAAGAAGAGCTGCATCAGCTTGTAGCCACTGCAGTGTTGACCGATTTAGACAGATTTCAAGTGAATTCCAATAATCCGAGCAAGATGTCACAAAGGCACAAGTTCCTGCTTCAAGCTGGCAGAGCTCCTAACTTTACAGCTCATTTCGCCGACTGAGTCAAAAACCTGCAGCGAGGTTACAGGGAGACGAGGGACCAAAGGGAATCCGACTGAATCCACAGCACAGTTTATCTCCATTCTTGTTTTAAAGGCAGAGCCTGAATGGATGTGTTGATGTTTGATTTTGAAGATCACCAGCAACACCGTGAAAGGAAAGAAAACATAATGGGACCTAAGGTTATTGTATTTTAAGAGCATAACTGGTTCAGTTTTACAGATAAAGCTGGTATAAAGAGAGAAAAAATAAATTCTTCTAATTGGGTTGTTTTGGGGGGTTTTCAGCCATGACACGTCCCCAGAGGATGATCCCTAATGTCAGCTGGTCCCTCTGCTTCTCTTCGGCCACCGCAGAGTTTATATTTGTGGTTTACAGCGAAATGTTTTGACTTCACTTTGATGGATTGCTTTGAGATCCGTCGCAGACGTCCACGTCCCGCTCGGGATGAAATGTGACGCGGCAGCGATCCCCAAACGTTTCTATCCAGCGCCGAGGAAAGGTCAAAGTACTTCGCAGTTTCAGCTCGAGTTGGCGTGTTTTTTGATCGCCGCTTTTTTGTTTGTTTTTTCTCGCCCGTGCGCAGACTAGAAACTCCAGCCTTCGCGTTCTAAATAGTTTTTTAGTTGTTTTTCTTTAACTGATCCCTATAGAGTACAAATGTTGTTTTTTTTTGTTCTTTTTTTCTTGAACAAGTTAAGGGAACTTCCTGTGTGGTCAGTCCTCCGGCGATCAGTCAACAAACAAAACAAAAAGGACTCAGCTGCTGTTTTAATAACTTAAACATTCTGCTTGTGTTGTAATTGCTGCCCAAGTTTTTCTGGTTTTCTGCCTCCCGAATATAAATATTTACCTTTTTTCTTTTACCGTCTTGTTCAAATTAATCTTTACTTCCAAGTTGCGTCAGAGCCAGTAACATTAAAAACAACATTTAAAATAAAAGCACCAATAAGTTGATGATAAAAAGCCCTACTTTACCGTCTTATTTTGTGCCTTTTCGGGAACATGACGAAGGCTTTGGTGAGTTTGCTTCCTGGCTGTTCTCAGTAGCATATAAAACTGAACATCAGATATCTGAAGAAGGAAAGCAGCTGACTGACACTAAAACATCTGGTCGTAACCCAAGCAGTTACTTTAAACCGTCTTCTTTTTTTTTTCCTTGTAGCTACACCAAAGGATGGTGATAGATCCTCTGTAGTTTTCCTTCAGCACATCAGCACAGACTTTGAATCAGATCAGTCAAGATGTTGTTGACGTCTTCACCTGATGTCCACAGAAGTGTGACAGCCGGCGAAGGAAGCGTGTGGGATGTCTGAAGCAGCCGGTGACGGTTCTGTCCTGGATGTTAGGAAGCTGAAAAACTGTACAAATGTTAGGATAAGTGAGGACTGGGGCTGCAACTAATGACTATTTTGATAGTCGATTAGTCATCGACGATGGAAACGATTAGTTGACTTATTGGATTATGATTCATATAATTCTATATAACTCCGTGTCTGCTTCCAGATGTCTGATGTGCCTCTTTAAATGCTCGAGCATCACAGAAGTGCTTACATGATATGTGAGGTCCGCTTTGCAAAGTTTATTTTTTCCTTTATCGAGAGTAAAATTGTCCCAAACCTTGGATCGTTTAGTGCACCGTGTTGTTTCACCAGTAGCTATAGTAACTATTTTTATTGCCGACTAATTGTTGCAGCCCTAGTGAGGACTAGATGGTCAAGTCAGATCACAAACAGAAGGAAATAACGGCAAACCGGGTCGTAGCCGCCCGAGGCTTTTTGATGCACCGGAGGAGATGCGATAGAAGAGCTGCCGTGAGCCCAAACTGCTCGAAAACGTCGACGCTGGTTTCGTTCGCAGGCGTCAGAACAAACTGCGCGTCGCAGTTTGGCTGCGTATGAAGCTGAAGACTGATGCTCACCGCGAAAGGCACCTAAAGCCAGAAAAAAAGGCAAAAAGAAATGCTGAAGAAAGTGACTGAAATCTGCCGAAGAAGCTGAGTGGAGTTTGAAAGGAAAAAGCTGAAAGCTAGCAAGATGCGCCGAAGGCTGGGTAGACGAGATAAATACGCTAAAGGCTAAACAAATGAGCTGCAGATTAAAAATTGAGCTGTAGGAAGAGCTGACAGCTAAATGAAACGAACCGAAGGCTAAACAAATTAACAAAAGACTAGCTAGATGAGCTGAAGGGGAGCTAAAATAAATCGCCTACATGTGACCTAAAATAAACGTGTCAGAAGGTGAACTCATCGTATAAATCCTCCTATTTTCTTTTTTCTATCACCAGGTCTGGGACCAGAAATCTTCATGTACACTTTTTTTACGAAGTTGATACATTTTCAAAGACTTAAATGAATTTAGACAAACATGCATAATTATAAATACATCTTTGTTTGTTTTTTTATCATTCTTTTTAATGCAGATCATTTTCCTCCAGGTAAAAGTCTGCACCTAAATCAGGTCTGCATCGCTGTGATTCAGGTTGTTTTGTGACTTTAGCAAACTTTGCACTTGTGCTTAATTGTCATTCAACCTTCCTTGTGCGCACAAGTTCAAAATAAATGTCATTTTAGCGCGTTTTAAGGAAACATTCAGCGATCGGTTCCATGTGGACTAAAAGTCACTAAATCCTCCTCGGCGTATATGACAGGGTTTATGACGGGGTGTTGTTTTATTCTGCGTTTATTCTCCCATTTTTTTCTACAAAACTACCCCCTCAAGAGGCAGTTATTGTTGCATGAAACTGAGGATGCAGAGCTATTATTAAACGCGTCACTTCAGTGTGATTTTCTACCCTTTAATTCAAAGCAAAACACGGCTGCTTTTCTTTGTTTTTTTCTTTTAAAGACAAACTAATCTGTAGTGATCGTTCAGTCATTGTCCCCTGTTGATTTAGCCTCATCCGAAACAGTCAGTTTGAGTAACTAATCTGTCTGAATGAGCTATAAAACCAGTGAAACACAATAATCCCAGGACAAAGATAACGAGCGGCGTTCCCACTGCAGTAACGTGATCCGCAGAGAAAACCTTGTTATCAACTCTCGCCGTGAATCTTGTCTGACCTGACTGCCATGTTTTCACAGATATATTGACATTATCCACTTCAGTGTCTTTACTTTTCAAAGACTAGACTAGAAATGACAACAGTGACCAGACTTCCTTAAAGGAGCCTAATGTAGCCAGGTATTTTCTTGTCTTTAGAGCTTTTTTAAAATGTATATTTTCACGAGAGACAAAAATGACTTCGGCAGTGTGAGTATTTTCCCTTGTAAATATCCAGTAATAACATAATCCCACGAGATCCTCACGTGGTTTATCTTGCGACCTGTGTTGGATCACGTTGAGATCTTTGCTTGACTTGGCCTCAGGAGAAGCTGTTGAACAGATACGCTCTTCCTCTCATGCCACGAAACGACTGTTTTGGAAAGTACTTGAGGGCTTTTAGCGGCCCACTTAGTAGAAAGTCCTTCCAAGTAGACACAGTAGTCTTTGTTTTTAGTCCCGGTGCTTCAGTCGAGACTAATAGATTTTGGAAACGTCTGGAGTTCTGCCTTCGACTATAAACCAAAGTGAAGTGAGTCAGAGACGTCCTCCGCTGCTCGGAGACAGCCGCGCAGTAAACCGCCGTGTGTCTGCGCGTCGTCTTTCAGGCCTGCATTGACGAAAACGCCGAGATGGTTCAGTTCCTGGTGGAAAACGGGAGCGACATCAACAGAGGGGACAACGAGGGCTGGACTCCTCTGCACGCCGCAGCTTCCTGTGGTTTCATCCAGATCGCCAAGTGAGTGCCGAGCACCGCCCCTCTGGTTGTTCCACTGCCTTTTAACCTTTTAGGGATCTGTACGGTAACGGCACGGTCAGGCGATAAAGAAGTGTTTTCCTCTCTGTTTTAAAGATACCTGATAGAGCACGGCGCTAACGTCGGAGCAATAAACAGCGAGGGGGAACTTCCTCTGGATGTGGCCACAGAAGACGTCATGGAGAGGCTCCTCAGAGCCGAAATCAAAAAACAAGGTGGAGAAAATGGTGACACTTGGCTTTATAGCTTTACATCTAAAATGAACTCCTCTTTGTTCTTTGGATGAAAATATGACACAATGCTGCCATGTAGGAATCATTTATATGCCCAAATGTGTTCCAACAGTTAGGTTTTTTATTTATTTATTTGGAAAAAAGCAGACATTTCCGGGTCTTGTCTCTACATTTTGATATTTCTTTATTTTTTGGACCAAAACAAGAAATTGAAGCTTGTTTTTTCATCACATTAAAGTGAATTTCATCTAATTGACTTAAACTTTATCAAACTAATTCATAAAATTGCTTATTTTCTGTAGAAAAATGATGAAGCTGAGCAACTTTTCACTGACCTAAATGTTCCGTTTTTCACTCTTTCATGAAGACACATTTAAGATTTTACTTCATCAAGAGGTAGAAACTGTCTGCAGGTACGTTTGTACTTAAAAACATTAAAAATTTAAGCAAAAAAAGTAAAATTATAGCACAACAGTCTATAACTTTATTTGGAATTTCTCATAATGGTTATTTTTTAACAGGTTATTGGTAATTTTATGATTACCAGGATGTATTAGAAAAAGATTGATTTTACAATAATTTGGCATTTTTATCTAAACATCTTGACATTTTATGATTAGGATGTTTTAAAAATTTCTGTTATTTTCAGGTTGTGCTAAAAAAAACATTAAGTAAAATCTGAAATGCGTTAACCTGATAAATATTTTTATCACACCGAAATAAATATTTAAATACAGTCAGTAATTTTATTGATTGTAGAAGCTCTTCTTGCCACAGATTTAATCTGTTCTGTTAAAATGTAAAAATGGTAATTTACTAGAATACGGCAGGTTTAAAGAAATGTGTGGTTTGTCACAACTTTAACATCATTTATTGTATTTTTGTTTTCTCCTCATTCTTGTAAATCATTGCTTTGCATTTGATCCTGTTTTGAGTGCTCACATCCTGCAGCAGTCAGGACAGAAATGAGCGCAGAGTCTCTTTATTACAAACCTTTTTTACTTTTATTGTGTTGAAGTTAGTGAATCAACTGAGCAGAGTTTCAGTTTTTGTTGATTGAAAATGTTTCTGGGTGTCAATCCTCCGCCTCGTCCACACGTGTCTCGCAGGCATAGACGTGGACAAAGCCCGAAAGGAAGAGGAGAGGATCATGCTCCAGGACGCCAGGGCGATGATGGAAGGGCGTGGCCGCCTGAGGCCTCACCCCAACACCAATGCAACGGCTCTGCACGTCGCCGCCGCCAAAGGTTACATCGAAGTCCTGAAGTGAGAATCAGTGCGAACATGTGCTCGTCGGCTCTTGTCCTGTTTCGGTGTCAAACAGCTCTTATTTAAAGCCGTGTCCTCTCCTCGGGCAGGGTGCTGTTACAGACCGAGGTGGATGTGGACGGCAGGGACATAGACGGGTGGACGCCGCTGCACGCAGCAGCTCACTGGGGCCAGGAGGAGGTGTGCGCCCTGCTCACCGACCACATGTGCGACATGACTGCGGTCAACAACGTGGTGAGAGCGAGACCACCTTTACTTGCCATTAAATCACGTTTTGAAGCCGACTCCCGTGTCCCAACTGATAAGGCGCCGCCGATGTCCTTGTAGGGACAGACACCCTTCGATGTCGCCGACGAGAACCTTGTGGACGCTCTTGAGGAGATGCAGAAGAAACAGAACGCTGTGAGTGTGCCTCCGCGGGCTCGGCGACCGTAATCAGCCGCTTGGATAAACCTGACGTGACTGATGGCGCTGCCGAGCGAAACGTTCTCTCCTCTGTGTTTATGTCTGTTTATATTCCTCTTCAGTTACGCAGCAAGAGGGAGAAACAGACTCCTGTTATTGAGACCAGTCCACAAATCTCCATGGTACCACTTCGCGCACGCAAGTTAGTGCCAGTGTGTGTGTGTGTGTGTGTGTGTGGGTACCCATTGTACTTCTCTCTAAGTCAATACAGATTACCTAACAACAGATAAACACATTCTTAAAGGTTACATGAGTGCATCAAACATCTTTTACCTTAACGCCTGTTCTGCTCATCCTCAGCTGAATGTCATTAATCCTCAGCTCTCTGCAGGTCCGATCTGAAACATTCTGTAGGTGGTGTTTACATCCACCACTGGAAGTTGATCTGAAGTTTAATTATTCTTAATATGAAATCTATGAACAAAATTATACGTTGAAAATTGAGAATGAAGTGTTTAGATTGAAAAACGGAATGAAGATGCACCAGAGAAGTTTATTTATTTATTTTATTAATTTATTTTTTTTGAAGCTCTGATTTGCAGATTTCAGTTTCTCTCTACAAACAATAATTAATATCATACAGATTAATCTTTTTTTTCTAATTTTAAGTTGTGGTTACAGAGCTTTCTTTCCATCACTGAAAATCTACAAATAATCTCTCCCAGGTCACAAACAAAAACAACTACTTTATATTTCTAAGCCAGACTAAAGCTCCCTAACGTTCTTAATTATTTATTTTTTCACACCTCAGAACATAAAAGCGATTATGTTCCAGTTTAAATCCCAGTTAAGCCTTAAAATCACCCCATTTAATCGACACTTTCTTATTATCAGAAAATGTGTTTTCTTGTGAAACATCACGATTTAATCTTAAAACAAGTATCCTGGACACGACACGGGTTGGATAGTAGTAATAAAATGATTAGCTTTGTTTAGCTTGCGTTGAAAAAAAAAAAGAGTAATTCGTTCCTTTCTGTGCCTGTGTTTGACTTGATGCGGCTCAGATTGAAGGTAATTTCTTGAAGCAGTGCGTGTCGGTGAGAAATCTGGTGTGACGTCACATGACGGTAACACCTCGTGAGAGAAATGAAGCTGCAGGTCAGGTTGCTCTCTGGAAACCACCTTTACAACAAACTGGACTGGCAAGAGAAAAAAAAAAAAAAAAAAAAGCTCCATGTTAAGACCTGTTGTTTCCATTGTTGTTCCTCTTAAAAGGAATTCAATTCGTCTGACTTCTTTTTTTTCTAGTTTTCAGCTGTAAAAGTGTTAGAAATGTTTTATTGTGCTGTTCCTGTTACTGGAAAGGCATTTTCGGACGGTCCTTTCTTTTACTCTAACAAAGCAGTTTGATAGTTTTTGAAGGAAAGAAACAAAAAAATAAAGCTTTCTCTGACAGTGTTGCCCTGATATTCTTGTTTAGACACTGGACTGAGCTCAGTCAGGCAGTGACGTGAGGTTTGTTAATTACATCTGTTAATCACCTACAATGTTATAATATAAGCTTTATAATGTGACTTTAAAAGCAGTCAGGTATATCCCACGGAGCAGATTATTTAAACTAATGCATGTTCTGTGATTATTACACAAAGTTCTGTTGCAGGAACATAGATCATAGACAATTAGGAGGACAAAACTCATTAAAAGGTGAATTTTTTTTAAACGTTTGAATCCGTAACTCTGAAACTAGTCTCCATTCTAGCATACAGAAAAAATAAACAAGCTCATATCGTTCATTTATTAAAAACGTTTGATTTAAGGGAGCAAATAATGGCTAATTAAGGATTTTAGTCTAAGTTTTTAAGTTCTCAGAAAGGAATCACTGGATGTTCATCCAGTTGTAGTTTGTTGGGGTGGTAGCTGAGAGGCATTAGCAACTATTTTTGGGCAACAAAACAACATTTGGGCTAAACTCTGAAAAAGTCTGGCATGAACGGCAGCAGGTGATATGCATTCCTCCAAAAAATGCTAAGCCTTTGATTAATTTAAAATGTAATTTTAAGCTCAAATTTTAAAGATTAGTATCATATCATGTTCTCATTAGTGTGTAGTGTGTCACAAAGACATGACCAATTTTCTTTTTTTTTATTTGGCCAGATTAAATCAATTTAAATTCAGTAATTCAGCGCACAGATTGCTAAAACGTGAGCTGACGTTCCTCCTGTTCCTGTTCTGATTGATGTCTCTAATTGGCTGCACACGCACTGATTGCCCTCTCTGACGGTGCCACCTGTTGCTTCACGCCCCGCCCCCCGCAGGACTTCTATCTCTCGTATGAGCAGCAAGGAGAAGATCGGCCTCCACGAGCGGGAGAAGCACCCGCCTCCCGCCCTGCAGAGCAGTCCGGCTGAGGACGAGGAGGAGGAAGGCCAGGCGGGGCAGAGCCAGGCGAAAGCCTCCAGCAGCTCCAGCTCAGAGGAGGAGAGCGAGTCTGAGAGCGACGCCGAGTCAGGTGAGAGAGCCGCTGCAGCTGCTGTTTACGTGTCTGTGGAGACTGCTGTCTCCTGTGCTTTGTAGATTTACGAGGGATTTCTTCATCTGCGCTGTTTCAGAAAAAGCAAAAAACAGAGAAATCATAAACAACTTGAACAACAAACGAAACACCACCAGCTTGCTTTCTACCTCCATGTCAGCGACTACCACTGCAAGCCAAGTGAAAAAGGTATTCTGTAGAGGTGTTTCTTTGGAGAGCAACAGACGTGTGCTGATTTACGTTTACAGTGTTTCTACAGAGCAATAAAACCTTTTGGGCTTCTTATGGCGTGTGTAGCAGGAACCGAGCAAGCCTCCAGCCACCGAAGCCCCCGGCTCATGGAGAACGTCTCTGAGAAAAGCAGGCAGTTCTGTGACTCTGGGCTCAGCCGGGCTCCCTGACTCCCACCAGGACCCGGGCAGACCTGCCGAGCCCGGCCTGGGAATGACGCGCTCTGCCTCCAGCCCTCGCCTGAGCTCCGAGGCCGACACCAAGGTACACAGTTGTCTCCATGATTTACGCGGCCACTGAGAGCACAGTCATTATTTTATAACTGGAACATGACAGGCCAAATAAAGGCTTCTTTTATAGCTTCCACTCACAGAGCTGCATAAATAACCGACAAACATGCCGTTCCTCTTGCTCTCAGGAGCCCAGGCTCGCTCGAGTGCCGCCTAATCCAACACGGAGACTCTTCAGTATTCCAGATAGCAGCCCCGACAACTCCAGCAGGTGACCCTTAACCCCTCATTCACACTCTGCGCTTGTGAAAGCACAATCCGAGTCACTGCGTCCGTGTCCCTGTCCCCCTGTCTCTCTCTCAGCTGGCTAAGTCGTAGCTCCTCTTACACCCGGCGGCTTCATAGTCAGTTTGGCAATGAGCTCACTAGTTCCACTCCATCCCTGCTTCACAGGTCAGTCACGCTGCTCGCCACCTGTCCCCTGTTTACTCGCTCCTATGTTTGTGTGCGATTGTGTTCGCTGTGTCACAGCTCATTTATCCCCTTCCGCCCGTTATTCTGTGCGTGCACATGACTGTGAAAGATGCCCTTGTGTTTCCAATGTGTCCGGTCTTGTTCCTAGCTCATCGTATGGAAAGAGACTGGATGACACCAGCGTGACCTCAGCGAGCACAGGATCGAGCTACGCTGGACTTCACCGCCCTAATGCTGCCTTAGCTCAAAGGTATTTCTTTTAGCTTTGTTGTTGTTTAATTTAAAAAGCTTTTAAAACACATTTTGTTGTTGTTCCTTCTCTCAAAGACTTCCTCAGGAAAAGGCAGAAAAGAAGGACCCATTGTCCGTCAACACCTCCAACTCTCAGAGCACAACCACAGGCGAGCTGGAGACCAAACAGAGGCGAAAGTAAGAACTAAACGCTTCTGTGAAGACGTTTCGTGTTGCAGCATTGTCGCTAAAGTGGTTTTACTCCTGTAGGTCATATCTGACACCCGTGCGGGACGAGGAGGCGGAAGCACAGAGGAAAGCTCGCTCCAGACACGCGCGGCAATCTCGTCGCTCCACTCAGGTTCGGGTTTATACCTCAGATAGTTCCTACAGGCTCAAGTCTTTAAACCTCAGGTGCGTCTGACGTTTTCTTCTCATGTGAAGGGGGTGACGCTCACAGATCTGCAGGAAGCAGAGAAGACCATCAAAACCATGAAGACGGACGTCAAAGGGAAAGAAAAGGAGGAAGAGGAGAAGGAGAAAGAGAAGGAAACGAAGCAGAAGAAGGTCGATGAGGGGGTGAGAGATCTTTATACGAGTTGCAGACCTGTTGGCGGCTGCTCTTATATGGCTGTAAGGTGACATCACATCCTGGTCTTACAGGAAGTGAGCTGGAGGTCTCGTATTGCCAGTCTGCAGAAGTCCGACCTGCTGGGCCTCACGCAGCCTGCTGGTTCTCCTCGCTCTCAGACGTTTGACAGGAGAGGTACTCCCCATCATTTCCCCTTTTTCTACTAAAACTTCACATATTACTTTAGCTTAAGCGCAGTGTTTAAAAGACTTGCTGTGTGTTTGTTTTTTGTTGTTGCTGTAGATCTCGAAGCCGGCACAGAAGAGAGCGAGACGGAGCGGTGGGCTCGAGAGCGCCGGGAGCGGAGGCAGGCTCGGGCCAGAAGGAAGGCGCAAAGAACCGGGGAGGTAAAGGCTTCATCAGGGAAAACTGGAGGGGGTTGCACAAATGAATGACGAGCAAGAAGAAGAGCTGCGGTTTTTATTTTTGTACTCTGCCGTCTCCAGGGCGACGACAATGATGGCGAGGAAGAGTTCTCAGGGAGTGGGCTGGATCCACAGGTAGTGTCTAATAAATCTGTGATCTCAGGTAACTGCAGAGAGATGACATAAATAACTTCTTGTTCTCTTTCATAAACAGAAAGACCAACACACAAGTTCCAGGTAGACCACAAATCCTCCATTTTAATCTGTTTGTTTTAACCTCTTTTATCTGTAAACCTTCATTCTGACTTCTGCTCTGTTCTAGGGGTTGAACCAATTAGTCGACTAGTCGACTCTAGGACGTCTCGCGAGTTTTTACATTTCATGTCGACTAGTCGCAGTCATGTGATTGCCGGTGGTGACAGCCTGTGCTGATCTGACAGCACAGTATACGTCACAAGACACAAGAAAAATAAGTTAATACATTAGTTTAAATGATATGTAGATGGATGCATATTTGTGGTTTTACAGTGTTTTTAAAAGGAGATGGAGTTGCAGCTGCAGTCAACTACAAAATACGAGCCGTCTAAAACTCGCCCCCTTCCCGCTAAGGATGTCACTTAGCCGGCTCGCGAGTGTCTTTGTCACGACGATCTAACTAATACATTATGATGTTATGTTGCTGATTAAATAAAGATCTGTGGTAATGACAGCTGCTGATTAAATAAAAGCCTGTAGTTGGTAATGACAGTGTATACTTGTCTGACATATATATAGCCGTGAGTTCGTGCTAAGAATGACACTTCGTGCTTAGAAGTGTCATCAGATCAGCTGTCAGAAGTGTATGACAGTCTGACAGCAGATCTGACAGAACACTGGCTACAAAATGGCGTCTTCAAAACAGATCGAGGACAAGCCTGCATCTTGTCAAACAGGTAGAAATTCGTCAACAGTGTGGAAATATTTCACTAAAGATGACTCTTCTGGTTTAACTACCGTAACATGCAAAATCTGCAAAGCTGTGCTGAAGTACAACAAAAGTACGACCGCGATGCACAGTCATTTGAAAAGGCATCCGCTAATGCTAGCTCCTGAACAACCGGCTCGATCCAGTCAGTTGTCAGTAACTTCATTCATGAAACGCCCAGCTGTGACAGGACACCGGCGGCAGCAAATCACAAATTTGCTTGTGAATTTCATTGTCAAAGACATGAGACCACTAGCTGCTGTCCACGGAGAAGGATTTAGAGATTTGCTACAGTTTTTCGAACCTAGCTAGGGGTCAATATTTGCCGTGAAAATAGCTAATAAAGCCTCCAAGTAGTTGTGAAGAGTTTTTGCGCTTACGTCACTATGACGTCACCGCGACTAGTCGACATCGACTCGACTATTATCATGATGTAGTCGACCTTAAAAATATGTAGTCGTTCAACCCCTACTCTGTTCGTCCCCCTCAGGTTGGACACATCCTGCAACGACCGCACCCAGGCAGGAGGATCAGAGACGAAAGATTTTAAGAAGGTCAGCGGACTTTGAATAATGGTGCGGCGGTGCTTTTTATTTTTATTTTGGGGATCTCTCTATCATTCATTGTTTGCGTATGTCTGTCAGCTGTTTGAGGAGGTGTCCAGAGAAAACAGCCAGCTCCAGGCTCAGCTGCAGGACACTCAGAGGGTCGTCAGTCAGACCCGGCTGGAGCTGGAGAAAGCAACACAGGTGAAGACTTATTTTGTCCATTTTAAGCCTTTCGGCATGCGGGACTTTCATGCGGTTGTCTAAATCTGCTGCTGTGGTGATGAATTTCTTGTCCGACAGAGGCAGGAGCGCTTCAGTGACTGTTCGGCCCTGCTGGAGCTGGAGCGAAAGGTAACCTGCTGATGCTGCGTGCTGTTAAGGATTTGTTTTGGGGTGTGTTTCTTTGTGTAGCTTTATCCGCCTCACTACTGCCACCCCCGCTGTCCGACACATTCTTTTCTCTCCAACCACCCAAACCACTTCCTCACTTGTTTTCACTCAACTCTTCTTTTTTCTTTTTTTTTTTTTGTGCTCCTCCTTCTCCACCATCACTTCCTCCCTGCTCCCTCACGTTTTCCACCGGCCGCTTCCAGGACCGGCGGATGTTGGAGCGCCGCATGGCGGAGCTGGAGGAGGAGCTAAAGGTGAGGGCGGGGAGGAGGGTAGAAGGCTTCAGACGGATTTTAATCGTGACCATCAACACTTTGCATGCGTGTGCTTGGTTAGCTTGGCTTTAAGCTCGTGCAGCGTGATGAGAACACTACAGAGAGCCATGTTTCACCGTGTTCAGGTGGTGATGATGAGGATGTTTGACTCGTACAGTTTCACCTGAGAGGCATCTAATCACTGAGACGCTAACACTTTGACTGAAACATTATGTGATATTCTTTTTGTTTTTGTACATTTTCAGGTATAAAAAAATGACTAGGTGAGCTATGAAAGTTTTATTGTTTTTGTAAATAGTTTTAGATTATAATTAATATCTTGACCCCATTCTGTGTGATTTCCTGGAAGTTTGACTGGTTGCTCTCTGCTGGGAAACTAACTTTTACCTAAAGGAGTTTTTGCACAGACTTAAACAAGATGATGTTAAACTGCACCTACAGGGTCGTCTTCTCCGCTTTGTTTCCTAAAGCAGAAGTAAGACTTTGTTATTTTAGGGGAACAAATGTCTCTGTAGGAGGTTTGGCTCAGAGCTTTTGTAAAGTATCTTAATTTAGTGAATTATCTGCAGACTTGATCAAATTTATGTCTGAGCCATGTTAGCCGCTCCCTTCTGTTCTCAAGTTGTTAATATTTACAAATGCAATCCATCTTATTTTTAATTTCCTGCAGCAAAATTCCTACCGTGCACATTCTGTGAAATTATAAATCTGTCCAGTTTAATTTAACACGCTCTTATTCTGGTTTACAGGAATTCTTTTAAATCTTTTTAAAATATAATTTGACTTTTGTCTTGTAATTTTTTCTTTCCTTTTTATTAAAGCCTTTAAACTGGTAAATGATAAAAAGGGACGAGTATGGTTTCTGAAACGTTGATCCTCTGTAGAGGAAGTGAAGAAGAACTCAGTTTAAGCAGGACGTGTAATTTGTCGATGTTTCAGCACATCGAAAAGACTTGGAGCATCTCATTAAAGATCACTGACCTTTTTAGTTTTAACTATGACATTAAGTGTTCAGCTCCTTCTGTTAACTTTATTGTTAATAAAACAGCCACTTGGTTTTATGCTGATGCCTGGGCATGTCTTTAAAGAAGCACAATTTTATCCCTGCCATCTTTACCTGTAGGTTTGCTGAAACCACAGGTGAAGCTTTCTTAAAGTCTGTTGGAGAACAGCGTTAGTGAGGGAGTCTCCAGAACGTCTCGTGACATTTAAAAGAATTCTCAAATTTGCTCACTTGAGTTGCAGAGGCTCAATGTCTTGTTTGAATTTTAAACACATTTAAAAAAACAAACTTGCAACAAATTTTTCCATCTCAGAAGCTTTCAAAGCTTAAAACAACTGCACAGATGCTCTCCTCGGACAGAAAACCTGTCCAGGTCTACCTGATAACAATGATAAATAATAAGCAGATAGACCAGTTTATTTAACTGATCTTCATTTCAAAAGTCCACTATAGTAGATTAATAATTGTGAAGACAGCTGCCAAGAGGGGTGCAAACCTAGAACATGGTTTTACAAGCTGTGCACATAAATTAGTTCCCTAAAACGTGGCTGCACGGCTCACTGGTCACTACAATCTCTTCAAATTCTATAAGGCTTTCAAGGAAATTTGTCCTTTTTCTTCACGGCTTCAATTAGTCCCCAACAGTCGCAGCTCAATAAGATATTACCTTTTTCTTATAAGTGGGTCATTTCCTCCTGTGAAAGTTGCGATCTAGTTGTTATGCTAGAAAATGCACATTAAGTTCAAGCTTTAAAATGGTTTAACGTGAGCTTTGACGTTTTTTCCCTCCAGGTTCTGGTCGACCTGAGAGCAGACAACCAACGTCTGAAAGATGAAAACGGAGCTCTGATCCGAGTCATCAGCAAACTCTCCAAATAGGTCGACAGAGAGAGACATCTTCCAGGGAATCCCCTCTCCCCCTTAATCTATTCATCCATCTTCCCAAGAGCGAGAGAGGGGGGAGAGAGCAGGAACAGATCTTCATCTACAGCTTGACCTGGGTTGTGATGCCTCTGTATGAACAGCGGATGGGTGCTCGGCGTGCCTTAACCACCTGTGGTCACAGTAGAACCTGTGGCTTCGCTCGAAGGTTTCCTCAGTGGCACCAGAACCCAGCGGTTGTGTGTCGGAGGGACGTGCACACACTCCCATGAGTGCATTCATGCATCTTTGATTCATATTCCACGAAGCACACATAATAGATTGGGTCTTAAAGCGCCCACTTTGTATTTATTTTATTCTTTTGTGAACACATTCACAAAGTTTCCATACACACACAGTCCAAATGTTTTTTTTTTTGTCTTGAGCTCAACTTTGAAGCACGTTACTGCCTTTATATTCAACATCCTGACGGCGGGGGAAGTCCACGAAGCTCTGTTGGGTTGTTTTTATTCACATGCAAGTGTTTGAACCCACCTACCTCTCCACCTATGCACATGTCCCCACGTCTTGTTTTTTTTTTTTTGTGATCACGGACATACTCCATGCTCTTTTAAAAAAAAAAAAAAAACGAACCAGGTCAGTGGACCACAGCACTTTACTCTTTGCAAAGTTATTAAACATCTGTGGGGTTTTCCCGTCCTCCAGAAAGACAACCTTTAAAGTCCAGAGCAGCAGCTTCTCAGGCCCCGCTTCTTCCTGGAGTTTGGCTGAAGTTCAGAGGCTGCAGAAAGGACTTTTCTGTCCTGGCCTATCATGCTACGAAAGGTTTTATTTGTTACCATCGATAAAGGTTATTTTCTTTGTCGATTTCTCTTATAAAGAAGCATGGTTTTGTATTTAAATGTTAGTCTTCATTAATACTCTTTGAAGTAAAAAAAAACCCAAAACAAAACATAAACATGTAGCCTTGCTTCACATGTAGGTTTTCTAATATATTAAATGACTGTTTGCACCCTAATAAAAAAAGTTTGTTGCAGCTGTTTGGTTATTATCTGCACGGGGAGGTTTGACTCAAACATCCATCAGACGAGCCTTCCCTTTATTAGATCACCTGTTTGTACCCCTGTATCTACAGAAAAGTGTCTGTTATTCTGTCTGCTGGTAGCCAGATGTGCCACATCACTTGGGATGGAGGGGGGGGCAGCTGCAACATTAGCAATCTGTGAGACTGAAAGAGGAAATGGAGCTACACAGCTGCATTTCCAGTATGTCTGCGCTGTTGTGTTAATCTGCTGCCTGCTCCCAGGTGAACACTGCATCACCAGAGGCTGTGGGGGCCGGAGCAGCGGTGGAGAACTGCTGGATGAGGCGCTCGGACATCTGGGGGCAAAGCTGCGTGAGACCCCGATGCGCTCAAGTTAATACAAACCCTCCATCTGTTCGTCCCATCGGAGGAGCAGAGACGGGCCGCCGTCCTGCACGGTGGAAGGGCCGACAACAAGCCGAGCTCCTAATAAGGAAGGACAGGCCGGCCGCGGCGCTCTCTCTCTCTGTAAATATCCCTCAGGTCTGAGAAAGGCATAGGAAGGGAGATGGGGAGGAAGAGGGAAGCGGATGGATTGCAGCCTTATATGGACAAAGCGCTGCTTTTCCCAGGGCTTGCGACTCTGACCCCCGGCTCGGCGCCAGATGTTGCTCCGGCGGCTCCTTGGTGCCACCAAGAGGTCCGGCTGCTGCAGTGCTGCAGTCCAGCTGACGGAACAAACAAATGCGATGGTTTTAGACCTTTTTCCACACGGCAGAAAGAGTGGGGCAAAGTTAGGCACTACCTTAAAGCTGCTCTCAGATGTTTGCAGACTGTTTGAGTGTTTTGACTCCTGGGACAATAATTAGCTCACTAACGGTGCTGCAGCGGATGTGAGTCACCTGTTGGGTCCCATTAAATTGTACAAGCATGTAGCATAAGAGGTGGACAGTGAAGTTACAGTGGATCTGACCTAAAATGGGTTTTATGTATACATCTTTCTGAAAATTAGCTTTCTATGAATCTTGGGTCCTTTCAAGAGACTGATTTGGTGCAACGGAAACAAAATCAATCAGTTGATATGAAATAAAATGATTTCTTATCAAGCTTAGATACATTAGGGATACAGTCTACCACTCAAGCAAGTATTATTTCTTAGGTTTGTGTTTTAA
The DNA here is from genome assembly GCF_001649575.2 of Kryptolebias marmoratus. Classification (NCBI taxonomy): domain Eukaryota; kingdom Metazoa; phylum Chordata; class Actinopteri; order Cyprinodontiformes; family Rivulidae; genus Kryptolebias; species Kryptolebias marmoratus. Next base: position 12,782,997 of record NC_051440.1, on the reverse strand, counting down.
GGGATCATTTATCTGTAAATTTCCATCAGTTTTTCATGACTTTGGTCAGCACAGACTGGTTTCTTTGAGCACTGCTAGGGATAAAAACAATAATTTACTGTTATACATGTTTGCCTGTCAATGCTAATGAAAACAAGTCTTAGATAAACAAGTGCGCATCTAAATTTCTGCTAACCGTCCGTTTAGGATCCCTGAAGCTGCAGTGATGATACCTGAACTGAGTCATTTTAATATATACCTTATATATTTAAAAAGTGTACTGCGAAACCTTTATTTTCAAAGGTTTACTTTCCTGCTCTCTTCAGTTCAAAGTGTGAAGTTCTAACCAAGCAGGGGCACCGATCCACTGATGTGTGAGGCTACAGATGAGCCATAATATTATGACCACTTTGTTCAAGAGTGACGATGAGCTGAGAATTCAGCTGGTGTTCACGTGGATTCGATGCTTGCCCCAAACCTTTCTGCAGACAAAGAAAAAAAGCTAATAAGTTAATAAAAGCATTATAGTTAAAACAAACGAACACAAGCCTGAATGGATAAGGGATGAAGTCGCTCTTCTTCTGTCAGACTGGATGCTTTAAAGCCCGACTACAAGACCACAGAAGAACCAGTTAAAGGAACTAATTATCTGAGGAGAGATGAACTCATGGATGAACTGTCTGTCAATTTGTTGCGTGGGATGGATTTTAGCCTTACCATTCAGCCCTCATGATCTACTTAAGGCCCAGGTTGGACAGAAGAGCTCCTGCATGTTGGGGTGAAAGATGCAGACGACATGTGAGCTTTGCTTCCTGAACATTAAATCCGGGCCAGATTTTCCAGAAGATCCAGGTTGAGTCCAGATTTTCTGTGCAGCACAAAGAGCTGCAAGTCCTCCTCCTCCTCCTCCTCCTCTTCCTCCTCCTACAGCAGAGGAACAACAAAAAAATTAACTTTGGGGACAACTCTGCAGTGCTTTGCTCTCTGAAAAACAAGAAATCTGACAGAAATTAGAGCACAAAGGTTCATTTTTCTTCAAGTTTTTCTGTAAAGAACAAGCGGTTTGGGCACTTCTACAGGTTGTGTTTGTTTCCTTTTTAACCCTGCATTCCTGTCTTCTGTAGAAACAGATGCTTCCTAATTTTTGTTTGTTTGTTTTTATGCTGAAACAGCAAATGTGTGTGTGTGTAGAAAACTGAGCAAAACTCAGCTTAATCACTGAACTTGGTTAATATTTTCATACTGCACTTCAAATTTAAGGAAGACGGTGATTCATTCAGTAGTTTCCTCCTTTTCTTCTAAAAAAATAAATATATCAGCATGGCATCTTAAAGGGGTAGTTCAGAGCTTTTTGAAGTGGGGCTCTGTGTCAAGAAACGGTCCTTGAGTATCATCGTCTGACTCTAGTCCTTTAAAGAACTATCTGCAACAGGTAAGATATTAACTGTTCAAAGCTTTGCCACAGAACCCCACTTCAAACGATTCAAACTATCCCTTTAAGGTTGCATCTGGACACGTCTTGTGACAGAAAAGTGTCAAAGTCCACCGTCCACATGCTTACTTTTCTGATAAGAGCCGTGAAAACGGTCTCCCAGTGATAATCTGATGTCTTTGCACTTTTTTTTTGTGAACCGGACACAAAGTTTCATATCCTGTAAAGAGCTCGATCGTTGTCATTCCTTTAGGTGAAGGTTTTCTGCCACCTTTAGACCCGAAGATCACCTGATCATGTCCCAGGGCTCGGACCCTTACATCTTCACCTCCGACAGTCTCCCCGCCGACCCCCGCTTCCTCCCGCCGCTGGCGAACGGCCTCCTGGGCTGGAGGGTGTACAGCGATGTCATGCACATGGGTGGTGTTTATAATGGGGAGGGTGGACATTGCCACAGAGCTGATGTCCCTTGTCCTCTGGCTGTGAAGGTGGAGACAGAGGACCCTGCCCAGCACAGCTACACTTTGAACACCCACACAGGTAGTTTCCACAGAGCTCCGTTCAGGAGGCTGGCTTCACTTCATGATGGGGGTTTTAACAGTGTTTCCATCATTTCCAGGCATTTTCAGCCACACCCTGACCTCAGCCAGTGTCAGCGTCTCACAGTCTCTGTACGCCCACCGGTTCTACCCCAACATCATGGTGATGGAGGTCCTGCTGGCGCGTCAGGTGACCTCGGCGGAGCCACTAACAGTTTTTCTGGACACGTCGTTCACCCCTCAGAGCAAAGATATCGTTTTTGAGGTTGGGCCTGACTACAAAGGAGGAAGGTGAGGTTGAATTTTGTAAAATGTCCATAAAAACAGAATGCAATGATTTGTAGATTTATTAAACCTACACAGTGTAACTTAGTAAACACCAAATGGTTAAACTAAGAAATTGTACCTTTAAAGAAAGGATCATTTTGTATTTTATAGCAGCAACATATCTCATAAAAAGGTGTTCCAGGTTCATGTTTCTCTCTGTGGAACATCTCCTCTTCTTCTACCACCTGAGGAGAGCAGCTGCTGCACGTTTTAGAAGGAATGTTGTCCCATTCTGGTCTGACAGAGGATTCCAGCTGCTCTACAGTCCTGGCTCTTTGATGGATTTGTTGTTTCATGAAGCTCTAAATGTTCTCAGCTGGTGAGAGGTCTGGACTGCAGGCAGCTCAGTTCAGCTCCTGGACTCTTCTATATGAAGCCGTGCTGCTGGAAAGGATGCAGGAGGAGGTCTGATGTTGTCCTGCTGAAATATGCAAGGACTTCCCTGGAAAAGATGTCATCTGGACAGGAACATTTGTTTTTCTAATTATATATACATATATACTGTTCTGCACTGATGGAGCCTTTCCAGATGTGTCAGCTGCCCATGTCATAGGCACTAATGCACCCCCATACCATCAAAGAGGCAGGCTTTTAAACTCTTTAGTACAGAGAATGTTCTTTATTTACTTACTTTGCTGCCTTCAAATTCAGAAATTACCTTTTTTCCCAGAAAATGATACAGTTTCTTAGTTTAAACATTTAATGTGTTCTATTGTGGACAAACATGAGTTTATAAAATTTGCAAATCATTGCATTATTTCCATTTTCCTCATCACCTTTTCAAAATTGGGGATATAAAAAAACGTTTACACCGTCTGCGCTCACCTGTCCTCTCAGACATATTCGAGGACAGACCACCACGGCTGAATTTCCAGGAGGCTCCTGTCCCGAGGTGCACCTCATCTGGACCCCGGTGCCTCCCGCTGTGACGCTGCTGCCCGAGCAGGCCAAGGCTCGCTGGGGGTTCCTCCTGGTCGTAGCCAACAGCTCGGACGCTGCCGAGGCCTTGTACGACGAGGGCCTGAGCCTGATGGCGACCGGTGACCTGCGTCCGTCTCACGAGAAGGCCTGGAAAGAGCTGTGGCTGCAGAGCGAAGTGGAGGTGAAAGGTTCCGACGGCCTGTGCAGGGCGCTGGTCGGCTGCCTGTTCTACCTGCTCAGTGCTTTCCCGTCCATCCACGACACCTCCGGCTCGTTCGGAGGCGTCAGCCCAGGCGGGCTCTCCAATGGTGGGGACGGTCAGGATTACTGGGGTCATGTGTTCTGGGATCAGGTGAGTCTACAGCGAGCTCATGTCGATGTGTGTTGTTTCTTGTTAAATGTATCACACACAGGCACTTCTTCATACAGGACATCTGGGTGTATCCAGGGATAGCCCTGTTCTACCCCAGGCTGGCCCGGGCGGTGCTGGAGTACAGAGTGGGGACTGTAGACGGGGCAAGGGACAACGCCCAAAAGCAGGGCTATAAGGTATGATGATTGGATTAATTATCGCCTGCCGCCGAAAGCAAAAGGATGATGATGTGTGTTTTGTCTGGTAACAAAATATCTCATGAACCACAAGACAGATTTTAATGAGACTCTAAGAACGTAATCACTGACTGTACATCTACAACTCATTAACTCTTAGAGTCGACTCCAATTCAAGATGGCTGCCACAGCAAACCAGCCTTATCCAACACAAACATGGCTTTAACTTAGTTAGATTTACAGATATGAAGCTACAACTTGTGCAGCTGTTTTCCTCTTTTGCTTTAGTTTATTTAATTATACATACATTAATAAACCAGTAAAATACCTGAAATTACCAGTTAAAAGCTGTAAACAATAAATAATGCTTCCTGCAAAGTCAAATGGTAATTTGAAAACATTAACTAGCTGATAAACCAGTCCGGTGATGCAGTTTAAGCTCATTAGACTCTTGGTGCCTCCAATACCAATTTTGGACCCGAGCAGAACAGCGTCTCCGTCTCGCTGTCCTTACAGGGCCTGAAGTTCCCCTGGGAGAGCGCCGTGTCAGGGAGAGAGGTGTGCTCAGAGGACATTTATGGACAACAGGAGATTCACATCAACGGAGACGTCGCGCTGGCCTTCCAGCAGTATCTCTACCTCACCGAGGTACTCTCACGTCCTCTCCCGCTCCGCTCCCCGTCACACGTTCCCAGCTGGAGATGAGAGCCCAACCGTTTCATTGCAGGACGTGTCCGTGTTCACAGAGGGAAAAGGCAGCGAGGTAGTCTTTGGGGTGGCTGATTACTGGGTTTCCAGGGTAACGTGGCAACCTGAGGACCAGTCGTATCACCTCTTAGGTAAAGAGAGTCCGTCTGCATTAAACCAAATAATAAAACAAAATGTTAATTTTTAGATCCAGTCAAATATCAGTTTTTCCTTTTTTCCGGAGAGCCGAACCTCAGGGAGAACAACTTGACAACAGTTCAGACTAAAGTCAGAATATCAAACTATTTTATTCTTGAAGAACTGAATTTGAATTTTATTTTGGCTGAATTAGATTAAGGGATTGTATGTAACTTCTACCGTATCTGTTGGTTTGAAAGGTATTTTTTTCTAGAATAATTACTGCCAAAGAATCTAAAGTTAAAATAATTTTGACAAAGAAAAAGATAATGACATGCCAGAATGCTTTTATGTTCCAGATCAATAATGAAAAAGGGGTAATGTGAATAAACTGCAATATCTATTTAGATAGGAAGGAGAAATGAATACATTGTTTTTCTGCTTGTTTATTGTTAAACCTGCTTTTTTTTATGTGTTTTTAAAAAGAGGTTTAGTGACTTTATTTCAAAGAATTAGCTTCGTCTCCAGAGTGCATGTTGGGAATGACTCTCAGCTACTACCACATCAAATTATAGCTCAGTGTCTGTGAATCTGACTGAGTTGAACCCATTTTTGTGTGTTTTTTTAAGAGCAGCTGGCTGTGGGGTTGGTTCTAAAAGTTATTTAGTTGTAGATGGACATCCAATATTTACTTTCTGCAGGTTTCCAGTGATTCTTAATACATTCAGTGAATATTCCTTCACTTTTTTTCTGCATTCAGGTGTCATGCCGCCGGATGAATATTACTCCAACGTCAACAACTCTGTGTACACGAACGCGGCGGCCAAACTCAGGTGGCAGTGTTGGTATTTCAGCGTTTTGTTCGCGGCTGTTTGTGAAGACCGGTTTGTCAAAATCGCCCCTCTTCTTGTTAGTTTGCAGTTCGCCGTCAAGTTGGCTGATCTCCTCCAACATCCTGCACCGAAAGAGTGGCAGGATGTGGCCGAACGCATCAAGATCCCCTTCGACTCGGAGTCCCAGTACCACCCCGAGTTCGACGGCTACACTAAAGGTCCCTGTTTGGGCCCCCGCCTGACACCAACCCACACAAGGAAATCAGGCTTTCAGATGATGTTTGTTTGTTTGCCACGCAGATCAGCCGGTGAAACAGGCAGACACGGTGATGCTGGGTTATCCTCTCCACCTGCCGATGCCCGCGGAGGTCAGGAGGAACGATCTTGAGGCATACGAGCCGGTAACGGACCCAAAAGGTCCTGCCATGACATGGGTAAGCCGGACACGGAGCGTAAGATTGCGATGAAATAACACATTTTCCTTTTACGTACTGGAAAAAAGCAATGAATAAATGAGTAAAAGTTATGTGGCCATTTAACCACACATTGCAATTATATTACCACTTATTGCTTTTGCATGTGATGTCAGCAATAAGTTGCATTTTGTTACCTGCGTGCTTCACCTTTCTCTTTAAATAAGACTGTCATCGTTTAGGAATGATGAATTTTGAAATGTGAATGGCTTCTCTTGATTTCTATTTTTGTTGTGGTTTTTCTTTCGTTTCCTTGTGTACCAAATGTTTCAAAAAAACAAAACAAAACAAAACAGAATTCTGTCTGCATATGATCTAAAGTTACTCATCCTTTTTTTCCCCTTTTGTGATCAGGGAATGTTTGCGATCGGTTGGCTGGAGTTGGGAGAAGCAGAAAGATCCGAACGTTTACTTGAAAAGTGCTTCAGGAACATCCAGGGGCCGTTCCAGGTATTGCTGCGTCTCGCACGCCATTGTCGTGTCACCATTTGTTGGGTGAACATGTGATTACCGCCCCTCGCAGGTATGGAGTGAATCCCCCGACGGCTCTGGAGCTGTGAACTTTCTCACAGGCATGGGAGGATTTCTGCAGGCCGTGCTGTTTGGCTACACCGGTTTCAGGTCATTTACCAACCCCTCTCATCCCGTCCGGTGCTAAAAAAGCTTCAGATACGTACGGCTCAGCTCGGGTATTCAGTTGTTTATAAGCGTAATATTCTCCTCTTTTTAAATTTTTCAGAGTTCAGAAGGGACGCCTGGCCTTTTCCCCCCTGCTTCCTGGTGACATCTGTGAGCTTTGTGTCCGTGGCGTTAACTACCTGGGCAGTCAGATGGACTGGCTCTTCAGGAAAGAAGAAGTCTGTATCATAGTCAGGGAAGAGGAAAGACGTGCTCGAAACGCTAAAACCCACAAATTAGAAGTTGTCCTGAAGGCATCGGGAGTGGAAATCCCTCTTACACCAGGTATCACACAAGTAGTGGCATGCAAGCGACACATACTGTGTTCTGTAAATTTTAAAGGATTCAGCAGATTCAGGCTTAACCCAGTTAAAGCAATAATTAATTAAAGCTCTATAGATGATTTCAAATAAAATAAAATCACCCTAACTGCACTTCCTATTTGTCATTTCAGGGCAGCCGGTAACTTTCCCCCGGGAGGCCGGTTGTGTTCGTAAAATGGAGTCGACGTCTTCCTGCTGGCCTCTTTGAACCAGCAGCCGAGAATCAAAGACATCTTCACAAATTTACTCTGCATTCAAAGCTACAGTTCAGTTGTGTATTTATAAAAAATGTTGACCTACTCTGTTTAAGTCAGTGAATGAAGGGCAAATTTAAGTTAAAGTTGTTAACTTGACCTCCTAATGACTCGCAGGAGAACGTACAGTATGATTTAGAAAACATAAGAGATGTTTGGTTTGGATTGATAAAAAAATAAAATGCAAACAAAAAAACAAATTCAAGAGTGTCTCACTATGTTTTGCATTCAATTCCTGGCTGGTAGGCTTGTGATGATCTTCACTCAGAAGCACATATACTGCAATTCACATGTTTAATTTGAGGTTTCACTATATATATATATATATATATATAGTCATACACTGTATTGCTGTGCCAGATCATTTCACGTACTTAAGAACCAGCTGTAACAAAAATCCTTCATGATGGCTTCCATTTTGTTATCATCTGGCAGGATGGACAGCCCTTGAACGCATCACAATGACTATGTTTACCTGTCAGCAAGGGGATAATTTCTACAACTGCACAATACACAATACAACATAACATAGCAGCTCTACATTATTTAACAAGGTAAAGCTGCAAAGATAGAAAGTGTTCATGAGTCATTCTTTGCGTTTATTAGTTCAATTAAAGGATCCAACATACTGCAGTTCTTGCTCTTGTGTTTTTTTAATGTGTCTGGGCCTCTCACAAACCTGTTGCTTTTATTAAACTGACACAGTGTGTGAATAAATAACAACGGTAATGTCACAACACTTTATGGAGTTCACAAACGATGCCTAACAGCCAATCAGAGTGCTGTAAAAGTGCATAATGTGCTTTACAAAAGCAAAAGGAGACAGACTTTAACCTCAGCTGATGATCTACTTTGTGTTTTAGAGCTTTAAAACTTCCTCCACTCCCAAAAAACAGTGTGCTTTAAAAATAGTGATGTGAAAAAGGCACATGACGAATCTTTTCTGTGCCAAACCATTGACAAAAGGCAAGCTTTTTTCTACTGATGTAGAAAATCCAAGGAAGTGAAGCCTGGACTACAAATGAGGCGTTCAAGTAGTTTGTCTGTGGGAAATAAAGCCTTCTGATGCGGACTGAACCTACCGTCCAAACAGTCACAGCATATGTTAGCTCGTGGCTAAATCTGGCACATTTTAAAGGGTGTGCAAAGGGCACTGTCCCTTTTTAAAATATAAAAAGTACATATTGTAAAAAGTTTGGCACCGTTCAACAAGCTTCCCCCAACGTGTCGCAGGCGGAGCCGGAAAAACACAACATGAGTCGATTGGTGCGTTTGAATCTGACTCCGCCCTAAACATTTGTTGGGTTTGTTCGCTTTCTTATCCCGTCCTGTCGGTTTTCGCTCCCCGCACCATTCGCCGCAACCGTTCCGCTCTTTCGGGATACCACGGTGTACAAATCAAACTGCTCCAACTGCAGCATATAAGCTTCAGGATTGGCTCGTGAGGTTTGAATTGCATGCGTAGTCAGTTTCAGCGGGTCGTTTGAATGATTGCTGTTGTCGTGGTTTTAGGGACGTGTTGACATAAAAAAGACAGTTCACAGCGTTAGTATGCGATTGTTTTAGTCGCTGAAAAGCAACGATCACTGTAATTTCCTTGAAGAAAATCGGACATCAAAGGTGAGTCTTTCGTCTCGTTAGCTCTGATGGTAAACGTTAGCTTGTAACGTTAACCTTCTAGGCAGGGATCTAAAAATTAAAGCTTTATTTCCGGCTCTCCTATGTATAAAGTCTGTGTTGTGTCTCTAAAAAACCTATTGGAGAGCTGTTGGCTGTTTTACGTTATGTTTGTTTTGACAATTTTTTTATTTTTATTTTTTTGTTGTTGTCGATTAGCTTAGCTAGCATGTTAGCCTTTAAACGGTCGTTAGCCTGCTTAGTTTAGCTCACATTATTAACTAAAAACATGGCAAATATGATGTTAATTTAAATGTGTTGTTAATCCACAGCCCCAAAGTATACAAACCACTCAAAACATGCTTTTTTTTTTTTAAAAAAAAAGAAAGCAACGTATTTATACCAACACAATTAGTTTCGAGACTAAAGATAATCACTTCCTTCGTTCAAATAATATTTTTCCCTTTAAGGAGATGCATTATTTCCTTACAGCACAAATAGGATTACACATTTAATACACATATATTAAAACCTGTACCGTAAACATGAACTTTTATTTAACTTTAGGTTTAAAGATCTAATGGAGGACACAACTGCGATTTATATTCAACGTGAATATAAAAAACACTAAATAGCCCCCTAAAAATGTTACAAATGTCACAACTAACTTTATAAACATCTCAGACAAAAGCAAACAGAAAAATAAGCATGAAGCATATAGAATAAAACAAAGACTAGATGTGCTGATAGACAAAGAAGGTGCAACTAAAGTATCAGTATGTCACCTTTTGCAGTGTGAAAACAATCCAAAATTAGTATAAAGGAGGCACACTTGAGATGTTTTAGAATTATAGTTCAAATATTGTCTATGTGTCAGTTTTACATTATTTCAATATTATTTTTTATAATAAAGAGAAAGAAGACTGCAGACATAGGAAAACTTGTTAATAAAGTACATAAACTTTACATAATAAACTGCACCAAAGTAAATAGCCTATCTGTAGGCTACATGCTGAGTGAAATAAAATAGAATAAAGGTTTCTCACTTTAGTACAATATTACAAATATACACGATGGAGGTAACTGAGATGGGTTCTATATTTAGATTTTAAAAATGTTGTTGTTGCAGCCCTTAGTTCGAAATATGCCAGTACCAGGTAACAGTGAACAGGGATGGGTGTCATGGGTGATAGTGTGAACAATGATGATAACGATTATGATTGTAGCCACCTCCAGCTGGATAAAAAGCCATGCCACCACACATACTTCACTTACTCTGTTGACTGAGAAGCAAAGGTTTACACTGCACAGTGGGCTTTGGACATGATCCTCAACCATGTCAACCCCTGTGACTCCGATGGAGACCAACTTGTTGCTGAGTAGAGTGTCCTTAGATTTACTTCTTGCAAATGTAATGGCCTCATTTACATAACATTGGAGGCAAGATGAGCTATTCACACCTGCCATATGGCAGTTCCTTGGGATTTAAAGGTATAACTGCCAAATGGCAGAGGTCTGGTAGTTCTAGTGTTAAAGATAAGTTACTGATTCCTCAAGTGTGTTTACAGCTTGTCTCGATATTTATTCCTTAATTTCCCCCCCTCAGGCTGCCATCATGACCTCCGTGTTCTCGTCCGTGCGCTCCCTCATGGAGATGTTTCACGGGAAGACGCAGGAATTCATCAGCGAGATTGACAACGTTCACATGGTTTGGCTTGAGGAGATCCAACAGGAAGCAAACCGCATGTTCTCAAGGTACGTTTGGCTTCATGGTCATAGGGGTTTACCAAATAAAGTTTTCCTTCTTTCCTTCCATTTGTTTCTTTCCTGACAAAGGTGTTTCTGTCTTTTCAGGGACTTTAATACCGAGCCAGAACTGATGCCAAAGACGCCATCGCAGAAGAAGAAAAGTCGCCGGAAGCGCGTATCTTTAGGACGCCAGGAGGAGAGTCAAGCAAGGAGGTTTGTTGCTTTGTTAAATGCTTTAGTGCATTTATTCATTCAAGAATGTTGCGTCTTTCCAACTTGCCAACGAGTCCTGTTTTTGCTTTCTAGGTTTTCAAAGGGAAGGCGCAGTAACCTTCGCGGCTCTGGGGTGAAACCATTAGACTTGGTCGCCGAAGAGGAAGCCAACCCTGATGCCTCAACCTCTGCGGCCAGCCGCACGTCGAGGCCAAAACGCGCGACCCGCAAAGACAAACAGACTCAGCCCGAGGTGGCAGACGGCGAGAGCCAGTCATCTTGTGACTTCAGTGAGACCGAGGAGGTGCAGGTGACGAAGCAAATGGAAGAAAAAGTCAGCGATGAAATCAAACCGGATGCTACTTGTGGCACCTCCCAGCCTCCCCCTTCGGTGCCTTCACCCGAGGTGACTGTCAGGATCTCCGCAGAGGAGCGCTTGTCTGCTGAGATCACCAAGGAGGCCGAGGTCGAGGCCTCCACGGGCCGCGCGGCTACAAAGATCGCGATAGCCGAAACCACTAGAAGCTCGAGGCGCAGCTCGGGGCAGTGCTCGCTTAACCTGCGCCACTCGCTGGCTGGCCTTCGGCACAGCATGACGCAGGAATCTGTGCGCCGGGCCTCACGCCGCTCGGTGCTCAAGAGGAAGGCAGCTCGCAAGAGCAACTCTACATGCAGCAGTGTCACTGGTACGATATTAAACGTTCCTTTTATTTGTTTGCATTTCTATGAACAAGTGTGAAAATTCATTCTTTCTTGTGTCTCCTTTAAATTACTTTTTTTTTATGTGAAGATGAGGACATTCCCATGGATACTGTAAACGAGGAGGATGGAGAAATGTGAGTAAAACCCACTTTGTCTTTGTGTTTTGGTGTATTGTTGCCTTGGCAATGTCAAATTTATTTATAGAGCACTTTTAAGTCTGCTAAAATGTTGTAGCTCAGCTATAAAAAAATTTTTTAAAGCTACAATAAAGTGTCCATGTTGCAACAAATATAAGAATAAGAGAAAAGCAAAATAGATGAGCTCCATTTTGCTCTCATACTCTGCTCAGGTTCAGAGCCAAAAAAAAACAAACAAAAGATAAATCTTTGGCACAGATTTGAGTCTCGACAGTCTGAAGTCCATATTGAGGAGTGAAGTCTTTCTAAGGTTTGAGGCGAAAAAAACTGGATCACCTTTGTGCTTTAATCTGGAGAAACTGCGGTGCGAATGTTAAGAAAGTCTGTTAAATAGATTCAAGGCGGGACATTTAAAACTTTGTAAAGGACGTTATGGGATTTAAAAACCAAAAACCTCGAGGTCTTCCGGAAGCAAATGGAGTAGACGGCTGCGTCAGAGCCTCTCTCCCACCTTAGCATCGAAAACTCCCATTCAGAACTCGCTAATATGCTCGCTATCTCGACAAAATAACATATGAACGGGAGGAGAAACACATCGAGCCACAAAAAATCTATAAAAATGCCTAAAACTCAGGATAAAGGTACTCCGGTCGCGAAAGCTAACACGCGCTCGAATCAAGCTAACGA
>NC_051440.1:12750430-12766519 GCF_001649575.2 Kryptolebias marmoratus | reverse complement strand
TCAGAATGTCAATCACTCTCATGTGTTTTGGTCTTGCCCTAAGATGGCACTCTACTGGGATGGAATCTGCCAGACTATCGGAATAATTTTGGGGTATGCCATCCCCAAAGACCCCAGAATTTTTCTGCTGGGGCTGATATGCGGAGAAGTGTTTCAAAAAGAAGATGAATATCTTTTTAAAATTTTATCAATTGCAAGCAAAAAAGCCATTACACGGTCTTGGCTAAAGAAACTCCCTCCCCAGCTGGACCATTGGCAGGAAGTTGTGGAGGAAATTCACTCTATGGAAAAATTGACGTATCTTTTACATATAAAAGGACATTTTTACAACAAACGCTGGTCCAAATGGCTGACATACAGGAGTAAGGAAGCGTAACTATGTGCAACATCTTGTAATGTTCTTTCTTATTCAACTATGAGTCACTGCCCCATGTTCTGTGTATTTTATGTTTCATTGTAATAATGAAAAATGTTAAATAAAGAGTTTAAAAAAAACAAAAACCTCGTTTCACAACCGTACTCTGATGTGTTCACTGCTGCAGCGTGCCCGAGGTTTCACCTGCAGACTTTGAGGATGATGACGCACCGAAAACACCAAAGGAAACTTCAGAGGTACAGTTTCGTTTGTGCAAAGAACCAGACTAGGTAAGCTGGAGCTCATTGGTTTAGTGCTTAATATATTTTTTATTTCCTCTTCAAATAGAAGGCTCTTCAAACAAAGCAAAGCGTTGTTCCGTGCATCGAGCGCGTCACTCGCTCTGCAGCTGCTAACTCTCCCAAACTGGCGCCTCCTTCGTTGTTTAGCACAGAGCTAAAAGTGAGCACTCCGGTCAAAAAAGCAGGTAGGCGAAGCTTTGTTCTCCTTGCTCTTTATTTCTTTGACTATCTTTGCGCAAAATTTAACATATGTAGGCTAATTACGTCTTTGCTTTTCTCTTTGCTTGTAGCTGAGAAACAACAGCTGTCCCAGGCAGTTCGGAGGTGTGTGTCCTCCGTTCACTGCAATGTTTTTTATATTTTCTTATCACTGCGAAAGGTCAGTTTGGGCCCCTTTTTTTTTTTAAGCCTGTTGTTCTGTGTTTTCAGGTCAAGCCGCAGTACGAAGCGTAAAGCGCCAGATTCTGTAGAAGACAGTCCGTCGAAGAGGTTCTCACCCCCCATGAAAAGTCAGAGTGTAAGATCAGGAGAACTTACTGGGTTATTTATTTAAGCGGCGTTCTCATCAAACAAGTGTTCAGAGCCTTTTTGTTTTTGTTTCGCAGGCCATCAAGCCCCACATGAGGTCCTTCCTTCACACTGTGCAGAAGAACCAGATGCTCATGATGACTCCGAACTCCTCCGGCCGCGCCGGCATGATCAAGTCCTTCATCAAACACACCACTCCTCTGAGAGTGGATCATAAAGTGAGTCGCACACTTGGAACGACACACACGCCGTTCTTATGCTCCACTTTAATTAGACCGCATGTGTCAAACTCCGTTCCTGGGGGGGGGTGAGGAGGTAATTAAACCATTTGAATCAGATGTGTTGGAGCAGTAAAACCTAAAACTTCCAGGACAAGAGGCCCTACAGGACTGGAGTTTGACAATCCCGTCTTAGAGCTAATTAAAAATTTGGCATTTTCTAAAAACATACGGGAAACGTTAGAGATGCACAGATGATTTTTAAGATTCTTGGTGAATTCTGATGTTGATTTAAACGTAAGATGTGCTGTAATTTCTTTTCAGTTAGATTTTATTGCTACGAACACTTTGTGCGGTGAGCAGGAATACTTGAGATCCTCGAAGAGAGGAGGTCATGGTTTGTTAAATTTCCACGGTCGACTAGTGTTTGAAACTCAGATCAGCCAACGTTAGATTAATCAGACCAGCGCTGTGCAGCGATCCGAACTGATTAAAAACACTGCCGTTAGAGCAGCGGTTATCGAATTAAGTGAGTGTCTAAATGTTTTCTTCCTCCCGTCTTTAGATCAACACCGGCACAGTGGTGAGTTGTAATGTTGAAGCGCTGCGTGTTTGTAGGATGTTCTCGGTGTCTCACAACCTCACGGTTTGACTGGATTAAACGACACTTGGCACAAGAGAAGCCCCTTCCCCACCGCCACATGTCAGAGGGGCAAAACAACGCAAGGAGATGAGTTAAAGCCTTGCTTCAAACAGGAAGTAGACTGAGCAGTAAAAGGTAGAACCATGATGACTCCTGGTCCATGTGTGGAAGGGGCTCCTCCGGGCTCGTTTGGTCCAAAACTCAAACACTGATTGGTCTTCAGCTGTACTAATGCCCATCTGACTCATTACTTTATCAGAAGTAAAACCTAAACTCTGATATTTGGTCAGATTCACTCACTCTGGGTGTAAAGGATTTATTTTGTTTTTCACTTGGGTTACGTTTGAAGTCCCTTTCTGGTAAAATGCCAGCTTTTCTAACCGTTCGTCTGATTATAACCTCGAGCTTCAGAGCTGTGTTGATTTGAACCAAAGTAAAGTAAAACTCGTGAGATTTCATATTTCCCTTCCAGCAGCGTCCTGGCCCTGCGGCTATGAATAGAATACAATGATTTTATTTGTTTTAGCCAGATTCAGTTTTAAAAAAAGGGGCGGGGAAAAAGACAAAAGAGGACGATGCAAAACCATTAACAATATCTGGAGATGGACTTCAAGGACGTACACACTGATATGGTGCACGGTGTGCTTTTCTTCTGGTTAGTTAACATCTAACTGAATATCAGACAAAACCAGTGGAGGTTTTACTTTATATTTGCTGTAAATTACTGATTTATTATAGTTCTTCTAAAAGACCAAATACAAAATTGGATACTTTGCATAATGAGGAAAGATGTTGATCATGATTTATGATTGGCGGCGGTGGCTCAGGAGGTAGGGGGTTCGTCCTGTGACCGGAGGGTTGCCGGTTTGAGCCCCTCCCCTTCGTCCTTGGGCAAGCCTCTTCACCTGCCTTGCCTACTGGTGGTGGTCAGAGGGCTCGGTGGCACCGGTGTGATGGCAGTCTCACTTCTGTCAGCCCGCCCCAGGGCTACAATCAGCTGCCATCAGTGTGTGGATGAATGGGTGGATGACTGATTGTGGTGTAAAGCGCTTTGTGGTCCTTGGACTAGATAAAGCACTATACAAGTGAAGCCATTTATCATTGAAATCCATTAGCATGTAGTTGCAACTCATAATGTAGCTAATTTAGTGATTTTTAGTGCCTTTCTGTCTGCTGCTTTAGATATTCATCACACTGTACCCCGCTTTATTTTCCAAATGGAAAACGTTCTTTTTTTTTTTCCTTCAGACAAAAGAGCGTCACAAGCTGGAAGCACTCCGGAAGAAGCAGGAGCAAGAGGAGGAGAGGATGAGGAAGATGGAGGAAGAGAAGAAACGGAAACAAGAGGAGCTGAAGAAGAAGAGGGACGAGAGGATCAGAAGGGTGTTCGAGGCCAAAGTTAAGGAGGAACAGAGGGAGGTGGAGAAGAAAAAGAAGATTGAGCAAAAGATGGCTCAGATTGATGAGAAAAATGAAAAGGTAGACCTTATTTGTAGCTCCGTAGTTCAGTTCATCTTTGTTTTTTTGTTTTTTTTTAACCTGACCTGACAAATGTTCCTCCACACAGCGTCTGGCAGAGGAGAAGACGAAGAAGAAGTTGGCCCTGAAGCGGCAGGAGGAGCTGGAGCAGAAGAGGAAGCTGGAAGAGGAGGCCAAAAAGAAGAAAATCCAACAAGTTGTAAGACGCCTAAATAGATGAGGAGGATTTACTTTTGGAATTGGTCTCTTATGGTGTTTTTTTTTTTTTTTTTTACCTTCAGGAGGAGGAGAAGCGACAGCAGGAGCTGGCAGCTAAGAAGAAGGCGGAGGAGGAGGAGGAACAAGCTCGCAGAGCTCTGGAGCTGAGGCGGGAGCAGGAGAGAGAACGACAGGCTGCTGCTGAAAGGTCTCAGAAAGATTACTAATAATGAGCTGAGTCAGCACTGCATCTGGTAAAGCCTAATATCAGGTGAACGGTGTGCTGGTCTTTGATCACACACATTTTCAGCCACTCCATCGGTTTTCAGTGCATCTGATTAAACGCAGGAAATCCATTTATCCTTAACCTTCTAGGACCTTGCGTCCACATGTGTGGACATCACAGCGTGTCCCAATCAGCCCAGAAAGCAAAGAGAAATAAAAAATACATCCCGTGCAAGAGTTTGAGTCTTTAAAAGACAAAAAAACAACTTATTTAGAAATGAGAACAAAACAGAACATTATCAAATAAGGGTTTATAGGAAAACTATTTCTCTTCAATGATTGCTTTCTGTCTTTACAGACTGGATAATCACAGTTACACAGTTTAATAAACTAAGTTTAATCTACAGTGAACGCGTGGATCGTGTTGCAGTCTGTTCAGATAAATGAGTATTGACGACAACCCTTCCAAAAATGAAGCTGTTACTTTACAATGAAAGCACTAGCTGCAGTTTTAAGATGTGGTTTCAGTCAAACAGAGTTGTTGTTTTTTTCCTTCTGCAGGCAGAGACTGGAGAAAGAGAAGGCTCTGGCTTTACAACGTGAGCTGGAAAAAGCAGCCCGAGAGAAAGAGATGAGGGACCTGGAGGAGAAAAGAAAGGCTCTGGAGGAAAAGAGAAAACTGGTGAGAAATTGACATTTGAAGCAGAAAAGCTTTAAAAAGTGTGACTTGTTCTGGTTGTAATTTAAAAAATAAAGTAGTGCTCTGAGGTGCGTGACCATGTTGAAACATCTGGATGATTATTGGCGGTACGGAGGAAGATTTTGACTCTTGTACACATCACTTTCATCAGCAAAATGTTTCTGGGGAATCTCGCTTTAGCCACTTATGGTCGGAGGTATCAGAGGAGGCCTGGCTGCTCCGAGTTAGTCACTACACCCCGGGTGTTCGAGTCATTTTGGGAATGATGATTTTTATTTTTGTTAACCAGGAGGAGCAGCAGAGGCTGGCTGCAAAAGAGCAGGCTCTTAAAGAGAGAGAAGAGGCGAAGCAGAAAGAAGCTGCTGCTGCTAAACAGGTAAGTTACCAGAGGGGGAATTAATACCTAAGCTGAGGGACACCAGCACGGTTGAACTTTAAGCTGTCTTTAAAAGTAATTCATTCACCATTTTAAGAATGTGTGTGGAATTTATTTATTTATTTTTCTTCCTCTTTTTATCCTCAGAGGGAAACTAAATGTGTTTTCTGTAGTTCTTTGTGTGAAAACAGTCTTGAAATTACACAACTTCAGACGTTAAACTGGTTTCTCCTTAAAACTGCACTTTAAACCAGCAGTCTGTAAAACCTTTTCTAAAATAATTAATGTTTGTAATGACGAACATTAAAAAACATTCATGTCTGATCTAAACGAGCCAACCGGGCTGCAGTTTGTGATGCTTCGTGCATTCATGGTTCTTCCTCTGTCCCACAACAAATAAATACAAGGTTAAGATGACTTGAATCAGATTTGTTGCCAGCAGATCCCAAACCTCGTGTAGCCTCTAGCACACGGCACGCTGTCGACTGAGAAAGCTCCTCACATGAGTCATAAAATGTTTTCAGCAAACAAGAAACAGTCCATTTGCCTTTTTTTTTTTTTTAAACAATAACACTAATTATCTTTTTTTAAACAATAACACTAATTATCTTTTAAGATTCACGGTTTGCCACTTCAGTTTCCACAGGGGTGCTCGAACTGTTCTCCGTTAAAGCACTTCAGGTTCTTCCTGCTGTGCAGCTTCCCAGCGCAGTTCAGTTTGTTTGTCATGTCACTTGCAAATAGTTGATGCCAGCATTTCTTCTGGGCACCACTAGAGGGATCCTGAGTACCACCAGTGGTACTCGCGCCACAGTCTGAGGACCGTGTTCAGGATTCCTTCGGATTTTGGTTTTAGACGGTGTAAAAACGTCTAAAGCTGCCTCGCTAAGCCTCGCTGCTTCACAGTACAGGCCCCTGCTGAGGAGCTGGTTATGTTTTAGGCCCTCCTGATGCTTCTGTTTCACCGTGACTACAGAGTAGGTTTGGTTCGGTGGCTTCTCTACCAAATATGAGCCCATGAGTCATCTTAACGAAGGAGGAGGATCATTTCAGTGTGGAAACTCCTTTTAGATAACAATGATGATGTGATTTCTTTTGTAGTGTTTGTTGCTGTGCTTTTAGATATCTGTGTTTAAACTAAACAAACATTTCTCTTTTGATCTCATTTCGAATGAAGACCTCTAACCTGAATGTGACGGTGGATATTGAGGTAAGAACCGAGCTCGGCTGCTCACCATAACCAAGGGTCTAGTTTTATGTTTTCCATGCGTTTGTATAAGAGTGTCTTAAGTGTTTGTGCATAACAAGTTTCAAGAGGTTTGCTTAGAGGCCATTGTCCTTGCTTAATGCCTTCTTCCTGTTTTGTTTTTTCCCTCCCCAGCGCTCTGTAATTAGCACACCTGTAGGAAAAGGAGGTGGCCTCAACGTCACCGTGGATGTCGCGGTACGTTTCTGTTTAGCACACATCAGGTTGTAACTGAAAATACGATTAAAGAATCTTCTCTTTCCTCTGTGAAACCTCATTACATGTTTAATTTTTAATCTCCCCCACCCCCCACTGCAGTCCTCACCACAGTCGTATGCCATCACTCCAAACGGTGGCAATAAAACCTCCAAGGACTTAAACGATTACGGAATGGACCAAAACAGCGACGACTCCACGGACGATGAGTCGGCCCCGAGGAAACCCATCCCATCCTGGGCAGAAGGTGTGTACGGGTATCTGGGGTTTCAGTCACCAGTTTTATTTTATTTTATTCTTTTAGAGCGCATGGTGTCTGATATATTGAGTCAAATGAATTCTCACAAGACTCAGAAGATCAGTCCATGAAGCACATTTGTATGAAATCAGCCTGATGGCCACTTTGTGTTTTTGATTTGTCTCTCCACCTCCCTTTAAACTCATCAGTCTGTCATTATTGTGACGGTGCATCAGTGTGAATGTTACTTACAGTACCTGTGTGTCATTTACAAACATGTTTCCTCTTTCAGGTCCCAATCTGAAGCAGCTCATTATGAAGCAGTACTTCAACCCTCCAGACTTGGACTCCTTCTTTGGGGTGATTGAGCCACCGAGGCTGGAGGACATCTTCTACAAAAACAAGCCTAGATATTTTAAGCGTACCAGCTCTGCTGTGTGGCACTCTCCTCCATCTGGAGCAAAGTGATCTTTTTTTGCACAGATGCAATAGTGATCCTGTTTAAATGTTGTCTTTTTTCAAATAAAGATCTGTTTCTTTTTTCTTTTTCTTTGTTTTTTAAAGATGTATCTTTGTTTTTCTTCTGCTAAGAACTGAAAACAATATTTAGTCTCTTTTTGTGTTAGTACCAGGACAGAAAGACAAGCATGCACAACACTGGGAATGTAAACATTTATATTTGGGTGCGTTTTGCACTTTTTACACATCATCTGTCCTAATAAATGGTGGTTTTTATTTGGCTCAATTTAATAGTAATTGGTTTTATTTTGTTGTTAAAATAAATCCCAGTATTTATCTTTGAAAAATAAAAAGTGACAATTTGAGTGGGTTAAAATGTGTCTAAACTTCTTAGATTAATCTCACTTTAACTTTTAACAAACAAAACATGTCTGGTAACTAAAATGAGACAACTGCATCGAGCTACCATAGTTTAGTAATATATTTGGTCAGCTGTTTTTTTTTGTAGGTTTCATGTTTTGAGATCACTGCTACTGTTTGGGACTTTTATTGTAAAGGACGGAACTCTATGTTAGATACTCTTATTGTGAAGGAAACGGGAAGTTCTGGGTTCCTGCTATTGTTGGCAATGTAGTTTATAGGCTCACAACGCTCGGGCTTGGTTACAGGTAATTTTATTTATGAATATTTACACCCCCCTCCGTGTTAAACTTTAAACTTGAAAATGTTAAAGTTAATTGCTGGAAAGACAAAGTTAAATATTCCTGTTAAATATTTCACTTGTAGATCGTACAACCACCATTTTACCCGTTAATTGTGATGCTTTCAATGTACATGGAAAGTAAGAATTTGACCTCAAAATAATGCGACCTCACTAACGCTCATGGTGAAACATAAAAACAAGTCACCTAAGTTTGCTCTCTCGTTAGTTTTGTGTAGACGAGAATCCATTAAAATCGGCACGTTGTTTCAAAAATGGACTTAAAACTATTTGAAATGAAAATTTCCGAGTTCTCTGTGGGCCGCGAATGCAGCATTAATGTCAAGTCGAACTTATGACGTAATCACAACGTGCGCGCGTTCGCCTACAGTTTGGTGTAACGTTCAGGGTCAACCGCCGTTTGTCTGAGAACATTTGGAGTAAACACTTTGCTAAAAGAGTAATTAAGTGCAGGAGAGAGTAGGCCTTCATCAGCGCAGGTACGTTTATCTTCTAGCTGCTTAGCTTTACAGCTAGCTTGTTAACCTACTGTTTATCAGAAACTAACAGTCAACTATTAGCAAAAATAATATCGATAACGCACTTTGTAGCGCTTTTTGTGTTCATGCAACATGTTAACATTGTTTATCATTTATCCTGTTTAATAGACAGCTAGCGTGTAATTTAATGAAGTGTCCTCTGCTGGTTTATTATTTATTTTACTTCAGGCCGTTTCTGGATCAGTATTAATGGATTCGGCTCAGCAGATCTGTTGCACAAACAGTGAAAAAATACGATTTAATGAACTATCCCAAGAAGCTAAAAGCATGTTTTCTAATTACTTTTTGGGTAGAATTTAAATGATACCGAACTTTCACCCACTTTGTTGTATAATAGTGGACATTTCAAGGGCATATCTTAAAATAACCACGCATGTTAGTGGATTAAATAATCAAAGAAATCCTTGAATGCAGCCATGTTGTTTTTTTCTGCCAAGTCATGATAAGCATTCAGACCAGTAAGATGTAAACAAATGAGTGTTCGTGTAAGATTACAGTGTGCGCGTCACAGATACTGATAAGCATACTCACTCTTTCTCAGATTAGTCCTTTTAGTGTGAAAATAGGATTAAAGCTGACCAGTATATGAATATTATCCTTTTAGTTTTGTTTGGATATTCCACAAAACTGTCACAGATGTGACTTAATATTTCCTGCTTTGACTTCACTGTTGTTGTTTTCAAACTGTTTTACAGAAATGAGTTCACAAATTCGACAAAACTTCCACCAGGACTGCGAGGCTGCGGTGAACAGGCAGATAAACCTGGAGCTGTACGCCTCCTACGTTTATCTCTCCATGGTAGGGGAAGGGTTTTGTTGCCGTGGCCACGTGTCGTTTGCAAAAAGGAAGGAGGCAAGTGTGTTTTTAATCTGTCCCTGCTTGTCTTTTAGGCATACTATTTCGACAGGGACGATAAGTCGCTGCCGAACTTTGCTAAGTTCTTTAACGCTCAGTCCAAAGAGGAGCGAGAGCACGCCGAGAAGCTGATGAGTCTGCAGAACAAACGTGGGGGCAGGATCTTTCTCCAGGACATTAAGGTGTGTAAATACTGTGTCTGTTACCAAAACCTCTCATCAGCCAGTGGATGATTGTTCATGAAACTTTCAGGAAGTAACCATTAGATGGACATCTACAGCTGATTAACTTTAGGAGTCATTTCAATTCGAGCTGCTTGCCACACCCAATCCACATATTGAGCTAAAATTGGATGTGGTAGTAGCTGAGAGTCATTCACAGCACATACTCTGAGGCTTTGTCATTTCGTAACATTAGATAATTTTAGTTTTAAAACTCCCGGCTGGCAATATGCAGTTCTTCAAGGAATACCAGGCCTTTCATTTTATTTCTGTAAATAATTAGCTCTCATATCATAAACTATTTTTATTGTCAGAAACCTGATAGAGATGAGTGGGGGAGCAGCCTGGAGGCTCTGGAGTGCGCCTTGCAGCTGGAGAAAAGTGTAAACCAATCCCTGCTGGACCTGCAGAAACTGGCAGCTGAGCACAACGATCCTCATGTGAGAATCAAACCAAGAGGACGTACTGAGCAGTAATGGTCATTTTGATCTTGCAGTGTAATACAATGCATTTTTTATTTATTTGTTTGTTTCAGATGTGCGACTTCATCGACACGCATTTCCTGGACGAGCAGGTGAAATCCATCAAACAGCTGGCCGACTGGATCTCGAACCTGCGGCGTCTGGGAGCGCCTCAGAACGGCATGGCCGAGTACCTGTTTGACAAACACACCATGGGCCAGGAGGGCAGTTAAGCTGAGCCGCAGCCGACCTGCAACACTTTGCTGCGTTTCATCAGTGCCGCTTCATTTTGCAAACTCCAGTAAATTTTCTGAGCTTCTTTAGAACGCTCTTCACCTCACGTCGCAGCTATCATGTATTCATATTCACCTATAATTTGCTGATATTGTCTGTGTTTAGTTAGTACGTGCTGCTCTCTGAGGATCATTTTTGATGAGACTGGACAGTGCCATGATAACATTCACAGGGTTTTACAGTTCAGTATTTTACTCTACAAGGGAATATGTATGTGTTACATAAAAATGTGGTTTATTTCTGACAATCAAACAGTCGACACTATCACCTCGGCACCATTTAAAAGAGCTTCTATTCACATTATAGCCATAAGTAACACGGATTATAAGCCAAAACAATAGAAACACAGCCAAAGACACACTCTTGTTATTTATTGCACATATTGTACTTCTAAAAATATTTGAGGATTTTATTTATTTTGCTGTTTATTTGGTTTTAGATAAACTTCACAGCAGCTTCTGTTCTCTTTTGTTCATTTTTTTCGAGTTTTGTACCTTTATATTCACACGAAATAAAGCAAACGCAGAAGACACGTTAGTGAAGATAACTATATATCATTTAAAGATGACATTTAAATGAGCTGTGTGTTTTTAGTCATTTCCTGATAACTTTGAGTGTTTGTTTTTCAGCAGGTGCTTCATTTATTAAGAGTATTTGTAGTTTTGTTTACGAGTCAAATTGTATGCATAGCATGCTTGTACGATGAGAAAATAAAGCAGCGGTGTGCAAATGATTTTTGGTGTTTTATTGTAAAAGCAGCGACGAATGATGCACAACATGCCTTTTAATAATTATTTAATAAACACAAATGTACACAGCATTAAGAATTTAAAAGTGAAAGGATAGATACGGTTTGTTTTTTTGTCTCTCACTTAAGGAGGAAAATTAAAACCATTTTATATTGTGCCAATTAAATCTCTTGAAGTGGATTTTGCACAAGAAGTAGGTCAGTTCTGTGAAGTTCACTGTGGAAAAGTGGATTAAAATTTTGGATCTGCTTAATTTGTCTCTAATGGATGGTTATGTACGACAGAACTTTAAGGTTGCTGTAAATAAACTTTAATAAACCTGATCTTGATTCAGGAGCTCTGGCCAATTATAGATCTATATCTAATCTCCCATTCATCTCAAAAAGTCTGGACAGAATAATAATAATCTGAGGAGTTTCAGTCAGGGTTTAGAGCTCATACAAACATGCAGCTCAGGATGGGACAAAGTGAAGATTCATCACAGTCTGCTGGCTTCCTTAGATAACTTTTACTAAACAGCTTTTTATAATATATGTGAATGTTTTTGTACAGCACTCTGAGATGACTTGTTGTGACTCGGTGCAATATACACTGAACTGAACTGAATTAAAAGAGAATTTGAAATAAGGTACTGATGTTTGCTTTCAGTCCAATTCAAAAGTCATGTTGTTCCATTAGACTATATAAAAGATTCAGCCTCTAAATTAAGATATTGCAAAATTATAAAGAATTTATTCAGTTATTTGTGGTATTATTTTACATAGTTATGTATTTCTGATTAGTGTGCAGGTGATTGTCTGAAAAAATATATGGATATTAAACTAAATAGATATGAAATCTCAAATTTGTGTTTTTCTCCAGTCAAGTTAAAGAAAAACGTCATGCTCCAGCTCTACCTTTTTGTCCAGAAACGGTCACTTCTTGCTCCAAAACAAAGAAAAGCTCAAACTCAAGTCTTCAAAATGTAATTTTTTTTTCAACCAACAGGGCCACAAGACGGTGGATGCACCCACTTCAGATCCATTTTCTACAGTCAGACCCTTTTTTTCTCAGTCCTGCTCTCTTTCTCCAGCAGGGTTCTTCTCCCCACTGTCCACCAGAACACCCAGCAAGTTCCCTTCAACCAATGAGATCCCCGAATCATTGGATGAATTTTCCTGATTGGTTTCCTGCTGTGTCTGTGACGTAGTGGAAATTGTGTTTGTGTTATTGCTCAGCCCGCTGTTCGTCCCCCCATTGCTTGCCCTCGTATTTGAGCTGAAGTTCCCATGGTTACTGAAATTACTGTGGTTTATTCCATTACAGAGACTTCCTGTTGTGCCAGGGCTGTTGGTGCTTGTTGCATTAATGCTGCTGGAGCTGCTGTTGGGATTACTGGGATTTGGTGCCACTGTGTGAGAGGGCGCGGTAAATGAGAACACTCTTTCGCCTCCGCTTCCGTTGGCCTGAGCGCTTGGGGGTCCGGTCTGGCTGTCGGCTGAAGGGGTGGCTTCCAGAGTTAGGTGGGGGTGAGGAGGGCGGCGGGACAGGAGGCCGTGTCCCGGTCGGAGCTTAGATATCGGACAGAGTTCTGGTGGTGGGTCGGGGAAGGAGAACGCCGGGCCGCTCTGCATCTCGCCGTTCCCACTCACCCAGGGTAGTGCGGAAGATGGCGGTGGCGGCAGGTGGTTTGGGGTGTCAGGAGGCAACAGCTGCGAGCCCACCATCTGAGGGGCCATGGAGCTACAGCTGCGGTCCCATTCATATTGCGTTCGCCGGGGGTTTCGAGGGCGAGGCAACGCGGGGGGCACACTGTGGATGGGCGTTTGTGGGCAGCTGTAAAATCCCGGCCTCTCAAACAAGGGCATTGTAGAGAAGGCGTAGTCTGGGTCTTGATCCGGGTTCAGAGGCCGGCGAGTTTGACTTGGAGTCGATGGCGCTTCGGGATGCATGTAAAGAGGGAAGCGGCTTAGTGGGGCTCCGGGGCGGCGGCGCAGCAAAGAGACCCTGGACGAGTGAGAAAAGTGAGGGGACTGGACACCCAAGAGACGACCCAACCCTCCAAGCAGCGGGGTGGAGTAGTTGGCCTCTTCATTTTCTTTGATCTGCTCCAGGTTGGACTGAAACTCCATCTCCTCCTTGGGAATGCTGGTGAAGACCAAGAAGATGGTGATACACACGCCAAGTGCACAATACTTGTTTTTCTGAAAAAGCAAAAGCATGGGTTTACCTGATATCCAGTGCTGAGCCCATGAAGGAGGGTTTACGGTGTTCAGCACTGGCAGGAGTGTAGGGAGGCTCTGGTTCCGACTCATTCCAGTACATGTCCTTCTCAACCAGTGGCAGGCTGTCGTACATTTCATCCACAGAGAGCAAAGACACCTATATAACACAATTAAAAAAACAAACAATGAAAGTTGCATATTTATAAACAAAATTAAAATAGCAAACAGTTTGGTACAGAACCCCACCTGCAAGTTGCGATCAACAAGCCAGTTGGTTTCAAAGTCGTCGTCATCCTCACCAAAAGGGTTTATAAGTTGCTCAGCCACCTGAGATGATAAAAAGAAAACAGCATGTTTAAAAATCTCCCCAAACCGATACAAGATAAGATCATCTATCTGCTGCGCCTCACCTTAAGCCAGCCAACGTAGAAGAAAAACTGCAGCAGCGTGAAAACTGGCAGGTAGAAGTCCACATCGTGACCAGGATACCCCTGAGATGGATCCAGGAACTGACGACCAATCAGACAAGCCAGGAAAAAGCTGTAGACTGCAACTGTTACCACCTGATTAAAGAGATTGCTTTTATTGAGTTCACCATCTCAAGAAACTGCTGTCAGGGCTTTTATTATTTTTCACATTTCAGGGAACAACTGGGTGGAAGATGACTAGAACCTGAGTGTAGACTAGGGGCAGGCTGATCCAGTCGTAGCCGTACAGCTTCATACACCTCGCCCGTAGACTGTTCAACTCCTGAACAAAGAGGGACAAGTTTGAGCAACCGACAAACATTTACAAGCCAAGTTGGCGCTCTTCTGTCCTGCAGACAGAAGCGGGTGAAGCACCTACAGTGAGGATGGCTGTGAGGGCCACGTCGTTGTTGATGCGACCATCGGTCCGAGCCCTCAGGGCCAGGTTGACGAACCACATGCAGGGCACCCAGAACTTATTATGTGGGGAGGGAAGATCCTCCAGATGCCTCAGCTCTTCTGAGGTCATCAAACCTGAGAGAAATAAACACACCGTGGGGATGAAAGCGGTCAAGTGATCTGTGTTTATGGCCAGTCTCAGTTATAAGATGGAGACAGCCTGAATCTCTGTCTTGGGTCTTTTAAAGCTCTGGTTCACGACTTCTTTAGGACTTTTAGATGCAGCCTATAAGTAAAGTACCAGGACCATAAGCAGTGAGTTTGGTTCGACTCGTCACCACGGCCTTACCTGCATGGACCAGATGCTCCATGGTGGGAAACCTCTTGTAGACGGCTGTGCTTACAGAGCGGTAGATAAGCACACCCGAGAGGTTGACGTAGCGCATCAGAGTTCTTCGGGCCAGCCTCGCGGCCTCGTCGGTCCCACGAACGTGACCTGCTACTAATGCCGCCAAGCGATCTGGCCAGGGTATGTTCTCAAACTGGCCCCACCAGCGAGACACAACCAGGGTCACGTAAAAACCTGGTCAAAAACAAACGTTGGCAGGTTTGAGCTCAGCCTTTGGGTTTCACACTTGAAAGCAGGAAAGCGGCCACATTTGACTCACCCAGCACGAACGACACAGGAATGAGCTCTGCGTAGCGGTCACAGTATATCGACAGCTTCTCGAACAGCCTCTTCTGGTCACTGTTTAGCACAAGTCTGGAAAAAGAACGGAGGTGAGCCTTTGGGACAAGCAAATTTTCTGTTTTCCATCTGTGGTTTGCAACCTCCGTACTGAAAAGGACTACTGCTTTTGTCAAAACACAGTTTCCATGAAGTACGGTCATTTTTATGCTGCAAAAGACCCTAAACTTATTGAAGGGACAACTAGTAGGGCTTATGCACAATTGCATAACCTAATCCTCTTAATTCATGTCAGGGATTTTCTTAAAAGAATGGAAAAACTTCAGTTATGTTCATAGGACATTGCCATCTTGACCAGGACTTCCTGGGATAAAAGGTGTACCTTACGGGTTACCGAAAGGATAAATTAATTAATTTCTAGACTTTAAGGTTTTCTAGCTCTGAGAAATACCCTGTTCACCAGCAAGTGCATCTGACAAAGTCCAAACTCTGCTTATCTTCTGTGACTTCAGTTTGAGTGGTTACCTATAGACAACACTGAGGAAGTAGTAGAGTAGGGTGAAGATGATGAGCTCTCTGTAGAGCAGTTTGTAGATGCTGCCCTTCCATCGCAGAAGAAGGTGAAAGAAGGTCCCCAACCCTGCGTCTGCAACTCTGCGGGAGTATGTCACTGTCATGGCAGCTTCTTCTTGGCCAACCTGCAGGCTGTTTGTGGCCGAACATGAAGGATACCAGCGTGTTTCTGTTTTCTGCTTCCACGACTGGCCTGGAACTCATAAAGCCGACCTGGTCACGGATCTACAACAGTAAGTCAGACAGGTAAGGTTTAGCTCCAGTGTGTTTATGAAATGTTCATCACTCAGTTCAGCTCATAACAGAAGTCATCTCAGGACACTGTACAAAGGTCCAAACCATAAATCCAGTTCAAATCCAATTACAGTCAACTCATTCCTAATATAATACAATACAGTCACATGCAGTACATTATCAGCTGCCATTTAGTAACAGTTATCTATCTAAGGAAACCAGCACAATCCCCCAACCTGAGTAGCATGGAGGCGACAGTGGAAAGGAACAACTTCCTTTTAACAGGAAGAAACCTCCAGCAGAACTAGAACCAGGCTCATGATGGGCGGCCATCTGCCTTGACTGGCTGGGGTTAAAGAAGACGGGACACAGACAGACAGAAAATTGGACCAAGTTTAGTTTCCACAGGTGCTGGTCATAAAATTAGAATATCATGAAAAAGTAGATTGATTTCAGTAATTCCATTTAAAAAGTGAAACTTGTATATTATATTCATACAT
>NC_051440.1:12724505-12733455 GCF_001649575.2 Kryptolebias marmoratus | reverse complement strand
TAATGTTGTAGTGTTTTCGTTAATGTTGTAGTGTTTTTTTTAATGTTGTAGTGCTTTGCACCTCAGGGCCACCGTAGGTCTGTCTGTCTCTGTGTGTACAAGATTACTCAAAACATTATAAACATATTTTTATGAATTTTTTGGGAAACGTGAAAAAACATGGTACAAGGGACGAGTGATTAAATTTAGGCGCTGATCCAGTCACAGTTTAAGGTCAAAGGACAAGGTCACAGATCAGCCCGTGCTCTAACTCTGCAGCTGTCTAACAGGGATGTTAAACTCCACAGCTGGGTCATGGGTCAAAGGTGATCACTGTTGAGTTCAAGGTGATGGGGTCAAAGGTCAAGGTCACAGAAGACCTTGTGCTCTAACTATGCAACCATTTAACGGAGGAGAATTAAACTGCACAGTTGGACACCTCTCACGATTGATTTCAATGCCATGGGGTCAAAGGTCAACATCACAGTTGACCTCGTGCTCTAACTCTGCTACAGTGTAATGTAGGAATGTCAAACTCCACAGTTGGACACCTCATGGGTCAAAGATGATGCCTGTTGATTTCTAGGCTCATGGGGGTCAAAGGTCCCGGTCACAGGTAACCCCTTTGTTAAAAACTTGTCTCTGCTCCTACACGTGACCCTTTTGTTTCCTCCACCAAGGAAGTTCTGTTGTCATTCATGTTGGTTTGTTTGTCTGTCTGTTAGCAAAGATCAGGTAAAAACTAACGAACAGATTTGGAGGAAAAGTTCAGGAAATGTTGGGCTTGTCACAAAAACAAAAAAAAAAACAAAGGGTTCAGTTTTGGTAGTGATCCAGATTATGATCTGAATTACACTATTTTTTAATCACGCTGTGGCCTTGGAGGAGGTTTGCGTTCTCTGAGTGCTTCTAGTTACAAATACAAACATGGAGAGTAGAGCGAGTAAAGACAGCAGAATGAGGAAAGGTGCTCAGTTTGCCCTCCAGCAGTCTAACGGCATTACTAAAGGATAACTCTAAACCCACGCTAACCTTACCTATAGGATTTATTAAAAAGGAAAGTCTTAAGTATCATATTAAAAGTAGACAAGCTGTCAGCCTTGACAGAAAGTAGAAATTTGTTCCATACGAGAGAAGCCTGACAGCTGAAAACTCCTGTTCTACTTTTAGAAACTCTAGGAACCACAAGTAAACCTGCAGTCTGAGAGTGAAGTGCTCTGCTAGGAAAATATGGAACAATAAGGTCTTCCGAATTACTAGAGAGAAGCTAAAATTTGATAAATCTGATCTCTCTTTCTCCCTCTCATTAGAACTCTGAAGACTAATATTCCCCAAGTTTAAACTTCCCTAAGGCTACATTCACCCATCATTTTTATTAAAACTTTCTCCAATTTTGATGATAAAATATGCCGCAAAGTCTGAAGAGAGCTTTTAGGAGCTCTACGGAAAAAAACCCCAATATATTTAAAAGCTCGCATCAGGTCAAAATCAGCCACTTACCGCAGAAAACAAGAATCCTCGACTTTCCGATCTGGTGCTGGATGCTGTGTGACGGCAGCATCCAGGAGAGCAAGAAGGAAAAAAATGCAGGGGACAGAAAAGCAGGGACCACAAATAGAGCGAGGGGGTCTCTTACACCTCCGGTCACTTGATGTGATAATCTGTTCGCACAACAAAGCTGCATTGTGAGAGCAGGCCCTGATAATCTGAGCAAATCTGAGCCCCGCGGAGCTGCCACAAACAGGCAGGTCCAAGGCTCAGGTTTGACTTTTGCACACTTCCGCTGACATTAGACCGTACCCAGCAAACACCTCGGGACCTCTGAGTTGCAGCAAGTTCCATGTTTTGCTTTGTTGGTGAAGGAGCTCCTAAGATTCAGGTGAAGCTGTGTGTGTGAGGCCCCCCTCCACTGGAAAAAATGTGCACAGCTGCACTGGTCCTGGTCAGAAGGGGTTAGTGATTAACCCTTCCTGTTTAGCCAGGAGACCCACAGCAAGGTGAAGTGTGCAGAGAGCTTAAGTCCAAAGATTAAGCTGAATTTCTGCTGTTTTGCAGATTTATTTTTGTGCAGTGGCAACTGGGAATCCCTGATAATCATCTCGGTGAGCAGATATGTATTTCTGTGTAACATTTGCCAACTCCCCATGAGTTTGATACTTGTGTTTGCACTGTTATCTCCAAGAAGGAAGGAAATTCCTTCAGCCTGACAGGCTGCGCAGCTCCGATTGGATGGGTTTTGTTCTCGTGCAGCTTCCAAGCTGCAGAAAGTGACTTTGCCTTCCTGGTGTCTGTTATCAGATATCATCTATTTAATGAACAGCCGGATCCTCACTGGGGAAAAGTGGCAGCTTCCGACGGGTCTCTGCTCCGACAGGAATGGACGCTTTCGAGGGAATTCACAGGGTCCACATTTCCCCCTCACCGCCGCCGCCTTCTGCCTCGTCGAGCCCGGGGTATGAAGTCCTCAAAGCGGGGAGGTCTGGGTTTGCGGTTTATTCCTCGTCGGTCTTCTTCGGGACTCCTGATGTGGCGTCGGAGGTCAGACACGAGACCAGCCAGGTCGCTGCGAGGGAGCGCTGTGTGGTCGGAAAGTAAGTGTTCAGTCAGAGCGACAAAGGAAATAAAGGTTACATTATCAGTGATTCCCCAAAATATTCAGCTTCTGACGCACAAACTATCATCAGCTTAGCAAAGAAGATGTAACATAATAGATAAAATATCTATTTATGCTTGTATAACACCTGTAAGGATGACAAATTTGTTCAAGATATTAAAAAAAAATTTGCTTTATTATCTTATTGGATGTAATCATGGTGAAGCTGCTGTGGGACGAGACGTTATATCAGGACATGTTCTGGGTTTGGAGTTTGTCTTTATGAGGACAGACGAGGTTTTAGGTTCAGTTCAGCAGGATGAACTCATGAATCAGGAGCAACCAGCCCTCAATCAGCCCGACCAGTGATGAAGGTGATTATCTGCACAGTAACTACTTGGGAGAATAATTTGTGCAACATCAACCATTGCTCTGATACTTTAAAGTCCAGTCCGGTTTATTCCTGCGTCACGGCTGACTAAGAGGGATAAAATATCAAACTGATAAAGACTGACTCAGATCTTTGATGATCTGGCTGGTTTGTGGACATCAGGGAATAAGTTCAGACACAGAACGTTCCTGTTCTTGTTGTTCTTTCAGACTTAGTCCCGCACGATTACGCCACACTTTGATGACTTTTTAAAGTTTTTAGGAAAAGGGTCACCAAGAAAAAAGTCCATCAAGACAAGAAAGATGTAGCTTTCATCTCTGAACTGTGCTGCATCTGGTAAAGTCTGAATTCTGGGACTTGTGAGACAAATCGTGTGAATGCTGAGTCAGAATTCAAAGGATTAGTTTTTTTTTTTATCTGTAACTACTTCAGCTAATTTAATTCATCCACATATCAAAACATTCAGCTGGTTCGGGACATCACAGCTATGGGGTTTGTAGCTTTTATACTTTTTGAATCATTTAATTTGACAACTGTTTTTGTCATTAAAATGTACAGAAAACATCTAATCCTTAAAACCCTTTGTGCGCTTTGAAATCTGCTTCTGCATATGTGCTTCAATTTTAACTACTGTTTTGCTAATTGTAGCTTTTAGTTACTGTTCTGCAAGTTTAAACTTTTTAGCTACTGTTTTGTTATTTTAGCTTTTAAATACTATTTTTCCTCATTTTGGCTTTTAGTTACTGTTCTGCTAATTTAAAGTTTTAGCTATTGTTTAATTAATTGTAGCTTTTAGCTACTGTTTTGCTAGTTTTAGCTTTTAGATACTGTTTTGTTATTTTAGCTTTTTTACCACAGTTTTGCTCATTTTAGCCTTTAGTTACTGTTCTGCTAATTTAAGGTTTTAGCTACTGTTTAATTAATTTTAGCTTTTAGCCGCTGTTTTGCTCATTTTAGATTTTACTTATTGTTCTGCTAATTCAATGTTTTAGCTACTGGTTTGTTATTTTAGCTTATAGTTGCTGTTCTGCTAATTTAAGGTTTTAGTTACTGTTTAACTAATTTTAGCTTTTAGCTACTGTTCTGCTAGTTTTAGCTGTTCTGGTCATTTTAACTTTAACAATTCAGTTTCAGCTCCTTCAGCTCATTTCAGCTCCTTTATTCTGCAGTTTTTTGTTTGTTTTTTGCAGATTGTTTCTTAGGATCGGTTCATTCTTGGTCCTTTAGTATCATGATGACTTTTGAGGCTTATGCCTCATTTTTAAAGCTTAAAATGATTAAATCCACTCTTTGCGCAGCAGATCTGTGGTAAAATTCAGAAACTCCTGTTTAAAGTTTGCTGAGTGCGGGGTCGGAGAGAGGTTAGCAGCTTTAGTTTGATTGTAGACGCTTATATTCCGTAAATAGTCTGACAGCAGTCGGAGTTTCTGGTCTCAGTCTGGGAGTGGAGGAACAGTCACGTGACCCGGAGAGGAGGGCAGAAACAGGAGAAAGTCTCTTTTTTTGTGAAGAAATAAGCAAACGGGGGCTCTGACCGGAGTCCGTGGGATGCTGTCAACCCAGTTTCTGTCCCTCTGTGTCAGTGTCCGCTCCTCTTCTTGTTGTTTTTGTTGCTTTTGTTGTTGTTTACGTCAGCGCCGCGTTCCTCCGCCGTGATTTGAAAACACCTGGGATTAGTTTCACTGAAACCGGGCTAGTGTTGGCTCGCCCCGGCGCCACCAGCCGAGGAGAAGTGAGGAGAAGTGAAGAGGAGGAGGAGGCCGAGAGCCGAGCAGACACCCCCGGGTCAGGAGGAGCAGGGTTCGATCCGCGGGGCCTGGACTCCGCCGGGGTAAGACAAGCTTCATTTATCGGACTGACCCGCGCCGGACTTCAACCAGAAACCCAGAGGCAAAAGGAGCAACGACGGCGGTTTTTAGTTTTTTTTTTTTTTTTTTTTTAAAAAAAAGCTTTAATAGAAATTAAACGTCGAGTTTCTTTGTGCCAGAGGGTTTCAAGTTGTGGTCCGCGGTCCCTCTCTGGTCCGAACCGGAAGTGCCGATTATGTCTGATACATTAGCGGCTGAAAAGGAAGTGAAAACCTCTAAAACCTACAGATGGACAGTGATTTTTATTTATTGTTAAACAGTCGTGAAAGCAGCCTTATCTTGCGTCGTGGACCGGTTCCAAACAACATAACTTTCCAAGTAAAAAGTTGTTTTTCTTATTTATTTCTGCTGGGGGTAGCCTCAGATTTGCTAAGTACATGACAATAATTGCAACCGAGTCGTGTACAGGAAGGAGGCAGCTTTTTTCAAAATAAAATACCCTTCAGACCAGTATAATTGAAAATATTTATATTTATTTTTTTTCATTTAAGTTCTTGTTTGGTATGATCTATGATCTGGTTTGGTTGGGGACCTCCTGCGTTGAAGTATACGTGACCTGTGCCGTACTTGAGATTTGCGTAAAAATGAGTCCACAAAGACTCCATTTAGTGAGCCCAGTCACTAAAATATCATATATTCTTCCTAATCTGCCTTTTTAAATCAGTTTCCTACCAGTTAGGTCTTCAGAAATAATCCCTTTTAATGGTAATCTTTTTAATTTTCGTTGAAATCGACCGTTTTTTTTTCTCTGCCGGCTGCCATGTGATGTTTGGCGTCATTATGAAGCTCTTTTCGGTTGCCTTTTCAGGCTGAATTTAACAATGGTGTCATTCCAGATGAATTAAAAATCAAGTTTTCCAACCAACACTTGATAATTAACATTTTAATAACATTTAGAAGCTGTTGAGATGGAGGATTTGGAA
This sequence comes from Kryptolebias marmoratus, assembly GCF_001649575.2. Taxonomy (NCBI): domain Eukaryota; kingdom Metazoa; phylum Chordata; class Actinopteri; order Cyprinodontiformes; family Rivulidae; genus Kryptolebias; species Kryptolebias marmoratus. Next base: position 12,727,701 of record NC_051440.1, on the reverse strand, counting down.
ACAACTGGGACCTGAAAAGATCCCTCATTGTGACTCATTTTGCAGTAAATATGCTCCTGGTGTTTTGATTAAATACTGCTGCTAATGTCACCACAAGGTGGCGATAATGCACAGAGTTGTTTTTCCAGACAGGTGTTGCTTCGTTCAGCACATCTACCGTAGAAGAAAGAAAAACTAGACATCCAGCAGGAACCTGGAAGCTGAAGCTGGAACCGGACTAACCTTTTATAGATGCGTGTTAAGCCCCCCCCCCATCCATGTAAATTCCCTTTATTAAAACAAAAACAAATCCACCTTGGAAATTTTTTTTTAGCCGTTGACTCCGTAGTTCTTACCTTACTGCTGTATGTTCAAATATTCATATTTCTAACACGTTTACCTGTAATTAGCTCACTTGACACCATGATTTCATGTCTCTCCTTCTAAAAATACACGGCCGAGCTGTAAAATGGCATCTTGTGGCTTCGGCTGACAGTGCAAGAACGCAGGGTGAGAGGTTTAGTGTTAGCTGTGTGGTTGATGATTCAGCCCAACAAAATAAAGCTCAAAGGTGTCCCAGACCTTGTCGTTTTATTTTGAAAAGCTGACAAAGCGGCACCATCGGACAGGTAAAACCTGAAGGAAACCAAATACCCCCCCGACCGGCAGCTGACGCAGAGGCTTTCTGTTTGATTCGTTCTGGTGTGTTTTTTAGCTGCAGGACTCGTGGTAAAATATTGTGCCGTCTGTCTGACGGGCTGCGTTTTTTACGAGGCTCCCTGTTTTTATTGTTGGATTGATTGCGTTCTGTCACAAGCTGCGAGTCATAAGGCAGAAATACCAGCTGCTCGGGGCCGCGTAAACAGCCAGTGTTCGTTTTTCTTTTTATAGGAAAGCTTTCAAAATCAGTTAGGAATCAGAAAACGTGTCCGTTCCACAAAATCCATCCTTGGCGAAAACCTCTGGTTCTAAACGGCAAACACGGTGGAAAATGAGTTTAAAATTCAGAAACTGCAGCTGCCCCAAACGTCCCAGCGCACATAAAGTCACCTCTTTTGACGCAAGACGGCTGAATTAGGTCGTGCAAGTTAGAAATGTGTAGCTGCAGGGCTGTGCAGAAGTTTTAAACAGGCTCTGATGTCTTCGTGTTGTTCCCAAAGGGACGGTTCTTCAACACGTCTGAAGGTCTTTTTAAAGGTTTTTAATCTTGAACATTATCAGCAACAACCTGACAGCACCTGAGGTGTACAGTATGTCAGTGTTTCGACTTGTGTAATTGTTTTTGTGTTTTGTTTCCTTGCGAAGGTTGGTAGATCTGGATCCGGAGCCGGAGTCCAGAGTGGAGGGAGGAGGCCAGGTCGGGCCGGCCTCAGGCAGACGCCATGGCGAGCTCTCCCGGCTCCGCAGCTCCTCGCTGGAGATTAAAGAGAAAGAAATAAGAGAAAAGGGCTCTGAGATCCTGAGGGACCAGCTGGACGCGGCGAAGAAAGTGTGTTGTGGCCCACTTTATTCTTGCGCACGTAGACACAAAAGATGGAACAGGAAGTGGGGGAGCTGACGAGTCAAACTTTCTTCCTAACAAAATGTGCGTGTGTGTGCCGTTTTTTTTTTTTTTCTCCTAAGGAACTGAAACTGAAGGATAAGGAGTGCGAGCGTCTGTCGCAAGTCAGGAATCAGCTGGAGCAGGAGCTGGAGGAGCTCACTGCCAGCCTGTTTGAGGTCAGCATGAATTCATAAGGGTTTGACCGCCGCCGAGGATCGACGCTGTAAAAGTTCTGTTAGCAAATAATCACGTATCACTCGGACGTGCAGGGTTATCCTTACAGCCGTACAGGTCATTAGGTCGGTACAAAAACCTTAATACTAAATGCTGAAACCAACATCAGATCTATCAAATTACAGGTGGGAAATAAACGGGCTTCATTTGGACACTTCTGCTCTGTGCTGATGTAGATAAATATCCTGAATAATAAAACTCAGCTGCAGTTTACACCACAGAGCAGACTCTCACCATGAGCTGACACTGAGAACAGAGTAATTTCTGCTTTAAATCTCTTTTCCTGTGCTGCATCTTAACATGACAGAATGTTGCACAACACGGCAGAAAGGAGACGGGTGATTAAACTTGTGCAAACATTAAATCGTGTTTGTGTAAATGCAGTAAAAAGCCTCCGAAGAAGAAGAGGAAACAACAACTGACAGATGTGGACTCTAAAATATCTTGACACATTAACTAAAGAAATGACAATAAATAAAAAACATAAGACAGCCGTCACCATTAAATAGAAACACACTGGAATGGCCAACAGCAGTTTGGTCTACGCTAACGACAAGGCGAGAATTTGTGCTGCCATCTTGGAAGGTGCTTCACTGAGTGCTTAGTTCCTGCCAGCATTACAAGATCATCAATATCTGAGAGGAAAACACCTAAACTCAGCCAAGAAACCCAATTAGTGTAAAGTAGGATATAGGGCTAAGCATATCCCAGCTAACTGAAAATATATTATCAATAAAAGTAACAATAAAATCAAAGTTTTTCTCTTTTAGTTGCTTTATTTTTTTCCTGGTGGTTGAGTTTTGTTTTGTACTTGACTGGCTTCAGCTGCAGCTACTCAGCCGAGTTTGATTGTTCAACGTGTGTGTGTGTGTGTGTGTGTGTGTGTGTGTGTGTGTGTATGCTTTTCTTGTGGTTCCATAAATCAGTCTGCCTTGTAGGGTTGCCAGATCAATAATGTTTCTGTCCTTTTTCCTTCTTTTAAACAGGAAGCTCATAAGATGGTGCGTGAAGCCAACGTGAAACAAGCAGGAGCAGAGAAACAACTGAAGGAGGCTCAGGGGAAGGTGTGTCAACCTCTGTTTATTTCATTTGGGGTCATTAGGGTTCCAAGCCCGCGGAAGCAAGCGGGCGGCCAATTCAAGGCATGGCCGTTCGCCTGCTCCCAGCGGAGCAGGGAACCCTATTGTTTTTGTACCGATTTTTCAAAATTTGTTAATATTCTTCTTCTCCGGTAAATTGCGTTGGCCAGAAAAACGAGAAACAGCTGGAGAAAAGCCAACCAGGCAGCCTGATAGAAAACGCCTACCGCTACTCAGACAAAAAAAATCATATCGTCCCATACCTAAGGGGCGCTATAACAAAGGACAATGCGTTTTTGCAAATAACTCCTAAACCGTAAGTCCTACACTCCAAATCTTGATGGCACCTAAAACTATGGAT
>NC_051440.1:12680701-12722939 GCF_001649575.2 Kryptolebias marmoratus | reverse complement strand
AAAACCTTTAGACTATGGTGGATTGGAAAATTTGGGCAAACAAAGGACATGATAGTTGTCATCTGTGAATATTTGCAGATTTTTTGGAGTCATTATTGATTTTTAACAAATTTCTGAATATATTTCAGTATGACCAGCTCAGCTACGACCAAGGTGAACAATTTCTTCTACAATAGCCCTTGACTGTGGAGATTTCCTAAAGCGCAAACATTATTCCACATATACACACGGTGATGTGGGAATATTTGGGAAAATTTATGATAAAGTTTCAATTTTTTATGATTTTTTGCGTATTGGCTGGACATCATGAAAATGACATTTTCAATTTTTCATAAAGAATGTGCTCGATCCAATAACATAGAAATGAAAGAATATTATTCCACATTTAGGCATTGTCACTAGAGAATATTTTGGTAATTTTTGGAAGAGTTATGGATTTTCCATGAATATTTTGTTGGCTCATTGTGGTATAACATTACAGTTAAATTTTTTTTTTACTGAATCAGCATTGGAACTAGGGACATGGAGATAAATGCATATTATTCCTGATGTAGACTTGATCATCTGAGAATATTTTGGTATTTTTCAAATGAATATTGAATTTCTTATGAATTTATTTCTTTGGCTCTGTGTGGTATCAAATGGCAGTTAGCTTTTCCTCCCTGAGCTTTCTACACAAATTGTACCACCGTTACGTCTTACGAAGTGCCTTTGAGTACGCACCATACTGGCGAGTTTTGACTCGGCCCGCTCGCCGAGAGAGGCCGCGGAGCCACGCCGGCAAGACGTCGGGATCGGAGCGCGCGGATAGGGGCGGAGCGTGGGGGCTTGGAACCCGTTGATAACTCCTTGCAGTTCTAGTTTTATTTAGTATTCTTTAACAGACTTATTGACACTCGCTTTTTTTTTAAATCCTCTGTTTTTGGGCCCCAGATTGATGTTCTGCAAGCGGAGGTGACTGCGCTCAAAACCCTGGTGCTGACATCCACGCCGTCCTCCCCCAACCGCCAGCTGCATCCGCAGCTGCAGGGTTCGGCCGCCCGGGGGTCGTACAAACACGGCGGGGGCCACGTCCGCAACAAGAGCCTCGGCAGAGCCTTCCAGACCTCGTCGGCAAAGTCCGAAGCTCCCACCGTTTCCATCCAGTCTGTGGTTAAAGAGGAGAGAGAGGTAACTTAGAGGAAGACCCTCTGAGCTCACTTTGCTCCTCTCTCCCTGCTAACCTCTCTGATTTGTGCTTCCTGTCTGCGTCTGGTGGTTCTTCCTGTCTCAGCCTGCTGCTCCTGCTCTCCTCTCTGATTTTTCTGCCTGCCGCCAGGTCAGTCTGTCCCTCATCGGAGGCAGGGCCTTGGTGCCGACGGTGAACGGGTAACTACTGTCCTTTCAGCTTCTTTCTTATCCAACAACTAACTGTGTGTCACTCCGTTATCTTAAGCAGTCTTACTGTGATCTGTTCTTCCTCCCCGTACCACAGGGATTTCTGATGATTTGAGACTATAATAGTTCTGGTTTATCATAATTTATTAGTGTTACTAAATAATTAGGATATATATATCTTTTTTTTACTTTCAGTTCAGAAGTAGAAACAGTTATTCCACATCTGAATGATTTCTGTCACACATGCAGGCAGATTAGAAGGAAGTACAGAACATCGTACGTCTTTTCTTTTAATGTTTCTAAAATTATCCAGAAAGAACAGAGTGTTTGTTTTGACAACTGGGAGGATGTGCACAGCGAGATGTTCCCGCGTGGAATTGCCTCGCTGCAGTTCTTCCGTGTACCTCTTTTATCAGCTTAATGCTGCTTTTTCCCACGTTTCAATTTGAAACGCCTTTTTTTTTTTTGCTGTTGTTTCTGGAGGACAAGATTTACACAACCGTCCAATCAAATATATGCATATTAGCGATCAGTTCCAGTGATGTTTAATCAGTTTCTAAGGGGAAGAATAGCCGAGACAACCCGGCTTTTAAAAAAAAAAAAAGGTTGACACGTTTTGGTTAAAAGGAAGAATGTCGCAGCATTTCGTCAGTCTGGTTTTAGTTCAGAGCCCGTCTGAGGAGGTGCTGCTTCACTCTGCTCTCCTCCACCCATCTCTGTGAGCTCCTGCCACCACCCTACACTGACCGTAAAGAACTCTTCCTGTCGACTGTTTGGCCTCAGATGATGCCTTTTTGTTTTTCCCCCCCCGTTTCAAGATGTCGCACAGCAGGTGTATCCAAAATCATCTTGTAATGGATTCAGTTTTTGAAACGGTATTCACTCCAGAGTTCATGTTTGTTTAAGTACACTTAGATTCTCATATTAAAAGACGTTTTAGGAAGGATGATTCATTCTTCTCGAGCAAAAGCAAAACTCAGCTGCGTGTCCTGTTCAGCGAGTTTTCTCTGGTACGAGGTTCCTTTATTAAAAATGGTTACAGACGGAGAGCCAGTTTACCGACTCTGACTGTTTTCTGCCTCTCTGCAGATGGACTCGGTCCTGTTCGCCGAGTTTCTGTTGTGGAAGGAACGTCCGAGTCTGGACCGGTCCTGCCCCTTCCTCAGTCGCATTTACAAAGAGGACATCGGACCCTGCCTGTCCTTCACAAGATCGGAGGTGAGCAGCACGGCCGCCGCGTTGCTGCTGCTGCTGTTTTTTTTCCTGCTTTTAGGATGCGGGGGCTCACATTAACATTCGTCTCCGTGTCCCACAGCTGTCCCAGCTGGTTCAGAGCGCGGTCGAGAACAACTCCTTAACGATCGAGCCTGTGGCCATGTCAGCGGTGCCGATGGTGAAAGCATCTGCTTTAGAGTGTGGAGGTCCAAAGTGAGTGATGAAACGTCCCGTCGTTCTTTGTAGTTACTCGTTCACTGATGATTTCTGATCCTGTGTGAAGTCTTCACTCTGTTTTCTGAGAGATATAAAGATCACATTTCTAATCCCAGTTTGATTTATTTACTTTCCCCCCCTCCACAGTGGATTTAGGACTTCAATAGAGACGTAAGTTCCCTCAGGAATCAGTCGCCCCTTAAGCTTTGCACGAACGCTTGCTACTGTAGCGTGGATTCGTGTCTGAACGTCCAGATGTGCTGAAAGTCAAAAAGCAGATGTCAGCCAGCGCTCCAAACTTGCTTGTGTCAGTTTGCATAAATGCGTCTTACAGCCGTTCCCGCATCCCCCGCGACTAACTTTCTGTCATTGTGCATCTCAGTTTTCTGTTCTCCTTTTGAAAGACGTCGCGCTGTAGCACTGCGCGGCGTCCGTCACGGACCGGTGTTTGTTTGACAGCCGACCTTCTCTGCTTGCAGAAAATGTGCGTTGAGCGGCTTGTCGCGAACCTGCCGACATCGCATCAAACTGGGCGACAAGGAGAACTACTATTACATCTCTCCCTCGAGCCGAGCGCGGGTAAACATCACTGTTTCTTGGTAACTTTGATCAGAAACATTTCTGTTGCTACAAAACTGGAAGTTATTTTTATTTGCTCTTTTAGATCACGGCTGTATGCAACTTTTTTACTTACATTCGGTACATCCTGCAAGGTCTGGTGAGACATGAAGGTGAGTAAACAGACACTTCTCTCAGTTTTGTCGAAGCAGATTTAATCACGATTAAGATGACACGATTGTTTTCTGTCATTTTCCAGTGGAGCAGATGTTCTGGGAGGTGATGCGACTTCGCAGAGAGATGACTGTCGTCAAGTTGGGTTTCTACCTCCCAGACCAGGGTTAAAGGAGCTGAACGTCCACGGAAACACTCGTCATACATGTCCAGAGTAGCTGTTCTCACACAGGTCTTAGATCAGGTTCTGTTCAGCTGAGGTCAGCCAGCTGGAAATATTGACGTGCCACTTTTTTAAAAATGAAATGGAGACAGAATCAAACTATCACTGCAGGAAAATGCATAAAAATAACGTTGTACCAACTCATTTTAAATATCTGGTTGTTGTACCAAATGTTAATCTGCCCTCCCGTGTAAATGACTCTGTTATAGTTTGAACAATATTTGGTTTTAATCGTGAGGTCCGAAGGTTCCCGGTGGTGTAAAGGCAACAGATTGCGTGTCATGTTTCAGGTATTACTGTGGTGAACATTTTTTTTTTAAAACGACGAGCACAAAAGATGAACAAACAGTATATTCAGTTGGTTTCCTGCCTCAAGTCTTTCAGCTGAGTAATGTCACGGCTTTCACAGTGCGAGTGGATTTTATTTTTTACACATATTCAGATGTCGTGGTAAACATCTCGACTAACATTTCTCGTCTCGGCAGGTCTTAATTTTGTTTGACGCGTTCCTGCTCTGCCTTGTCATAAAATCACAAATCAGTCTCCACACAGCCCCGTGAAAAGGTTTTACTTTAATTTAATGAAAACGCATCTAATTATTACACCAAAAAAACAGTAAAAGCTTAACGATGTTTAAAAGCTCAACCAGCTTTATTCCAGTTCAATGAAGCGTTGCAGATCTTCGTCTGCAGTGAACAATAAGCCATGAATTACTTGGGAGTACAGCCATATGATACAGTAAGATTTTACCTCAGTATAGATTTGTTATGGATAGTTTTTACAGAAGAGTTTGATGGTAAAAATGAAGAATTTTGTCTTTGTGCAATAACTGCTTTCAGTGTAATGATTATAAATGTGTAACACTCCATTAAACGAAAAGACCCCTTTGCTCGACTCTCGCGTCCGGACTGCGACTCTTTTGTACAGAAAGCTGCTCTCTCCTCTCTGTTCATTTCATCCCAGCGCAAAACACGTTCCTGACTTATTTTCGGATTTAGGTCATTGCCAGGAACCACCTGGTCACCCTGATCCGACGAACTTAGCAGGAGTTAGGCTCCGAAACGCTGAGGAAATAGTAAAACTTTCAGCTCAGAGGCGCTTTTAACGCCTGAAAATATTTTAGAATAAACATTCCAGGAGGATTTTGGTTTCTGGACGGAAACGTCCCGTAAGCCTTTGTTTGTATAACCTCCTTGTACAGATGAACGTAGATTTCAACAAGCAGGTGGAGTGATGTTTTCGGCGTCAGCGGCAGGAGCCTAACTGTTCCTCTGGCAACTTTCAGCTGAGATCAACTCGTCCGATTTGGGAAAATATCTGCAAGAAACACATTTAACATTTTAGTAATGAAGATCAGTTTTACTTGTCAGTTGAGTATTTCTCTCGTTAAATCTTGTTCTGCTCGTAGCCTCTCTGTTCAGTATATTTTTCTGACCCACCTCCGATAGCAGAACGTGACTGAAACCAGCACGGCAGCGCCGCCGATCACCGCGATGACGGCAGCAGCGATGGAGGCAGCGGACAGCGATGAGGGTTCTGGATCACAGCAGGAGGCTTTAAAGGACTGCAACAGTAACGTGGGCCATGTGGTTTTAACTGTTTTACAAGGCTCTGAACCCACCTGAGCAAATAAAGGAGCCGGCTGTGTTGAAGCACTCCAGGTGTTGGGGGCAGGGAGAGGTCAGTTCTTCACATTCATTGATATCTGCAAAGAGAGTTTAGACATGAGGCCGGAGAATTCATGAGGAAAGGAAAATAAGACATGGCAGAGGTGGAAAACTTTTTTTCTTTCACATGGTTTTAGTTTAGTCTCTGTACCTTGACATGTTGGTGGCGGGGAGCTCCACTGCTGTCTGTCAGGATCACAGCTGACGGACGAAGAGCCCAGCAGCCTGAAACCAGCGGGACACTGATAGAGAACCACGGAGCTGCAGAGCAGAGAGTAGCCGGACTGAATCCTGGGTATCGGCCCACAGCTGGGATCTGAAGGGGACATCGTTGGAACAAAACGAACAAATAGAAGGCGATTGTCAGCGCACCGTATCTTCCACTTCTTTACCTGCGTCTGGTTCTTTCCAGGGGCTGAGGTCGAGATGGGGGACGAGCGGGTGGGAACAGGTCAGCATGTCCTCTGGGCGCTCGGTGCGCGAGAACGGGTCTGCTGGGACGTGGGTGATGTGGCTGTTGTCACAAATGATGCGGGACAGAGAGACGGCGTGGAGGCGTCTCCTCTGGGTGCTCGTGAACACACCTTTCCTTTCCCACCAAAACCTGGGCAGACAGATTTACATTTTGTTTTTTTCTCACAAGAGTGTTGAAAACCTTTCATCCGTTTGGTGCTACCTGTCCCCGTCCCTTTGCGCTCTGAACTGTCTGGCCAGGAGGCAGGACAGGAGTGGTCCCACACGTCCGTCAGGCACAGCAGGCTCAGATATGGCCCCCACCCACACGTCTATGTTGTGCGGAGTCCCGTAGAGGAGCTTGAACGTGTGAGCTAAAGTGAAGTTCCCCAGAATTTCCGCCAGATCTGACGTCGTGTTGGGAACGGAGAGGCCGCAGAATCTTCTCCACGAGCTGTAACCTGATGGATGACAGGAAAGGTGGTCAGGGAGGTTAAACGATGCCGAAAACTGTACCTGCGTCCGAGGCAAGATACCAGGTAGGCCGTGGTCCCGGCCCCTCTGTAGGTTCAGGGCCCCCAGATCCAGGGGCATCCCCCCCTGTGCCTGAAACAGCCTTTCTGTGAGCTCCTCCACCATCATCTGACCTGGAGTCTGCAGCTTGGCTGGAGACAGCAGCAGGCCACGCAGCACGGGGTCAATACCACCTTTAAAAGAACACCCGGAGAAAATAAAATCCAGATCCAGAAAAGTTTCATGTCGTTTTTTTTGGATCGAGGACGACGTCTACCTTCCTGCACGACCCTCCAGGAAGCAAAGAGCGAGTGGTGCAGCGCCAGCGGGGGATACTCGGAGTTGAAGGCGTAGCGCGGCCCCAGCCTGTTCACCACTGGCTGCACGGTGACGTGAGCGAAGCGGAACGCGGCGGTCGCAAATACGTTAGCGATGCTCGGGTCCACGTCAGGATCGTAGCCCTGGTAGGGAGGCATCAGGCGAGACGCGACGCTCTCACCCAGAACCCGCGGCAGGTAGTGCTCCCATGTTAGGATCTTTAAAACACAAAAGGTTAAATAAAAAAAACAGCCAAGACGTGTCTGGATGTCCTGTTTGAACTGCCGCAGACACCTGGTGAACGGCTCCGATGATCTTGCGGGCTTCCTGATAGAGGGTGTCGGGGCTCCAGTGGGGGTTGAGCAGCTGCAGCTCTCTGACCAGCCGGTTGTGCTCCCTGAGAAAGAGTGTGTGCAGCGCGATCAGTCCCAGGTGTTCGTTGGCTCTCGAGTCACCTGTTGGACACAAACTATGAACAGCGTCCACCCTGAAGGCTGCAGAAAGAGGACGGCTCACCACGTTAACCAGCTCACCGGCGTGAAAGCAGGACGTGGTGTTCTCTCGGTCCACGGATCGGTTGGATGCCCCAGGGGAGGTGGCGTTACGGGGACCACAGGGATCCAGGTGAGCCTGCAGGCGGGGCAGGAAAGGCATGTAGGCCAGCTCCCCGTCGTGGTGCTGGGAGTTGAGGGCCATGGAGCCCAGAGGAGAGGAGTGGTTCCTGAGAGCAGAGGCCAGGCTGGGGGAGCTGCCGTACACCATGCTGGCATCTACGAAGGAGGTGATGGCGTTGAGCTGCTCGCGGTGGCGATGAGGCGGAACGCCCGCGCCGCAGCTGGGGGCGGAGCGGAAGAAAGGCATACAACTCTGGACACCGTTACGGGGATCAGACAGTGGGATCTGGGGAGAGGAAGGTAGAGATTTGACGTCGTTGCTGCTGGAAAAAACGAAACTGAGCATGCAGATCTGGGTGAAGGAAATATAACTTTCTGAAAACTTTTTCATTTTATACTTTAAATAACCACAAACATCCAATCTGCAGTATCCGAAACTGGTAAAAACTGAAGTAAAAATAATGTAAAAGGTTGTGTTATGATAGGTACCTGGCTGAGGATTTGTTGTCTTAGACAAATATTAAACAAAAAGTGAACAAGTTTGAGTTTCTTTGCTTTAAAATGAATAATTTAAGGCATTTTAGAGAACAAATTTAATTTCCTCTTTGTGATCTTGTCATGATGTGTTCAACAGTTTAGAGATCAAAAGTCACATGTAGATCCTGACCTGCTTTAAAGTGATAGTTCACTTTTTTAGAAAACAATATCTTACCTGCTACAACAACCCCATTTTGGAAAAATGCGTTCTGACCAAACTGAAGAGCTAATGGCTAGTTGGAGAAGGCCAAAGACCAAAGTAGATTGTTGTCATCCTAAATCAACTCCAATCTCTACAATTTCATAACTGTTTATGTAAATGCTATTTTATAAACCTTTACACCTCCGTAGGTTTTATACTATATGAATATTAGGGCCAAAAATATTATGATCCTACAGCTAGTGCTACAGCTAGCTGCTGCTGCCATTTGCACCTGCAAATAACCATAAAAAGTTATACAAATAACCGTGTAATACAAAACTGATGACAATGTAAAGTTTTGATTTGCAGCTTTTTGCCTTTTATGTTAGAATCTGAATTTAAAAAATGAGAATGCCGCTTTAAGCATTCGAAAGCAGAGAACCGAAGCACCCCGAAACCATCAGGTAACAAACTGCACCTGGATGGGAAAGCAGGGAGAGTCCCGGCTGCAGCTGTGGCTGCAGTCAGCCCCGGTCTTGAAGGCGGCGGTGCTCGGGCTCTGAGGGGTCAGCGCCAGGTCGTGGTCGATCCACTGACCCCAGTCCACCAGCATGTGGGACAGAGTGGAGTCCTCAGAGATCCTGTCATTGCGGGTGAACAGCACTTCCTGCGAGACGAGCCTGACCTGAAGAACAAACAAGCCGAGGATTGGTGGCGTTCCAAGCAGCTGAGGGGACGGCGAGCGTCTGGGAGCCGCAGCGGAGGTCTTACTGGAGGCAGGCTGGCGTTGTTGTAGGTGTGCTCAGGCTCCCAGCCCCTGGGCGTCCCCCACACGTCCTCATACTCCGGAGGCAACCAGCGGGAGTAAGGGATGTCTGCAGCCCCCCATCGTGGATGTTGTCTGAACAGAATAGAACAACCGAGAAAGTTCCCTGACAAACAACAACAAACTATAAGACAGTTGTGCGGCTGGACGCCCGTAGCTCGGCGCTGACCTGTTGTTGCACTCGCCTGTGATGGATCTGTAGCGCTCAGATAAGCAGTCGCTCTGACAGCTGGCTGTCTGCAGCTCAGCGGAGCAGCCCGTCACCTGCAGCAGCTTCTCCATGTCTCCTTCACTCAGCAGCTCTGAGGGCACGGACCGTGAGCAGGATCCAAACCAGCGACATGAAGAAAACACACAAAGGAGGTCAGGCAAGTTTGCTTTGCTTGATGTCATAAAAACAAAACTTCAGTTTGAACCCCTGAAACCTCTATTTTGATATGAATTTTAATTGCTGTTTAAAGGCAAAGTAATACAGCAGAGTGGGCAGAAAGGGAAAACCATGACATCATGTTGATTCTGCAGAACATTTACTTTTAACGACTAATCAAACATGGCATTATTCTGTAAAACTGAAAGGCAGCGTGAAATACACGACATTCATTTCATTGTTTATAAAAGCTGGACAAAAAGCAAAACTCAAACTGTGTTAGGCTGCTGCTGCGTACCGTAAGGATTGGGCTGCATCATCGTGTTGGTGTAGACCATCTCTCTGATCAGCTCCACGGTGTTGTCCAGCAGCTCAGCAGCCCGAACCTGAGTCTTGGTTCTGGTTTCAATCTGTTTAAACTGGGCCAGCAGGTCACTGGGCTTCAGGGCGCCTTCGGACAGCGACTTCTTCACCCTGGAAATGTCGAAGGCTTTTTACCTCTGCAAGCGCCACCACGGAGGGTTTGCGGTCAGATGACTGGGACGGCATTTCAGCGCTACAGTTCAAGAGTCGTTACCTTTCGCTCGTGCGGGCGTAAGCGGCAGCAGTCAGCTCGGTCGCTCTCTGAAGAGCCTCGCGGACGTACGCCGACCCCAGGTAGACGGTTCCTGAGGACAAACGTGCGGTCAGAGAAGAAATGATCTTGTGGTTTGGGAGCACGAGGAATCCTACCTGTCTTGTTGGTCATTGAAGCGTGCTCCGGAAAAGAGAGCACGACAAGTGCAAGTCCAATCAGAGCCGCTGACGCCTGAAACGACACATCCGAGTGAACATTTGGAGAAAACTGTTGGATTAAATTTGCCTGAACGAACTGGGAGGAAGAAGAATCTCACCATCGGTGTGGTGTCCACCTCGAATCTGCTAAACCGCTAAACCATCTACCAGCGGAGCTCACTTGGACCCATCCTGAGTCGCAGCAGGTGTGAAGTGTGCGGCACCGAGCGTCGGGGTCGGTTTGTATACGCTGGCGCCAAGACCGGCAGGTATGTGCAGAATCCCCTTATCGTTCCTTCTGGTGACAGCGAGGCAACATCAAACACTTGACTCCCTGTCTCGACCTAATAACCTCTCAGATCTGTCTTCTTGCCCTTGATGAACCCCCCCCGCACCCTCTTCCATCAAACCAACATTTCAAATAAATGCAATAATTAGACATATTCCCTCAAACTAACAGACTGCCAGGCGGGCAGCTGAAATGTCAAGGAATTCCTACAGAAGCTTCAAAAATAAAAGGCTCTTTCATTACGTTTTGGACAGGTTCACCTAATTTCGCAGTGACACAGAAGATGTTTTTTTTTACTGCAGGTGTGTCTGTGTCCTGCCAGCAGTGATAATCTGATTAGTCTGGAGCCAATGACACACACAGGTGGAAGATGAGGGAAGCAGAAATTCTGGGAAATACCGATGAGTCAAGGATGAAAATGAGAAAAAGGGGAGAAAACTCATAAAGGTTTTGTGTGTGTGTGTGTGTGTGTGAGGACTCCTCTCTGCCCTAACTCGCCTCTTTGATGTTCCAGGTGTGCGATAACATCACTGACGTTATCCCCCTGTTTCATTGTGTTGTTTTTACCGTCATCTCTGCTGACCTACATTACCCATCTGCCTTTGGCCTCAAAAAAGACAAACGCAGGTCAGGATAAATAAGGTTTAATAGGAGTTTTAGTTTCAGCCGATTTGTTTCTGTTCTCAGAACTAAATCTGTCTTCTATTTATTTTTCATTTTAATGTGTCAGTAAAATACTTTCATCGTCACCATCACCCTCAATGGATCCCTTTATTGTAAAAATAAAACAAAAGACAATAAGCTAAATTGTTGCACAAAGTTTGTTTATTAACACGATAACACCTAGTTAGAGCATTGCACATAAGTTAGTTCAAGTTTAGTTTCTCCAAAGCAGGAAGCTCTATTGATCTTTTTGGTCTTTAACAGCAATAAGACATGAGACGAGCCGAAGCTTCGGTCTGAGTTATTAAGACAAAAACAATAACATGAACACACCTGAACGTTCATCAGATTTACAGGTTAGTGGAATGAAGACGAGTCGAACAGAAAACACTGTTCTGGCTACAGGATAAGCATCTTAAACTGGTTGTTTTTGGTGGATGTGTGTTTAATTGGGTCAGCAGTTAGTGTGAGGTCTCACATCCCGTGTGATCGAAGCGATCAGTCCTCTGATCGGGTGTTAGGCGTGCTGAGACCAGAGGAAGCGATCGCAACGTTCCAGCATCGTCTGGATCATTGCCCTGAAAAACAAAAACAAAACCTATTAATTACGGGTTGTTACAGGTAAGCATTAACATGTTTTTATTTAATATTTTAACCAGCCTGACTCAATAAACCTAATGGATCAAATGAGTGTTTTCTCCTTCTTATGACAGTTTATGAAAATCACATGAAAGGAAGGATTTTTTCTCCAGAATTTTGAGCCAACAAAAACAGTAAATAGCCCAAGAGAAAAGACCACGTTTTATTTGTTAGGGTGATTATTGTTGCATTGCGACCAGCCTGACCCACCTCTGCCTCTTCTCAGCCACTCTCAGCAGTTCACACACCAGTTCGGAGTGGGCTGAGAAGACCAGCTGCACCCCGCACTCCTCCAGCACCGCCAGCGCTCGGTCAGGCCCGGCTCTCCGAGCCAACAGGAGGGTCAGGCTCTCCGGGCTGATCTTCCCCTCGCAGTCGGCCGAGCCGTTGGACCAGCTGCTCCCGTTCACATTTGAGACCTGCTGCGAGTGCTGCTGAGACAGCTGGATCAGGAGCTTCCACTCGTCCAGCGTCTGAGGCTCCACACCTGGAACGTTGCAGGGAGTCAGAGCACATCTGGAGGCTTATACAAATACACGTGTAGCCTACACTTTCAGATGAGCAGAAAACAGAACAGCAGTTAATCAGTTGACTGGTTAACTTTTGGAGTCAACCTGACTCAAGACGACCTCCACAGCCAATCAACCTTAGCAGACAAAAATAATAATAACTCAGTCATTTTCACAGATATTGAGGTGAAATCTGATGTGACAGCTGTGTTGCTTTTGGTGTGTTATGTCAGGTTATGTCCTTTGATGCAGCCAGAGGTGCTTTTGTGTTTAGGTTGCTCAATATATGTGGATAAATGTGTCTTTGGCGACCACTGAATGTGGCCCGAAAGCATCAGAATGAATCCATAATCTGCCCTAGGAGTGTTCAACTCTGAACCTCATTTTTAGATAAATATGCCTGATGCAAAAAATAAAGAGTAAGACAGAAACTAATGTGTGACTGGATCAAAAAGACTTGTATCGTATAGCTTTTTAAACGGTCAACAAGAACCAAAAAGTTGCCCCTTCTTCAGTTAATTTTGAGGTTGAAGCTACAGCAGCATTAACACAGCTATCTTTAATGACCTAAATGTTGATTAATTTGCATTTATGGTTATAAAATAAATTAGCCATAACTGTTTACACCCAGCAACAGCTGATCATGGATTCATTAGTTAGTTTCAGTTTCATAAAAATAATGAAGGGATTTGTTGATCTGTTATGTGTTCATTAGTGTCACTCTGCGAAGGTGCTGCTTATAAGGCTGAGTTTGTTTTCAGCTCCTCAGACTGAAGATGTTTTTTAGATAAACGATGAAACGTATCATCTAAGATGTAATCGTCCAGAGGACCTGACTCAGAGTTTTCTACCTGGATTATTGAGCATGCATCAGGACATTCATTAGTCTAGCTTGTCTGCTGGGCCCTTATCTTGTATCTGATGTAAATATGAGACACGTTCTGTGATTGGTTAGGAACAATAATTTAGTAAAGACCTTAGGCATGTTTTAAGTAAATACCATTTTAGGACAGAATCTCTCCTCAAACTGCTAGAGATTTTTAAAAATCATCTTCAATGTTTTCATGGGAGCAGTTTTACCTTCAGGTTCTTCCAGCAGACTGACGTCGTCCAGCTGACAGATGGTGGAAAATGCTTCTGTGCGGCGCTGCAGCTCTTTGCAGAGGTAGAGGTAACCTGTCCAGTACCTGCACAGACACGCGCATTATAACGTCTGTATCGACAACACAAACGGCTCCTTCGCTGCAAAACCCCCCGCAAAAAACAGAAATACCCGTGATTGCGGCAGGTCTCGGCCATCTTCTCTTTCGATGAAAGATCTGCAGGGAGACGAGTCAGCAAAGACAAAAGACGTCCGTAACCCCAGCTGAAGCAGTGCGAGTGCCACCTGCAGCAGGACGCACACATTTACAGTTACATGTATTCTTGCACTGCTAAAATGACATAAAAAGGCTGCTTTGCATTTTCTCAGCACGCTGCGGAGTAACACCTGGGCTGTCCATCGGGAGTCAGGGTATCACAGAGTTGAGGAGCATCATGGGTAAGTGCCAGCTGCAGCCAGTCATGCCTCAGGGATTCAGATTCAAGAAGGGACTGCAGAAATGACAGCCTAACAGAAAAGCAAAACATAATTATAAGTTCTGTAACAAAGAGAAGTTCAGTATCTTTGATGTTTCCATGTAAAGACAAGTCTGATGATGTACCTGTGCTCCTCAGCTCGAGACTGGACCAGATTATCCAGGTATGGCAGGAAGTGGCTTTGCTGAGCCATCGTCATCACATCGGCAGGAGTGATTGTTGGATAGAACTGGGAAAATGAGCGCACGGCCGCCTCGCCGTGCTTCTCATACAGCCTGGATTATAACATAGAAAACTTTCTTTACGTGATTCAGCATCACTAAACAGATTGTTGTAGCGTAAATGTAGGCTTCAGTCATCCTCACAACACTCAAACACTAACTGAGAAGTAACAAAAACCCTGCTTTGTGTCATTTACATGTATATTTTAAAATATAAGGTCTCTCTAAGGAATGATTAGTACAATTTTCCAGCATCCACTTCTGATCCCACTTTTCTTTTATTACCAACCGCGAGCCAAACACACTACATCGGAAGCGTTGAAGCATTGGGGAGAGATCCATGTGCTGACCTGTGCAGGTGAGCGAGCAGATGAGGCGCGCCCCAGGCTTGGAGTTCCCTCAGACTCCGCAGAGATTTCAGCAAATCACCCTTCTGAATGACCTCCACTACCTTGCTGGACTGAGTGAGCTCTGCAGAAAACAAGACGTTTTAGGTTTTGCAAAAATAACAAAACTGAAGAGTCAAAGATGCAGCTGAAACAAATTTCAGTTAAATAGTTTAACGTCTCAACTGTGTTTAATAACCTAAAACTTACATTTCCAGAACCTATTCAACATTTAAGGTTTGTAGAAGTTCAGAAATAAACACATACTGAAGTGTATTTTCTTTTCTGCACACATTAAAGAGAACTTTCTGACCCAGCATGGCCTCGGTGAAGGAGCTCATTATCTCAGTCTGCTCCTGATGACACAGCAGACACATCCTCCTCACACGCTCCTGGTCCAGCAGAAAGAAGTAGCGTCGCAGGAAGGTCGAGCATCCGAGCGCCTCGTTGTGCTTTCTGAAGCAGCTCAGCTCTGTGTAGAGCGTGGCCAGCTCGGTGAGATCAGCTGACAGATCTGACGGGACGGGTTCGGGGGACGCCACTCGGACAGGCTCCCGGGAACTCCTGCATGACGCGACGTTCTCAGCGGAGTCTGCTCTCGGCCGGTTCTCGGTGTTCTCCCCGGGTTCAGGGGACTCAGGAGACTCTCCTTGCTGCTCTGCGCAGGGGCTCAGGTAATCCAGCTCCCATCGGTCCTCTCCTGATCCGTCCAGGTTTGAATCAGTCACATCGGGTCCAAGGACTCGCTCCAGAACCGGCAGCCACTCCCGCAGAGCTTCTCGGAGGCAAACTGAATCAAGTAGCACCAGAGGATCTTGTATCTGTGAGCTGATGTTAGAAAAACATTAACATCTGAATAACAGCAAGGCGTTTAGAGTAAATCTTGAACTGTATGGTGCGGTCCTTACACAGCTTTCTCTGTCGCTGTCCGAAGTTCTTGCATGTCAGCCTCTGCGCTAGACACTTCATTATAAAGTCTGAGAAAAAAACAACAACACAATTATCTCATTTATTGTAAGTGGAAAATTCCTTAAAAAAAGAGAAACTCACAGCTGTAATCCTAATATATGGATTTTCTCTCATACTAGTTAGAGACAACTGTTATTTAAAGGTCTGCACTTACTCGTTCTCCAGTTCCTCTGAGTAGGAAGTTGTGCTGGAGATCGTGTCACTCTGTCCAGCCTCTTTGTATTCAGGCCGCTGCCGGAGCTCAGAGTTCATCTGGAGGGTGTTGATCTTCTCCGTCGTCTTCTTGACGAAACTGGAAACACTGACGGGTCCGAAAGGTAAAAACAATCAAAGGACTGCTCTCCAGTGGCGTTTGGCTGAACGTTTTTTTGCAATTTGACGACCACAAAGAAGACCGGCAGCAAAACTGTATCATCCACGGGACAAACGAGTGCTGTTCAGTCGCAAAACAGGAGACAACTGATCGATGCAACAAAGATGTAGGTTTTAGTGGAAAGGGGAAGTGAGTCACCTGAGAGCGCAGCTGCACTTTAGTTTCAATCCACACATTAAAAAAAACATTAAACCACAAAAAAGTCATGTATAATTATTACTAATATAACTGTTTGTCCATTCATTTTTTACGGTCTTTATTCACCTGTCTTTGACGGCCTGCAGTGCCATGCGGGGGGGTTTGGGGCGGAACGAGAGCGGGAGGTGGAACTGCCGGCTATGATCGGATCGATCGGCCTCCGCGCGCTCGCCGCTCTGTGGATCTGAGTGAAGATGGGGGGCAGGAGTGGGAGGAAAAACACAGGTGGATGGAGTACTGGAGGGGAACGGTGAGTGGACAGAATGCAAAAGCAAGGCGAGATTGTAGGAACAAAAAACAAAAAAATGGCAACAAATGCGTGATGCAATGGAACAGATAAGAAAGTCGACGTCAAACAATTTGGCAAAGTGCAGCTTGTTTTTGGTGAAGCAACTCTATCAGTTGTCATTCAGCTTGTTTTAAAAAAGCAAATCCAGTGGCAGCAAAGCAACACGTATGATTAAATGTTTTCTTATTCACAACAGAGAGCGTAAAAGAGTTCAATTATCATCAGTTTTAAATGGATAAAAATGATACCAATTAAATTATTTTGTCGTTTCTGCTTTTAGAATTTAAACTGAAAATAACTTCACTCTTTTTTACCACTGAAATCAGGAGCAGGAAGGAAGTTCAGTCCTGCTTTAAACAAACACATCAAGCAGATTTATTTAAAGTGAAAACACAAGGAGAACAGTAACAAGAAGATAAAGAAACAAGACAAAATGTGACAGATTTTTAGTATTTGTAGATTAAATGTACTCTACTTATTAGAACCTACTTTCAACTGAGGGTGACTGAAAACATGCTGACCTGCAGGATGCTGTTCCTTTAATCTCTTTGTGTAACAAATGGTAACTAAATTCAGGTGAAGGTGTTAAACCTTTAATTATTTCATTTGTTTTCATCTAAATTATTTGCAGAAATAAACCCAAAACATTTTAGGGTAGTAAATGAGCTCACCAAGCTTAAAAAATTAGCACGACAATTAGAAAAATCTCTACAGGATTATTAAAGGAAGAAATAAATTGAGCATTTCGTAAAATGGCATTGATAAAGTAGAAACAACGTTAGTGCGTCTCACCATGATCCACCTGATCTTCCTCCTGAACAAACTCTTTGAGTCGCTCCTCCTCCGACGTGGACTGATTGATGAGGGAGTTCGTCTCCTCGTCGGACTGACTTCCTCTGCGGCTGATCACTCGATAGATTCCACAGTCCAGGACGTTGAAACTCTCCTAGATAAGGATGGGAATGTCATCATTTTACTCCTTCATCACACATGTGTCCAGAATGACAGGAGAAGAATCAAATCGTTACCTAATGATTTACATTAAACTTGTTTTCTCTGTTCAGAATGAAAGTTTTATAGTTTCTTGTTGCACAGTTTGGAGCCTTAAAGTATTAGTTTTATGTGAACTAATCATGAGGGAAAAACGAGTTCCAGTGAGATCTGTTTATCACTCGTTAGCGAAGGATCAACCACAACAAACAACCTTGGAGCAAATATAAAACCAAATTCTATCATCTACTTGTGTCCGTTCATCTGAAAAGCTCTTATTTTGAAAACCATCCACTTATAAAAACACATTTCCTCCTCACATGTGAGGAGATGCTGCTCCTGCGGCTGCTGGACGCAGAGTCCAGCGGCTCCAGCTTTGCGATCACTTCCTCCAGCTGGTTGATCAGTTCAGAGTTTGTGCTGGAGCTCAGCTGAGACTTCAGGTGTTCGAGGCGGTCGATAGGAATGGACTTCCTGGCCTGAGGGAAACGAGAGAGATCCACTCTTTCAAACCTTATAAACATATGTGGACACACAAGACGTCTAGGGTACAATGCATGCTTTGGGGAAGGAAAGATGGGGATGTGAGGAAACACTGTGCTCAGTCTTCTCACCCTGCTGGTGGTGACTGCGTGCTGGAACATGCAGCAGACGGCGGCGGCGAGAGTCCAAGACTCCCGCCGCAGCAGACGCTCAACACAACGCTCCGCAGACAACAAGGAGAGGTGGGACAGGCGCCCGCTGCCGTGGAGACAGAACAGCTCGCCGCGGTAGACTGCGACATTGGCCAAGTCTGCAAAACAACAAGAGAACAAATTTATTTAGACAGAAACACACGACTGAAATGTCAATGTTTCCTTGTCCTGATGATCTTATAGATAATAACTATGAGGGTATTTATCAAGCTACTGAGTAAAACTGTAAAGTTTATGTTTATTATTTTAGGTTTGTCGGCTGTGTTGATTTTAAAGGCTGCCACTGGAGTTTAGGCAGAACATTCTCACCTTTAACTTCAGTCCACAGCAGAACTTGTCCATTCTGAGGTGTAAAGATATAAATGGCTGAATCCGTCCAAGTCAGCAGGTTTTGGTCTCTGCGTCGATACATGACAACTTGATTTAGCCAACAGACCTCCATATTTAGTGCAACAATTCAGATAACGTTGCATTTTAAAGCTTAGAGGTTTTTACCCAAAGTAAAGCAGTTTAGAAAAGGCGAGTGACTGCGGACTCCTCTGTGCTGGATTGTAATTCGGCTCATTTCTGCAGAAACAAAAGACACGTTCTGAGTCTCGGACTTTAATATCATATGATGATGCGTGATTAGATGAGAGCACAGCTTACCTGAAAGTGATGAGAGGTAGCGGGGGACATGCCAGTAGCTGCTTGAACTGATGAGTGCTCAGAACCTCGCCATTAAAACTAGCTTCCCATATTCGAGACCCCGGCCGGGCGCAGTACAGCAGCGGGGGCTGGCCCACCAACAGGCCCCGGTTCTGAGGGAAAAAGCAGGCTCCGTATTCCCCGTCCCGCTCCTTGTTTCCGACACGCCAGAATTTCTCCCTGAAGGCAGACAAAGATAGAAAAACCACATAAACCAGCAGAATCTGTCGATCCCTTTTAGAACAGGGAATGTTACTTGCCTTCTGAAGACTTAACACTTTTCATTAAGAAAAAAAAAGAGATTTAACTTTTGAATAAATCAAACATAAATGAATGTTAAGTAATGGACTGAGCAGAAATCCTAATAAAACAGAACAAACCTAATGTCTGCTGCAGAGTGATTTTATAAAGAGGACTACACTTTTCACATGAGGAAACACAGTGGCTACATTTAAAAAAAATAAATCAGCCCCTGAGCTTAAGTTTTTTTCTTCCTGACTGTTGATATGATGTCAGTATGTAAATAAGAAAATTTACATATTGATGTGAAAGTACTCTGAGGTTTTTCTTCCTGAAATTTTTGCACTTCCTGCATTTCTAATTTCTCTGTTCAACAAAACAAACTGTTTATTTACACTTTGCATTTTTGCCGCTCTTAACTGAAAAAATAAAATTAAAAACATTTAAAGCGCATGTAATGTTCTTAAAGAAGCAAAGATACATTGCAGAGAACTAATTTGGGGCTACTTCATGTAGAAACTGTTTAAATTGAAGAAAAATGCAGTAAAGTTGTATAAAACTCATTGCTGCAGTGGGATAAAGTTGGCTGGTATCTAGAATAAATTATTTTGTGACTCTTATTTGTCATTTGTGCCCCACTGCAGTAGAAATAAATGCTTTTGCAGCCTGTGCATCTTGCATAAAACAGATTTGTTATCAGGATCTCACTGCTACTCACTTCTCGGTGTCGCAGAGGTAGCAGCGACTCAGAGAAGACACAAGCAGGCGACCATCTTGGTACCCCAGCTGGACCACTCTGGAGTCAACGGTGGTGACGGTCTGAATGGGGAACATCACAAACGCTGAACCCTAGAGACAAGAAAGGTTGGTTAAAAAAAAACAACATGCGATCAAAACCGCATATTTAGCTTCGTCACTGCTCCTACCTTCCCCAGTTTGGAGGATCCTGCCCGCAGATAAGACACTTTGCCCGCGGAGTCGCCGACAAAAACTCTGAGCGCGCCGGTGTCCCAGCAGAGGGAGGTGATGTTGTGACCTCTGTGCTCCCAGGAGAGGCTGACTCGCTCCGGAAGACCGCGCCGCTCCAGCTGCAGCTCCCACACCACCACCAGGCCCTGACTGGACAAGGGCGGACCGCCAAGAAACAAAAGCAAAAGATATTCATAAACAGATAACATATTTGCTTAATTTTTCAGACAAATTCTGACCTTGTTGTAACTGCAATAAAATCCTCATCGTGGGGGCAACACGCCACCTGGGTGATAGATCCCTCCTAAAACAACAGTGAAGCATTAATGCCGTTCTCGCAGGGAGGATCCACAGACAGACACGGAGGATTTCAGCCCTCACCTTGTGGGTTAGGATGAGCCTTTGTTTCCAGCCTTCTTTCTGGATTAGGTGCAACCCTCCAGCTGATGTTCCCAGAGCAAGCCACTTCCTTGACACAGCCAGACAGGTACACTGAAACGAGTGATACGCAGTTTGAATAAAATTCCTACAGCGCGATTCTTACAGCTGGGAGAGACGTCAACCGGCTGCTCTCATGACACACGTAGTGGAAACGCTTCTCAGACGCACCGGCGGGGCCTACCTTGAGCCTGCCCGAGTCTAAGCGCAGAGCAGAAAGGAGCGGATCGAGGCAGTCAAACTCTCCCAGGACGTGGCCGTGGTTCTCTGGCACAGCTGGTATCGGAGGCATCTTCACTAGACCCCCAAGGGACGACTGAACGAGAGAGCAGAAGTCAGCAGAACATGAAAAGCAAACAAACCCTGCTGGAGCTGTGAGGCGTCACATGACTTTCACGACTGCACCTCAGCTCCCAAATCGATCAGTCAGGACTTGCCTCTTCGCTGCAGCCTGAACACTTCTTCAGCTCATGTAAAAACCATTAGCTGGTACAGAAACCACACCACAGCTTACATATTTAAATTCTGTCAAGTTTTGCGATGTTTCTTCTTAATCTCAGCACGAGAGAGGGAAGCTGCAACCAATAAAATAATGTCAAATTTGCAATCATAAGCAAAGAGCTCTCTTCTTTACCTTTAAAATGTGTTCTGTTACGAAAAAATATATTTCGAACACAGATAGCATTTACAGTCAGACCATATGTACACCATCCACAGCTTGGCTTAAATTCCCCTTACTTGTTGTGATTTCACACGAATCCACGAGGAAGCAGAAGTGAAACTAAAGCCGCCTCCTTTCAGAACAACAACGCAGTAAAAGGAGGGGAGAAACACTACGACGAGGACAGCAAAACGCTTCAAAACAAAGTCTGCCCAGAAATACAGCAGCTGCCAAAGCAATTCAGAAGAAGGCGAGGAGTCGCTTGTGACCTGAGCGTATTTGTTCACACTATAAATAAAAGTTTCTCACATGAAGCGTTATTTAAGTAGTAAAAAGAAAAAGCACTTTGGGACTCTGAGAGTCACACCATTTTAGACAAGCAGTCATTCTTTAAGCTTTACTTGCAGTTAATTCAACATCTGAACCATAACCTTCCATCATATTTTAAATGCTAAATGTTCTACACAACACCACATCTTTATACTCTTTAAGATAATTTCGCTCTAAGTGACTGAGGAAAAAAGCTACAAGTCCTGCTTTTAAACTCATCAAGTTATTGTTACTATGAAATGTAAAATATTAAAAGCAAACTACAAAAGCTAAAAGTGTTGATCCATTTGCTGAAAAACAAGCAAACTCCTGATCATTTGACTAATTCTTTTGTAAAGCAATTATATACAGGTATTTAGGGGTTGTGTTTAACCATCCTGAAATTTTACCCCAGTTTTGATTTTAGACAAATTTATAAATTCAGGAAAAGGACAGTCTGTTCAAGCCCTTCATTTAAAAACAAAAGCCCTACATGAGTGTTTTGCTGGTACATAAGTATCACGAATCCTACAATGTGGAAACAGCCTTTCAGTACAGAAAGTGTGTAAACAAAAGTATTTTTTACCATAAATTGTGCCTTTTTCTCCAGTCATGATTCAGAGTTTGCAAACAAGAAAGGTTGTAAAAAGCTTTATTTGTACAGAACTTGCTACTCAGATATATATCAAATACAACATTTCCTTTTGATATCTCTAATATCATTAAAAAAGGAACATACATGCCTTAAATCTGTAGCAGTTTGGGTTTAGTTACTCCACTGACCTTTAAAATGAGGTAAAAGTAGCAGAATCAAACGGAAACACTTTGGCCAAAGACGTGTTGCCCCAAATTAAACTTTTCGTTCTTGAAATGCTATTATAATGAACCGTGACATATATTTTTTAACTAAATAAAACCGTGTAAAGTATTTGTGCTGCTGGTAAAGAAGGGGGGCGACCCCAGCAGCCGTCGATTAATCATGGCAGCTCGCGTCACGAGACCCGTCCGTTAGTGCCGCTGCTAACCTCAACCAAAGACACCGCGTGAATTTAACAATTTATCAATCATTCTCTCTAGTTTGGCGTTTGTTTTTTTACCTCCTCTACATATAAACCTGAAGAAGGTTCAGCGTCAGCTCGCCCCAGACCCAGACTCACTCACTCAGTCCCGACCGCGGCTAACGAGCTAGCCGACATGCTAACATCACAACAGTTGAACTCACCGGATGGACCGAGCGACACCGCAGCGTTACAACAACCCGCACCAAACCCCACCCTCCCCTACTCTACATCCTTGGTTTTGTAAATGGTGGGGTCTTGTGGAGAGAGTTAGCGGTCGGACTGAGTCAAGACTCAGCTGCTGTCAGCTGATGTGAGGACACTTCCTGAAAGCAGCAGCGGCAGCTTCCTCTCAGCCGGGCCAGCTCTATGGATGCTGCGGCTCGTGCGGAGGAAAACTGACACCAGCTCCTCATTAAACACAAAACGGGGGGAGGCAACAAGAAGTGAACAGCTCTTAATGTTGTAGTTTAGAATGTACCCCAAAAAAAAACAACAAAAAAAAACAGACAGACGACAGCTCTCAGATAATAAACTAAACTGTAATAAGGGGTCACGGAACTAAAACGACACCAAAAAGCTTAGTTGCATTTAAAGGAGCTGAATGAAATACTGCATTTGGAATAGAAACCAGCAGGAACAAATACCTCACTTTAATTTTGTGATTTTTTTTTTTCTTCTCCTCTTCAGTGCAGACAGGTAGTGCAGACATTATAAACCGGTGACGATTTAATTTGAGCCACCCTAATGCACTCGAGTGTGAAATGTCTTTACAGTATTGCTATATTTGCATCTTCTCTTGCTTCAGATTTTCTTTTAATACTTCCACATGCCCCCCCCCCACCCACTCGGGTTTCAAGGGGGCTCACCGTGCCTCAGAGCCTTCTCGGCTTCTCCGCTTTGTGCACCGGTGAAACGCGTCAACCGTCCCCTGCTCGCATCTCTTCTCTCAAGCGTGTCGTCCTGAGAGCCTTTTGCTGAAGTTTGGTCGTTTTAAAAAGTCACGCTTAACATGTATAGGCAGAGAGCTCTTCGCCACCGAGAAAAACACAAAGAAAAGAGAACAAAACAAATGTCGTTTGTGACGCGAGACGCGGTTATTCTCTGTTGAACGTCTGAGGTTGCGGCAGCGTCCCTGTAAATCCTCTTTAAGCCCAGGTGAACTATGTTCCATTGGGCTGTGGTCCTCTTACAGCGTGGAGGACCTTCACGAGTCATTTATCCACACATTAAAGTCTCTCTGGTCTTCTCCCCCCGGCACACAGTCACAGCTCAGGTTTTCCTCATCATCCTGCGGGTTTGCCAGATGTGGAACTTGTTATAGGCGGCCTGCAACATGTCCTCCAATTGCCCTGTAAGCTGTGAGAACGACAACAGAGATTTAAACGCAAGCGCTGCCGGGTGAAAGCTTCCGGGACGCCAAAAACCTCAGAGACTCACGTTTGTACTCAAGTACTGACGCTGGATTTTTTCCTGAAAAGGACGAAGCTTGGTCATCTGAAATCTCTCGAGGTTTGTCTTCATTTTTGTCACCTGTAAATAAAAAGTTTGAGACAAAGAAACTGAATATACGCGTATATATTGAAAATTAATTATGTTATGTAGGACAGTTTCCCAAATTTAGGTCACCTTTTCCTCTAAAAATGGCGTGTTTACAGGAAAACAGGACCAGAAGTGCCTCAGTAATTCTCCAACAGCAACATAAAGGTGTTTCAACTCTCCTTGAATCTCTGTGGGTACCATCTCTGAAAAAAAAAACAAAAAAAAAACAAAACAAATGTTAACGGAGTAAAAACTAATTTCTTTATCACTTTACAGAAATGCTTCTTCCTCTACCATCACTGCATTCTTAGACAGTGATCATAAAAATAAAAGTGACCCGAGATTTACTGCGTGGCTCATCACCCGCGCCGCAGCAAGGAAGTGGAGCATCATCTGCGGCGGGCACTTACGGTTTATGGCTTGCGGTGCGACGGGCTGCATGAGGACACCTCCTGGAGAGAGCGCCGCAATGGCAGAGCTAGCGGCTGCGCTGGACAACACCTGAAAAAACGATTACCGCATTAAACGCTAATGTTAGCGAAGTCCTTTAAGACTAGAGGATCAGTGCACGTTCATTTCTGTCAACCAGGACGCATTGCGGCTTCCTTTGAAATGCAAACGGGAGCGTCTGAAAATCTCCACCCTGAGACCTGGGCTCAGAAAACTTTCAGAAAAAAATGAGCTGTTCTAAAAACAGTTTCAGACCAGAACTATTATTTGCTTGTTACCATTTACTGTTTGATTTATTTTTTTTCTATCATTTAAATTGTATTCAGATTTATCAGATAAAATTGTCAAGTGTGCACATTTTATTTCTATTTTGTTTATAGTTTTCACAATCTAGTCAAGCCTCTGCAAGTATCTGTGGGTCTGACGCTGAAAGGTTTTCTTAGACAATTCATATCTGGAGCAAAACAAGACTATTGTAGATCCCAGTTTTAGTTTGTACCTTTCACTCAAAATCAGGAATAATGCACACAAAATAAGAGAAAATAAAAGAAATGCTTCAACAAGAAACAGTCCACCTGATCCTAACACAAGAATTTGTTACAGAATAGCTCCTGCTACAAAGAAAACCAATAATCTTTACCCAAAAATCAATAATTATACGATTCAAGCAAAGTGCTTTTGGCAAATCAACACTAGTTTGGAGCCATCCAGTGTTCTGCAGTGGCACCTTTGAGTGGGATTTTAAAGCTGTGATAAACAGAAAAACCTATTTTAAGTGCATGTCTTAGCTCAGTCTTCTACTGGCAACTTCCCAAATCGTTCTGTGTACCAAACCATGTGACGTACGTCGGCGTTTCGCACCTAATTTAGTCTAATTTGACAAATATGTGAAAACATGGTCACCTTTCAAACAAAACAACACAAAAGTAAATATATATATTGTAACCTGAGTGAGGTTGGGTTTGTAGTTTGCCATCTCATGTTGGATGTAGCTGACAGAGTTGATGATATCCTGGCTGGTTGCGTACTGCTGGGACTGAAGAGGCACGGGACCGTGAGCGTACCTTATTCAGAAAATAAAGAACGAATTGCATTATCACCCTAAAAATTAACAAATAAGACTCAGTGACAGCTACATTGACCTTTTATGCCTAAAAACAGTAATGTTTCACTAAAATCCATTAGCAAACCAGTAAATAAATACTTTCATTGTATTTTCAATACAACAAAGCCTTACGCCTGAGAACTTGAAGCAGAATCACAAAATAAATACATAAAAGCTAAAAAATAAAGACATCACCCGCCACCTTTCATGCCAGAGTTTTAATCTAAGATCTTATGCTGAGGAGGGACTGTGTTTCAGCCATTTTGGTCAAACCTTATAGATGAAGTTGTGAACAAACTCCTGGGATACTGTGAGATCTACCGAGATGTGTTAGAGCTCAGAGTATGCGCAGTAAACGATTCTCACCGACCACTACGCCAATCTCATCTCAACAGCTGGAAACTGGACTGAGCCATACACATTTATTAGATGTGAATTGGGCCGACTCTAAAAGGTAATCAGCTGCAGAAGTACATCCAATGATTTCGTTAAACTCCATCCAGTGGTTCATGAGATATTTTGCTAACAGACAAACAGAACTGACTCCCGACAGTTGATGCAAATTATATTTGATATTAATAATGTATATGATGGGGATAATCCTCAGCGACTACTACACCAAACTTTAGATCAATATACTTTTTTTTAACATAGGCCGAGTTACAGCCATTTTTGTTTGCTAAGGGCAGTTGGCTGTGGCGGCCATCTTGAATTGGGTTGATTCCGAGAGGTAATCAGTTGACGATGCACATCAAAATGACTACTTTCAGAAAATTTCATTAAAATCTGTTGGCTGGTTTATGGGATGTTTTGTTACCAAGAAAGAGAAATGAACACACACATAGACAGACACGGGCCAAAACATAATTATAGAAAAAACAGTAACATAAAAATATAAACATATATATCAAGTTTCACAATGTGAGGTCTAATATTGCACATATAAATGTTGCACTTATAGAATATTAATGAGTAAACAAAGGGGTAGAAGGCCTGAGGATGAATCAAAAGTGCTCATGGGTTTATGATCTGAACTAATTGTAATGTTTGAACAAACGAGCAACATGCAGGGTGTGAAACGGAGCTTAAAATGTTTTGAGCTGTGAAAAGACAGCGGGCGTTGTCTTCCAGCGAGGGAAGGGAGCAGCCAATAATTTCTGCTGTTGTGTTGGCTGGGAGTACTGGAAGAGTGGACACAACGATTCCAGTCCTCTGTTATTCAATCCCATTACATTTTTATAATGAAACGTTACAAACAGAGCTCTGTCTGCAGGAGTAAAACCTTCTTCCCTGTCAGACGTTGCTGAAGCTGACTCGGATTGTAGAGTCAAAATAAAAAGAGTTACAGATTGCTGATATGCAAAAACAAATTTTTATAAAAGTTTCATATAGTAAATATCAGTTTTATATTTAAGAGAGATTTGTGTGGTGATTTGATAGACTAAGCTATCCAAAGCAACCAATAGAAGTGTTTAAATTAAAACGCAGACGAACTGTACCTGTCAGACTTCTTCAGGTTCAATGCAACCATTTTTGGTTTGTTTTCCCTTTGCAGATCCTCATACTCTATGGCTTCTTGCAATTTAACCTGAAAAAGTCGAAAAGACGACTCAAATCCTTGCGGAGCGAAATCCACCGTGTCAAAACCCTGCGACGGACCTACAGAGCACACGTACCTTCTTGAGAGGCGGCTGAAAGAAGTCGGAATCCCTCGAGTTTCCGTCTGTGCTGCTCGTCTCGCTGGCCTGGTCAGCTGGCACATCCCTTTGGAAACAGGACACTGTTAGCAGGAACATGAAGGCACAATCAAACTGTTCTTAGTTTAGTTAAGAGGGATGCTCTCTACCCCTTGCGTGAGCCTGCCGCCAGCACCATGGCACTGTGATGGTTGAATCGCTTTATGATCGCAGAGTTGCTGCTTTCCTTCACCGTCTTGCTCGCATTAGAGGTCGAGGCTACAGCTGTGCTAATTCCGTAACCCTGCGTCACAAAAGTAAGTTTTAGAAAAGAAAAAGTCTTAAAATAAATGATTTAGTTGTAAGAACTGTTTAGTTCTCAGCTTTGGACTTATTTCACCTCATCTAATGTTTTATCCTCCAACGACAGCAGGTCAACCAGAGGATTCTTCACTCCTTGATTCACCAAAGACTTCAACCCTGTGAACAACAAACAGCACAATGATACTGTGAACCAGTGCTTTTCTCCCATAAATCAAAAAAAAAAAAATATATATATATATATATATATGCACAACCAGAGCTGGGAAAATGTCTCAAGCTGTTACCTTTCTCATCCTGCTTGGCACATTCTGAGAAGATATCCTGCATCCCCGTGTTGGTTCGGTCTCTGTGGAAATAATGCGACTGGAAAAAGCGGGTCCAGAACTCCTTCTCCGTCAGGTTATGAGGCACATTTTCACTATACTTCTGCTTCACTGCAAGTATAAAGCAAGTCCAGATAAATACATTTGCTTCGAGCTACTGCAGACTTTAAAAGGAGCATCTGTGGCACAATTTCTCTCAGAAAACAAGACTAAACTTCTACTTTGACACGATAACGTCACTTTTCTTATTAGTCCATGCTGTTTATATCTTTTAGAGTTAAACGGTAATTGCTTACCTGCAGGATACGTTCTAAAAATGGACTCAATGATATCAGCTGTCAGGTTATATCTCAAACCATTACAGCCGTCAGTCTGAGGTCTAATGTCGGCCTGAAAAGCAAAACCAAAGCGTTTTAAGGCTGAAAACATTGGGAAAGCATAGCTGTGCCATGATATAGGTCCTCACCAGAAATGCTCCAGATATACCAACGTCCTGTTTGTTGTTGTAAGGTGCGGGTTCTCTGTTGTTTATGCCTCCTAACCGGTTGGCCCAAAATTCCTCAGCACTGATCACTTGGCTCACTACGAGGTCTTTGTACAGCTGGAAGAGTACAGGATCTTCTTGAAGCATCCTGCAGGAGGAAATAAACATGACAGTACAGCAGAAATGCACACAGAAAGCAGTTTAAATCTGACCTGACTTCACTGACTGATGTGGTTCTTCGGCTCACTGAAGCATGAAGTCTTAGTTATGGTAAAAAAAGTAAACACATGCTCTTTCAAATCCAAACTTTTAAATACTGGGATAAACTTTAAATAATTTGGTTCTCACTAGATCTTATAATTAGGCAAATAAATCTGCAAATATAATGTGTGTCATTAACAGAAACCAATGGGTAAAAAAACACACCCCAAAGTTCCTTGTAGAACCACCTTAAGCAGCTATAACTTTAAGCAGTCTTCTTTTAAATGACTTTGTCGACTTCTCCCATCATTATGAAGAGCTTTTGGCTCACTCAGCAGCATTCCTTCAGTTCAATGAGGTTTGCACACATCTGTTTATGTAGAGCTGCCAAAGCACTTTCATCAGGTTGAAGTCTGGACTTTGGGCCATTGCAACACCTTGACGACTTTCATTTACAGCCGTTCTGCTCTAAATACCACCGGGATCATTGTTCTGTTTTATGTTTTTTTATATAAAAACTCTGTTAACCTTAGCTATCTTTCAGTTAGAGAAAGCAGTCTTTCTTTAGTTGTACTGACGTGAACATTTAACATTTAATAAACTATCTGAGACCTGTAGATATGGAGATTTTTTTCCCCTTTTTTCTCTGTACACTGCCTGCTCAGACTATGATGTAAAGTATTTAACATCAAACCGAAAAGAACTGCAACTGTCTCAAATGTTTCTTACTTGTGAATAATTCTTCTCGCTCTAAAATGATGCACCAGATGAAACCAGCAATGTGACATATTAACAAGTATATTATTTGTTATATAATCCGCTTCAACTGCTGCAGATAGAAAGACCAAAGCAGCAAAATTGGGAACGGTGCAACATAATTTTTTAAATTTATTTTCAAACAAAACAGCAAAAAAAGTGGTGTAAACATCATTTTGAGTCTAGATAATCAACAATATTTTATTATTATTATTTAATAATCCATATCATCATAAAACTACAAAAGGGCCAATTGTTTAGTAGGTCATTTTGTTTCGCAACAACATGTTGCTGTCTCAAAGTCTCCCTTGTTTGGAACATCTCTCACTGATCACTGCCCATTGTTGAGCTGCAGCTGTTTCTCTTATGCAAGAAAAATGTGCGTCAACAACCCAATTTTGTTCATACGTTCCCACAGATTGCTGTTGTACCATATCAAATTAGCCAGAAGCTAATTTGCCTAATCAGTCATGTGTTCTCCCTTACTAAACTGAATTTGCCTGCAGTGATTACTGACAGGGTTATTTAAAAATATAACCAGTGTCTTTAGTTTTTGACTTACATCTCACTAAGGCATACAGAATAATACATGTCTTGTTCACATGATACAATGAACAATGAATTTTTTTGGAGAGAGGTTGAAAACAGCTTTCGGAAAAAGTAACGAATTGTGTTTATTCTCAGGTTTAAGTATCTTATCTGCCATTTTGTCTATATGTTGTTGTTTTCCCCTCTGCAGGGGTCGCCACAGTGAGCAAACTCGCATGAGAGAATTGGTAAGTGTTTTACGACTCATGCCCTTCCTGATGCAATCTGGGCTCGAACCCCGCAGCTGCAGGACTACGAGACCTCAGCACTGACCACGAACTACCACAGCCCCCGCCATTCTGTCATTATACACTGAATATACAGAAACAAAGTTGCACTTCTCTTGCGCAGAGTGAGTGTCACAAAAAAAAATATATTGTGCTCGTCACAGAGCGTTTAGCTACAATAATGTCTGTTGAAAGATGCTGTTACACTCTCTGATTCTTCTTCATTCAATGGGAATATATCTTCATTTAAACGACAAATATTAAACATATCATGGGAGGAATGACAAAGATCACAGACGATACAAAAGACTGTCTTTTCAGATATGTCATTGGAAATTATTAAAATGATTCCTTTCCATTTTCACCATTTGCTGAAGAGTCTTCCTCTCAGTTACACTGCAGCTATTATATTAAATGTGATGACGCTCATGTGATGCCATCTCACTGACTATGCAATACATTTTCTCTCTAACGTATGCACTCATTCACACTGATCAGCAAATAAGAGGTAAAGCGAGTTTCAATGCCTTGCCCAAGAACAAATGTTTTAAAGTATATGCAGCTCAGTTCAAGGACCTTTTAGAGTGATTCTGAATATTTGGCAGGAAAATAAATCAAAGAATGCTCCATATGATTCAGCAACAGCTGTCATTTTATGTTGAGTAACTCTTGGATGAATAGAAGAGGTCAAATGTTATAACAGTTATGTTAGTTCCATTCAGCTGATTATATGTAACTAAATCGACACTATTTTAAATATTATGCATAATAATCATGGGCAGTATAGTGGCAGTCATGTAAAACAACTCAAGATAGCCAACAGTCATACCTATTTTTCTCCTCCAGCTCCTTGTTGGCTTTCTTCTTGAACTTTGGCAGAAGCTGCTGCAGCAGTTCCTTGGCGGCCTCTCGATCTTTGAGTGCAGTGCTCTCATTGGAAAAGTGGAATGTGGTACTCTCGCCGGTGTGAAGGACCAGCTGAAGCTGAATTTTGGATTTGCCATCAGGACTGATCTTCTGACCTGCACAGAGGAACAGTGAAGTGCACCCTGTAAGCACCACCAGCACATGGGTATTTTAGGACTGCTCGTGATTTGGGACTCACAGCGGATGTCCGCATACAAGTGGCTGACTGTGAAGCGGTCTTTGCCTTCTGGACCCCAGGCTATTCTCTCAGCCATCAGATACAGAGTGCCGTCCTGCTTCTTCTGACGGACTTTTTTCACCACCAGCAGCACCTCCTCTGACAGAGATGCCATGGCTGAAACAGGTAACTGACAAAACAAAGTGATCATTAATAACATGCCACAGATAAAAACAGTAAAGATATTAAAAGAACTGTTTATAACTCCCGGTTAAGGGTAATCTGTTCTGCTTTTACTCGATCTACAGAAACAGAAGGAAAAACGGAAGCATGGAGACTTCACTAAAGCATTAAGCTGCGTGTGAGCAAATAAAAAAAACATCCAGCTCACTACGCCACAAAGTCCTGAATATGTATGGTCTGCCTCATAATGCGAATAAACACTCTGTTGCATGCACAGCTCCTTCTTATGAATTTAGCCTGACGTTAGCTAACAGGGAAGAAAAAGCCTGAGGGTGAAGTCGGCAGTAAACTTACTTTACCTCAAAATAAACCAACTCTGCAACGATTACGTCGTTCTAACGAAACACATAATCCCCCGATGATGTATTTTGACTAAAATAACTGCATAAAGAGTTATTTTGACTGGATTTTAACTACTACGGTAGTGAACGATCTGACTTCAACACCGGCGACATAACTACCAAGCGGCGTGTTACGCTGAAACATTTCCGGTGGGATAAAAACCCTCAGACATTAGTTCCGTTTGGCAAAATTTTACGAGAGGAGACATCACTCAAAACTATGAACAATTCGAGGTGGGTAATGTAACGATAAGACATGCAAAAAAAATAAATAATAAAACGTGAATTTAAAAGATGTGTTTTTAAATTTGTTGTGTTTTTTAAGTGTTGCGTGTTTTAAGTGCTGTGTATATACAGTACTTTCTGAAATGTTTCTCTTCCTGTTTTGTGCAGTTTAGTTTAATGAAATGTTGTGTTCATGGAATTGTAAACTAGCTTTTGCCACAAGGTCGAGTTCAATTTGGGGGTTAATTCATAAAGCAGCAAAATCCTTAATTCGGTTTCACAAAAGCAGTAGCACATACTGTGCGTTACCATAGAGATTTAGCCTGCTCCAGGCTAGTCTAACTTAATTAATCCTGGAGTGTGTTTTTATTAACCAGTCAGTCATTCCAATCAGAAATTTATTTTCACTTTAATACACCTGCTCCATGCTTTCATTCAATCTTATGTACTTCCCTTTTTATGTATTATCTTGTATTTATAATATTATGACTGGGCTAACAAATTGAAATTGAGTTTAGCATTTTCCCACAGACCCAGCTAAATGGTACGAACAAAGCCCAAGCCATCAACATGTATTCCCTGCCAGTAATCAGATACAGTGTCCGCTGGTATAATAGTCTGGCCAAAGGAGGAGATGGAAGCTGCTGATATCAAGACAAGAAAGCTTCTCACAGTGCATGGATTCCAGCATCCTGACAGTGAAAGTAAGGAGGCAGAGGACTACTGAGCCAAAGGCACAATAAAGGCTGAAACAACCAAGATCCTGGATTGCATCAGGAAGAAAACCCCACAATGAAGATCTGCTAAGTGAATGTCTCAGGCAGCAGGAATCCCATGTGGAAGAGGAGGAACAAGAGCAACCATCATGGAAAGACAAGTCCCTGCATGGCATCTACCACTGACAGATTAAGGAAGTGGCTGATATCAACAAATCCTACCAGTGGCCAGTCAGGGCTGGACTGAAGGACAGCACAGAGACACTAATCAGGGCAGCACAAGAGCAATAGAGACCGGGGTCTGTCTTACCAGACCGGACCCAAGATGCAGGCTGTGCAAAGATGCCCCTGAGATAGTCCAGCACATAATAGCAGGTTGTAAGATGCAGGCAGGCAAAGCATACATGGAACGCCACAACCAAGTGGCTGGAACAGAGTACAGGAACACCCTTGGTGGGAGATTCCACCTAAAGTGGTGGAGAATGGCAGGGCTATGATACTGTGTGACTTCCAGATCCAGACTGACAAACAGGTGATGGCTAACCAGCCAGACACTGTGGTGATTGATAAGGTACAGAAGAAAGCAGCGGTGATAGATGTAGCAGTCCCAAGTGACTGTAACATCAGGAAGATAGAGGATGAGAAGCTGGAGAAATACCAAGGGCTGAAAGAGGAAACAGAGAAGTTGTGGAGAGTGAAGGCCTCAGTGGTACCAGTTGTCATCAGAGCACTCGGTGCTGTGACCCCCAACAATGATTCTTGAATCAGGTATTGCATGATTTTGTCTCTTTATGTGGTTAGAAACTAACAGGATAAATAAAACAAAGATGGTCTTTTTTCAAAGCAAAGCCATCTCCAATCAGAATGGTTTTGAGTGATGGGTAAGAGAATCACATTTTTAATTAAGCAGCAAATTTTAAAAGCTTGTGGTTATGCAAGAGAAGGTTAAGTCTTAGAGATGTCACGTGAAGAAAACACATTTAGAGTTTTGGAAATAAATAAATGACTCTTCTTTCTGTAGCTCTTAAAGCTGCAAGTGATCACCTTCATTCTTGGAAAGATAATTTCCATCCCTGCCTTTATAGACTATTTATTTGTTGCTTGTTTTTTAAAAAATGTTCCATCTTCTCAGTAGAGTTAAATCAATGCCAGGAAGCACTGAAGCTGCTCTTTAGGCAAGCGGTGCCCCTAAAACTCAATGCTTGATGTCTTTATGTGAATAATTTGGGCCATAGTTACTTTATATGTCTGAAGTGCTATATAATTAATATTAATACTCTAAAAAATTAAAAAATGAACTTTTATTATGAAATTAAGAGAAGCATAGTTAAAAATAATATAAGAAAGAACACAGGAACCTTTAGTCAATTTAAACTTTATTAAAGCTGAAGGCAGAATTCTGAAACGAGATACAGCAACTTAATGTTACTTAAACAATGAAAAGAAAGAAATTACAAATCAAATAATCCCACACCACCACAAGCCTGCTTTTTGAAAGTTTCCACTTCTTTGGATAACTCCACGCAGCTGTGTATTTGATAGTTATCGTAGTAGTAATTTGAAAAGACTGATTAATTCTCCCCATAAAAGTTAAACTTCCAGGTTTGCTTTTGTCGTGTTTCGCATTAGTGTTTGTCTTCCTTGCATTCAGTAGCCTTGCAGCCGCACGTGTCAACTGAAATGTAGGTGTGTTTAATTCTGGTGCCATCAGAGCAGAGCATGTCCACTTCCTTCTTGCTGGTGGTTATTTCACGGCAGCAGGAACATGAATGCATGATTTTGCTGAACTCTGCTGAGTACCTGCAAATACAGATAGAGTTAAGTGCCAGCTTTCAACGCTTTGTCGTCGTCAAGTGCTCTTAAAGCGCAGCTGAACGCGTCCTGCTTCATATTTCTTAGATAAATTCTTATGAATCTCACTTTGACCAGGACACGCCGCAGGATCCCTCACAGGCGGTGAGCTCCACTGGCACAACTGATTTGCATTCCTTTATTTTCAGGAAGGTGGAGGTCCTGTTCAGCTGACAGGCGGACCGAGGAGTACCTGTGAACACCAAGAGGAAAACTTTACCTGGAGGAAGGAGCTGCAGGTGAGTCATCAACATGCTGTTTAAGGATTCAGACTTTGAGAGAGGGGTTTTCAAAGTCTAAAACTCCTATCTGTAAATGTAGCAGTATTTGCATCTGATTTTATGCTTTGACAAAACTAAATAGATGTTTGGAGCAAAGAAACACACAAATACTTGTATGTAGGTTAACAAAAACAGCTTTCGATGAGGTTTTAGAGAGGTCCATTTTTGTTTGTAGCAGGTTGTCCCAAAAACATGTAATACTTTGTACATTATTTTTTTGTCGTATACTTACAGGTTTGGCAACATCCATTCATGTCCCTTTTCTCTGTTCCCTGGAAAACAGAAGAATATCATACGAGTTACTTTTGTCGCAGAAAGCAAGCTCTCATTTCAGCTATGTATAGTAACGGTTATTCTAAAAGCACAGTTGTTGTTTTCCAGATATGAGCACTGTACTTGACTTAAACTACATGTTTATTTGTTTATCATCAAAAAAGTATGAACTACTTTTTAAAGACTTAATAATACTCACCGGAACGCAGTTTTCTGGATCAAATTCAGGACACCTTGTTTGGTTTCTTACAATTATGAGTTCATCGTTCACTTTCTTGCATTCGTACTTGGTACATTTGTCCTTTGGTGGCGAATATGATTGTGACGGCTGTCAAATGTGTACAAGCGTTCAGTTAGTAAAGGTAATATTCCGATTTATATCTCGGTTTATGTTCCAAACGCTTTTGAAGCTCTTCGTTTTGTATTTTACTTACCTTAAGAACTATTGGAGTAGAAATGCCTGGAGTCCTAATAATACAGCTGGACTGAACACATGATCCACAGCATTGTCCGGGATGCTCTACATACGTATAGCCCTATAAAAAAAAAAAAAATTACATTTTGTTACAAGGAGCCAGACAAGCTCAGGTTCCTAACCAACAAAATGGAATGACTTATCAGATATGACATGGATAACTTTGAACTGTTTTGTATTGTCATTAGTTTCTTTCTGCACTGGTATAGGGGACAAACATCCAAGCTTAAAGATGTCATTTAAAAAAAAAATTAAACCTATGTTCATCTACATATGAATGAAGTCGACGGATTATCATGCACAGAGCATTAATCTTCTACTTTAACTCTGAAAAGAATAGACAAGTAAGCTATTTAATATTTTAACATGTGCTGACATTTAAATTTGGTTCTGTTGAATATATATATATAATCTGGCTTTAACTACAACTGAATAAATGCAGAAGTACCTCTTGACAGGAGACACATTGTTTCTTGGAGCACTTTATGATGTTCAGTTTGCTGCTTGGGTCCTGTTTGCCGGTACAGTGGCAATTCTCACATGGGTCCTTGCTGAAATTTGTACCTGGCTGCGTAGAACGGAACATTTGAGTCAAACCCATGTGAAAACAAGTATATATGTATTTTAAAACACCAAGTCCATCTCGGGTCTTACCTTGTACTCAGTCTCATTGAAGACACACACGTTTTTGGGCACTGCATAAAATGGCATCAACAAACATGATTACCTTAAAGCTGAGTTTATTGCACACATAAATTGTGAAGAAGTGAGAAAAACAAAAAGCGCACAGCAGCCGATGAGGGGGCAGCAGTTTTCCTTTGAGACGGTGACTTTCAGGCGGAAGCCCGGTTCGCACTTCTGGTTTGACAATGAACAGCGGCTCCTGTCGCACTCTGTTGGGTGAAACATCAAACATCTTTTAGTTGATCAAAAACGCAGGGCACATTTAACATAGGGCGTCAGTTTCATCCACATTTCTTAGAACTTCAGTCAATTGACTTCGTGTTGTATAGAGAACGTGACACTTTAATGGGAAACCATTGGGAAAAAATATTTTCTTGTGAGGCAACATGTTGTAATTTGTAATACGATTGCTTTTTTATTTTATTTTTTGCAGTTTTTTGGAGCAGATGATCATATATAGAAGCAAACATCAGCTTGTAACAAGAATTTTGTCAATTGGAAATTGAATATTCAGAATACTCTAGTTTATAGTTTTATCCCCCAGGAACTACTTTTACATATATTTAATGAATCTTTTAGAAACCTTGACCAAATACGATCTAAACAACAAGCATTAAGATTTATGTAATTATCATTAGGACATGGACATACACATATATTCTGGGAAATTAATTGTTTATGCCCTTACAAAAAAATCCCATGAAAATCACATGTGACTTTCACATGTGATCACATGGGAATCACATGCGAATCACATGTGATTCCCACATTTACACATGTGGAAAATGGGAATCACATGTGGAAATATGTGATTTTTTTGTGGATTATGTGAACCACATGTGAAAAATGGGAATCACATGTGATCACATGTGACTTTCGTGGGATTTTTTTGTAAGGGTGTTTACTCTGCAGTGTCACATTTCCTGTGGATTGAAGGCGTGTTGCTGCATCCTGTAAAAGTACGTTTCGTATCACGTTTGTAGATGTGTCTGAAATCGCTCACCGCATGTTGACTTCGGGCAGCAGCCGTCTTGTCGGCTCACCAACACCTCGCCTTCCTTCGTGCACTTTACTGGTTCTTGTGTGGGGCATACGAGGGGCTCACACACAGCACTCAGAGAGTTTTCATCACAAACGCACTGCTGACAATCACTTATCCACTTATCACCAATCTGTTTGAGTGGCGGAAAAGTACATAAATGTCACTGCACCAACAGACACGCTGTGAGTAAGAATAAAACTTACGATGTTACTTATTATTCACCTGTTGAGGTTTGCCCCGCGGCCCACTGCAACCTTCAGTGATTAAAGAGAAAATGGTTTACCTGAATATTCACCAACAAAGATACAAAATTTATTGCTCTGCAGATGACAACAGAAAACCTTCTTACAGGCCGAGACACAGACGTCCGTGGCTGAACTGAACCGAGTCATTCCCTCTGGGCAGAAACATCCCTCCATGAATTTATTGCTAGAGCCTTTATCTTTACCTTTACCTTTTCTGCAGTGCTTGTCAAGTTTCTTATTGAATCTAAATATGAAAACAAGTGAGAATTAACAGACACAAAAGTATAACCTTTTCAGAAATTACAGTTTTGTAATGCAGCATGACAGCGCAGACCAGACAAATTTTACTAGATAAAATTGTGTACTAAGGGTGCAGTGTTCCCTAAAGCCATGGTGAATAATAATTATAGCTTCAGAGATCCTTTTACTTTCCTTGTGCCACTGAGACACTTTACATTTGTATGTTTCAACTAAAACGTTTCATGATATCAGACATTAAAATCCGTCCAGGATCAACCACAGGTGATCCTGGACGGATTTACTGTGTAACTTCCAGAAATCTGTTCTTATTAACAACATGTTAGAGGTTAAGTGAAATGTAGTTCCTTACATGCTTTATGCTCTCTCCTGCTTGGGTTTATTTTTTATTTCTGCTGATGTTAAGCCATTTGTTCCACTGACAACAGTCAAATGTGCTACAGTGTTTTTGTACTTAAAATAAATTTTTGTTGTTTAGGACTTTGATCATTGACTGATATTGGCATATTCTGTATCTAAAGTATATTTTATTTACATGGTATGACCTAAATAAACTTGCCTTTATTCAACTCAGCGGCTGAGTTGAATAAAGGCAACAGCAACAGCAACACTCTGCAGCATCAGGCTGAGACTCAGCCTGATGCTGCAGAGTTTGTGAGTGCCATAACTGATACAAAACTCCCCTGTGAACACACAGGAGCCATTGCATTGTTCAGACTTGTGACTGGCTCTAAGTAGAAACGTTTTACCATTTAGAAACACGCTCTTAGATTTGCAATGGAAGCGAACGGATGTTTTATATTTGCACACAGATGGATTGTTAAATTTTGCAGTCGGCATGCACAAACTTGCTTTCCTTGAGAAAAATGGAAGTACTAAATTATGAGGAATTCAGTATTGTTGTGCTAAAAATGTTTTCATGTCCAAAAGTGACAGTTCTCTATCACAACACAATGGTCTGCAGTCGCTTCACTTATAGAACTAGAATTGGCTTGGCTTTCTTGGAACCCTCATCCAAGGTGGTGAAAAAACATGTAAGGGATATCAGGTGTTAGCTGAAGTGGACGCAAACAAGCAATAAAAGTATAGATGCTTCGCACAATGTGATGGAGGTGCAACGTAATGATTTTTTTTGTAGAGCAGCAGAAGTAAGAAGCTAAACCAAAGCAAAAGTAGGAACAAAAACACAACAGCTGAAATTATTGTACCTTTAACTCTACACCCTGTTTAGTGGTAATCTAATAAAGTGGCATCCAATCCTTGTCCTGGATGGCCACTATCCTGCATGTTTTATATGTTTCCCTGCTCTTCAGCAGGTCTTCAGGTTCTGCAGAAGCTTGTTAATCACTCAGTCATTCAAATCAGGTGTGTCAAATTAGAGAAACACCTAAAACATGCAGGAGAGTGGCCCTCCAGGACCAGGATTGGACATCACTGATGTAATGCATCAGATTTTGACTAGCTTTAATTTATACAATGGGTTGTGGGTTTACCTGGCATTGCAGGTTGGTTCAACAGTTGGACCACAAGGGTTGTATACCTTATTTTCTGGACATTTATATTCTGCAAGAAAAAAAGTAGACCCATCATCAACATGTACAGAAAATGATATATGCAGGAAAAAAAATCATTAAGTTTCTTTCTACTGAAATAAAATTTTGTTACCACACTGTCCATTTGTAACGTTTCTCCATTCTACGCAGACAGACGCATCATTACATAACAAGGCGTACGCCTCCAAACTGGTACAACCCACGTTGGTATTTGGCGAGCGGCAAACATCAGACTTACATGCTTGGTAATAAGCCTGTGGTGCAATTTTTTTGTGGCATTCCTTAAACACACTTAACATGGAAAATAAAAGAAATGTTAGAAGGGGGTTACTGTAGTTTTGTGAAATAATTAATCAACAAGTTTATATTATTTGATAAATTCTTACTTGCTCATTATAATTTCACATATGGCAGGTGTGCATGGTACTGTTGGGGTTGTTGGTGGTTGAGTTGTTGGTTCTGGAGGTGGGTTGTCACAATATGGTTTAGTCTTATCCTTTACACGCCAGTCATTTGCCATCTTAGGGCATGATGGATGAATGCTCCCATTAGGTAATCTGCATTCATTTTCCCGGTTATTATCACAAACACCTAGTAAAAAAAGAAACACTGACATTAAATGCATTACCACCCCACATGTGGAAAAAAATTAGGCTACTGTTTTGAACATTTACTGGCTAGTGTCCTTCCAGCATATGATTTACAGATAAACAAGTCAGAGTATTCCTTTGACTTTTGGATTACTGATGCAGCTCTGAGGTAGATTCAGTAACGAGTGGGTGCTGACTGAGCAGAAAAGCTGCAGTTTGCAGCTGAGTTGGCATGCTACAAATGTTTTGCAGACTCCAGCTCCCAGTTTAGAGTTATACTTTTCATTAAGAACAATACTAAAAAGCATATTAAACTTTTAAGGAAGCACGATAAAGGTGAAAGTGCTGCAAAACCTGAAAGTGCCACAGAATTTGTTGTATTGATTTACACAATACATATGATATGCAGAATCATTTACTTTTTAATGTGACTTTTGTAACAGGTTTTAAATGTCAGCTTACCACACTGTCCCTCTGTGTTACCATGGAAAAGTGAAAATGGCAGTTCAATGCTGAATAAAAGCATTTTGAATGTTACAACGGCTTCAATTTTGGGGATTTCCAAACGGAGCATAATTGTTGTGCTTGTGATAAGGAAGTCATCGTTGCAGTAGGTTGAACCCACTTGTGTCCCATTGACAAATGCCTAAAAACAA
Organism: Kryptolebias marmoratus; assembly: GCF_001649575.2. Lineage (NCBI taxonomy): Eukaryota > Metazoa > Chordata > Actinopteri > Cyprinodontiformes > Rivulidae > Kryptolebias > Kryptolebias marmoratus. The sequence goes on along the minus strand of NC_051440.1, from coordinate 12,682,611 downwards.
GTGTGACAGGTGACAAAAATCTTGCATTTTCTTTGAAGGGATATAAATGATTAGGAGAAATAACACAGATCGCTGTGATAAAACCTACCATATTCACGATTCTTGGACCTCTTCTTTGTGTAAGAATGATTTCGTAGTTTTTGTAATACACACGCAAGGCTTTGGTGCAGGTTGATGTTCCAAAAAGACCACAGTTTTCTTTGTCAATAAGAACTTTAAAATCGTATCGAGCTACTGTTTCCTTGATCAATACATATGTGCAGTTCTTCTGGAAACGGTAAAACTGGCCGTCAAATGTGATATAATGACTTCCACAGCTTGTACAAACACCTGCAAATGGAATATTGATATTATAGTGTGTTGGGACGAAGAAAAAATACTGTATGTACAGTCTGTATTTTAGCCTCCATATGTAGCAGTAAGAAATCTTCTAACTCCTTTTGTTTGAACTTACATCTGCACTGGTATTGAAAACAACAGCCTGTTTTATCATAAACCTTTACTGGTGTGTATCCATTAATACAGACAGGCACAGATGCTGGTAGACACGAGACATGACTAATGATTACTTTGCCATTTTCACATGTTTCTTTGGTGCAGTCGCTTGAACTCCAGGTTTCACCATTCTGTAAAGCAAAGTAGTACTTTTGGCAACCTACAACCATTATGAATCATGCAAATTTTATAAAACAGAAATCTTTCGTTCTGCCTTTCTTCAACATTTTTTTTAAGTATGAAAAATATCGAAGTGTAAATACCTTTCTAGGTGGTGTGAGAAATGTGCAGTCAGTCAAAGGGGTTGTTGAGCCAATGGGTGTTGTGGTAGCTGGTGGAGTTGTAGTGTGGCATGGACTGGCATGCTTTTCAACACTACATGTCAGACTGCAATATGCAGTGAAACACCAGCCTTCTCCATCAGTCTTATTGTACATAAAACTTCCTATATAAAAAAACAGATTGTAGGATCAAAGTTATAAACAATGTGCAGTACAAGATACAGACAAAAGCAAGCTATAGACTTCATGACATTTGTGTTTTGCTTGAGCATATGATTAGATTTAACTCTAGGTGTTAAATAAAGCATAGATCATTCTAAATACTGTATTAAATGCAGACTGTACAAAAAGTCAGTGATGGCCATGTACAAAAATGTTCTTTTGTTATGTTTTCCTAAAATATTAGCACAATATTATGAAAAACCAGACTATGAATAAAAATGTACACTTTTTAATCATTTTCATTGGGCTGGAGTGGTTTTTAAAAGTAGAAAAGCTTAACTAAGTTTATCTGAATACCTAATAATAGGTATATGTGACCATATATACGTATAGATAACACCTGAAAGCTACAGCACATTAGAAAATTCAATAAAAGGTTGCAATCTGAAAACTTATAAAAGAAAGGGCAAGGCAGAAAAAGGTATGAAAACACTTCTTACCAGGGAAGAATGTCTGATCCATGTATTTGCAAGAACATGTCGTTGTTATGCCAGTTGTTGATATGGTAAACGTTTGTCCATGAGGTTTTGTGGTTGACGTTTCTTTCTCAGGTGTTGTGGTAGATGTCTTTCCAGAAGGGGTTGTGGTAGATGTTTCTTCAGTGGTAGATGTTTCTTCCTGAGATTTTGTGGTTGTTTCTTTCTCAGGTGTTGTGGTAGATGTCTTTGGAGAAGGGGTTGTGGTAGATGTTTCTTCCTGAGGTTTTGTGGTTGTTTCTTTCTCAGGTGTTGTGGTAGATGTCTTTTCAGTGGTAGATGTCTTTCCTGAAGGTGTTGTGGTAGATGTCTTTGTAGAAGGTGTTGTGGTTGATGTTTCTTTCTCAGGTGTTGTGGTAGATGTCTTTACAGAAGGGGTTGTGGTAGATGTTTCTCCCTGAGGTTTTGTGGTTGTTTCTTTCTCAGGTGTTGTGGT
>NC_051440.1:12642249-12664332 GCF_001649575.2 Kryptolebias marmoratus | reverse complement strand
CTTTGTAGAAGGGGTTGTGGTAGATGTTTCTTCCTGAGGTTTTGTGGTTGTTTCTTTCTCAGGTGTTGTGGTGGTTGTCTTTTCAGTGGTAGATGTCTTTCCTGAAGTTGTTGTGGTAGATGTTTCTTTCTCAGGTGTTGTGGTAGATGTCTTTACAGAAGGGGTTGTTGTAGATGTTTCTTCCTGAGGTTTTGTGGTTGTTTCTTTCTCAGGTGTTGTGGTAGATGTCTTTTCAGTGGTAGATGTCTTTCCTGAAGGTGTTGTGGTAGATGTTTCTTTCTCAGGTGTTGTGGTAGATGCCTTTACAGAAGGGGTTGTGGTAGATGTTTCTTCCTGAGGTTTTGTGGTTGTTTCTTTCTCAGGTGTTGTGGTGGACGTCTTTTCAGTGGTAGATGTCTTTATTGAAGGTGTTGTGGTAGATGTCTTTGTAGAAGGTGTTGTGGTAGATGTTTCTTCCTGAGGTTTTGTGGTTGTTTCTTTCTCAGGTGTCGTGGTAGATGTCTTTTCAGTGGTAGATGTCTTTCCTGTAGGTGTTGTGGTTGGTGTTTCTTTCTGAGGTGTTGTGGTAGATGTCTTTTCAGTGGTAGATGTCTTTCCTGAAGGTGTTGTGGTTGGTGTTTCTTTCTGAGGTGTTGTGGTAAATGTCTTTGTAGAAGGGGATGTGGTAGATGTTTCTCCCTGAGGTTTTGTGGTTGTTTCTTTCTCAGGTGTTGTGGTGGATGTCTTTTCAGTGGTAGATGTCTTTCCTGAAGGTGTTGTTGTTGACGTTTCTTTCTCAGGTGTTGTGGTTGGTGTTTCTTTCTCAGGTGTTGTGGTAGATGTCTTTGTAGAAGGGGATGTGGTAGATGTTTCTCCCTGAGGTTTTGTGGTTGTTTCTTTCTCAGGTATTGTGGTAGTTGTCTTTTCAGTGGTAGATGTCTTTCCTGAAGGTGCTGTGGTTGATGTTTCTTTCTCAGGTGTTGTGGTAGATGTCTTTTCAGAAGGGGTTGTGGTAGATGTTTCTTCCTGAGGTTTTGTGGTTGTTTCTTTCTCAGGTGTTGTGGTAGATGCCTTTTCAGTGGTAGATGTCTTTCCTGAAGGTGTTGTTGTTGATGTTTCTTTCTCAGGTGTTGTGGTAGATGTCTTTGTAAAAGGGGGTGTGGTAGATGTTTCTTCCTGAGGTTTTGTGGTTGATGTTTCTTTCTTAGGTGTTGTGGTAGATGTCTTTACAGAAGGTGTTGTGGTTGATGTTTCTTCTTGAGGTGTTGTGGTTGATGTTTGTACATGAGCGGTTGTGGTAGATGTTTCTATGGTAGGTTTTGTTGTGATTGTTCCTGTAATTGTAGTTGTTGTGATAGGTGTTTCAGTGTGGTATGTGGCATTTTTTGCTGTAGTTGTTTGTAAAACAATGGAGCCTGTTGAATGCTTTATCGTCTGTTTTGTATTTGTAATAATTTCAGGGTGTGTTGTAGCTTTTGTTGTTTCCACTGTACTGGGCTTTCTCGTAATTATAGTGAGTCTTGTGGTTGTTGATGGTTTGGGTGTGGATGTTGTAGTGCTTGTACTACTGGTAGATGTTTCTTTCTGAGGGGCTGTCGTAGATGTTTTTATGTTAGATGTTGTGGTGGAAGTTGTTGAAACCTTTGGTGTTGAGAAAGTCAAAATTGTTGTCACAGCCTGTGTTGTAACAGTAGAGCTTTGTACAGGCACTTTTGTAGTAGGCTGTTCAGTTGTAGTTTCTGTGTGGGTCAAAACAAACAATCAAAGAAGTTATGAAGCACATTTTTCTTTTTTTTTCTTTTAACATGGCAAATTTTTAAATAAAGACGTTGTCTACAGCTTTTCTGTGTATCAATCTTACCGCTTTTGGTAAATGTAAAGATTGTTGATAGTGTTGTACTGGGAACTGGAGTTGTTGCACAGGGTCCCATGATTCTGATGATAGTTCCATTCTTTTCACAAACACCACTAAGGCAGGTTCCATCTCCATCATGTGTGTCATAGACTGTCTCTCCATACTGGTACTTACGGCCCATATAGATGCAGTAGCAAGCTACAATTGTGAGACAGGGTGCAAAACAAATTATTATATAAATCTTAGAATTTGTAAAAATTAGTCTTAACTTATTTTGCACATTTTTTTTCTCACTGACAACACATTCAAGTCCTGGTGAAAGGTCAAATACCAGTCACCAGAGCTTGAAAAAAAAAATCAAATGATTTTTCTACTCACCGCTTTCATCATAAATACACCTTGTCTCGGTTGAAGAACAATAACTGGAAAAGTAGATGAGAGAATACAGTTTTATCAGTGTAATTAGACTTCTAGCATTATGTGCCTTAGTTACAAAAAGGAACTGTCAAACAAACTGAGAATTTAGTATTACCAAAAATGTCCTACCAATAGTAACAATTTTCCTCTGTTGGCATTGATGCCCCCTCTTCATAATGTTTCCCTTCATTATCGTAGCAACCACATTGTTCTTCTGATACACACTTCATGGTAACTTCTTCCAGATAAGGTTTTTCAGGTGAGCAAATCGGATAGCAGCCTTAAGAAGTAAAATGTAGGGGAAAAAACAAACTAACATAGAGAAGCAGCATCCAGTAGGTTTGACTACATCCTTGTGAGCAATTCTTTGTGGTGAAAGTCAGTAAAAACTCACTGACATGTCTGTAAACTACTTGCAGTACATTTAATTTCACAAGACTTTGCTTACAATTAAACAGTGAATTTAAAATGCACCCACTATCCTTCTCTTATCACTCTTACCTTCTAATGCTGGAAGCTGATTGTAGCACCTTCCTGAGGGATTACTACACGTCTTCATGCATTTTTTTCCGCACACTTCGTAGTGCCACTGATACTCTCCATCGGGGTTGTAATAGTCACAGAACAGAGCTAATAAAACAGAAGTATATTAATTATATCAACTGTCTTGTGGGCAGTTTTTGAAGAGACTGGTTTTATTTGTAGACCTTAGAGACTCCAACAGCAATCAATTTCATCCCTTTTTAAAAAAACAACAACAACATCTTCTTGGAGACAGACAAACAAGCAAGACTTACGGCAGATGGTGGGAGTTCTCCATTTAATGCAGGCTCCAGCTTCATTACAGGCCGCTGCATAGACTGCAACAGCTGAGCAGAAACACTCGCAATCTCCTCCAAAATTGCAAGCACATGTATCTTTTAAACAAGCGTCATAAAAGGACATTGGTTCCACCTTTTGAAAGGAGTAATTGTAAATGCAACAAAGACAAAGCAAGATTTATTTCTCTGTAGTTATTTCTGTTTGAAAATTAAACTGGTGACACAAATTTTGTGTGCCTTGATTTTCCTACCCTTGAGTGGCAGGCAGAAAACACTTCACTTTTGATTATGCTGCAGTGCTTGGATGCCCATGCTTGTCTGTGCGGATACAATCTGCAGGGATTTTGGGTGATGTTAGCATCTGGGCAGGTTGATGAAACTTTCCAGCTGTTTCCAAGCTCAAGTGCATCAACTACAATTTCTTGGTCACTGGTGGCAAAATCATTCTTAATATTTCCATCATAGTTCCCACACAATCCACAGACTTTGCCCTTGAATAAAATGAAAATGAGTGTATTTGTCAATACAAAACAAAACAAAACAAAACACCTAAACATTTATCCAAAGACCAGCATATGTGTTCACTCACCTTGAATGACGAGTTGAGTTTGAGTATGACAGTCGTCCTCTTATTCCAAATGAGAGCAAAACCGTTCTGTGCCTCAATAACAACATATATACCCATAATGTGGACTTTAAAGGGTATGTCTTCTCCTTTGCTTTTATTGATAACTCTGACATGTTCATCAGCCAGAACTATTTCATTACTCTGAGAAAAAAGGCCACATAAAATAACAGTGACAAACTTTTACTTAATGTGGATCACAAAAGTGCAACTGATAAGAGTTGGTTTATCCAGATTTACAAAAATAAACCTACATGATAAAAAAAGATGTGTAGCATGCATGGATCTATTTAGGATTTGCCAAAAAATACTCGTATATTTTTTTTTTTAGCTTAATCACTGATCATTTTTGAATCAAATCTAATGGTACCTGTTGTAGTTTTCAAAAATCTTAAAAACTGTGTGCTTTTAAGTGCTTTTCACTTTTCCTCGGGAATGAAATGCTTCATCAGTTGGGCAAAGATGTAAATTGTAATGATGATGAAATTAATCTAAAATCTTGACTTGAAAGCTCAGGGAGTATTAAGAGTGCATGACTATAGAGGCTTTTTATTTGTTATTTACATGTGAAACAAGAGGAAAGAAAAGAAATGGGGAAACTAAATCTGTTATTTTTCTAAAAGCAAACATTATTTTGACTTTTCCATTTCAAAAATTCATTTGATTTTTAAATTCTAACTTTATTTATTATATAAAAGAGGTATATAGTATATTTTTTATAATATAGTCTTGTTAATTTACTATACAGACTAGATTAGATAGATTATACTGATCATATCTGATCAATAATCATGTTTGCCTTATATTTAGCTATTACATTTGATAAAGTGCCCTGACGTTTTGTGAATGCACTGCTTTTTCTTTGTTACATACCCCCAAGTGGAGCTTGATATTGGTGGAACAAATGCTTTCACTTGAAATACAGGGGCTGTTCTCCATCAAGACCCTGAAAGTGCCATACTTGTTGCTCCCACAGTAATCCTACAAGAGTTTGATGTTAGTATTTCAATACGGACACTGATAAGTGACAACGACTGAACATGTTTGCAGGCTGTACCTGAGAGACGATGTAACTACAACCCCCTTTAAAAGCAAATCTTCGTCTATCAAAGGTTATGTGATTCCCCTCTCCATATGTGGTGCAGGTTCCACCACAGTCTTTCTCTGTGCAGCTCCATCTCCTTCCTTTGCAGATGCTAGGATGTAGAATAAATTATATAAATCATCACGCTTCCTCAACTTCAAAAACAGCAAAATGAACAACCGGGGGAGGGAATATGCTGTAGAATGTGCCGGATAACAATAAAGTGCAACCTGTCAGGTGACTGCATTGAAGCTCACCATTTGTTACAGTTCACAGTTATTTTGCTTCCCGGTTTGTGGAATTTTCCATCATGGGGGCAACCACACTGTTCTTCCTTCACACAGCCTCCATTCCCATCCGACAGCAGGTCATCAGGACACACACAGCCCGAGACACATGTGCTGTGTACCTATGTATTGAATTGTTATTATTTAAATTGTGTTGTTTTAATTTGTATCCATGTGTAGGATATTAAACAGTTGTCATGAATCGACATCTCAGTCTTACACAGTCCGAGTTCAGTGTCTGGCAGCTCTTTTGGCACGCAGATCCTTTATCCCATGTGTTTGCATTTGAGCAGTTGTAGAAAACCATTGGATAGGTGCACGCTGATGACAATAGCAGGGTGTTACAATAGGCTGGCATGTTGAGAATTTTGTTACAAATACTGCTTTATACTTACACTGAGTTATTGGCTTTCCTGCACAGCTTAATTTCCCACTGTGGCAGGAGCTGAAATGAATTGCAAGAAGACTCATAAGAAAAATGGGATGAAGCAAATAAAAGCCATTTTAAGGTATTATCCCTCTTGACATTGATCAAATACTTTACATTTTGTATTAAATGTAAAACATTTTGTTTTCCCTCAAAACAGCAATATAAAGACTGAATGTATGAGTCCTCTAAAGACTCAAAATATAATTTCACTTTGTCAAAAATGCAGCAAACAGTTACTAAAGTGCTTTTTTGGACATTTTGATTTGGAACAGCTGATACACACTTATTTTTTAAGACATCCTCACAGATGAACATAAAATGTAAAGCATTTTCCCTAGGATACAACTACTATTTTTATTCCATGTGTTTTATATGAGAGGTGAAAGTAGCAAACAAACAAAAAAAGTCAGTTAGGCCAACTGATAAACGATCAAGTAATTGAAATAATTTAAAGCATATTTGTTTGAAAGAAAGGCAGAAAGTTTATCTTTAAATAAAGATAAACTTGTTTGTTATTTTGCTGAAATAAAACACTAAAACCCCTTACCAAATTTGTCCTTGGACCTTGATGGCCTCCCCAGGCCTCACCATTTCGTCTCCAACGTGACAGGGGCATTTTGAGGCCGACACACACTCTCCCTTCTCATTTAGATAGGTTCCTTTATCACAGCCGCAGCCATCCACCGGCGTAAAATCAACCCCGCATGTTAGGTCTGACTGAGTCAGAGAGCGGCATGTGCGGCCGCAGCTCTTCATGTGGTACTTGTACACAAAGTTAGAGGGGCAGCTAGTCATGTATTTGCCTGTTGTAAGAGAAGAAAATAATATGCAATGTGTAAATGCTACAAATAAATGGATTTTTAGACCCTTACTACGCAACTCAGGATATATTTTCAGAATGGATATGTTATTCTACATTTATAAAACAATCTGTCAGAATGATAAGCATGAGACAAAAATGCTGAGACAGAACATTCTGAGCATGGCTAAAGATTTTCCCAAAACAAATCATGCAGACCAGACTCACTCCAGACCAGCCGGAATAAAAAGTCCAGCTTGGCTTCATTTGTCAACGCAAGAAACATTCAATATTAGCACTCTTGTTGTTGCCTGACGCTAAAAGGATGTAACTTTGTCATTTGTCAGTTTTGATCTTGGTTTAAAACTAGTGGGCAATATGTATTCCTCCAAGAAATGCAAGGCTTTTATTTAAATCTTTATTTTTTTACACTTCTTTTTAAACAACTGACTACAACAACTGGTCGCGATGAGAGATAATATTCAAGCGTTGTCAGAGCATAGCTACTTGGTGCTCAGCAACTATTTCTTGAAATATATGGGCCATGTTGTGATGCTGACACCCTGAAGGATCTTTGCATTGTTGGAGCATATTTCTCATTTGTTAGTAGTTTTTCTGGTGTATCTCCAACAACATTTGACGGTTGCGGTCGGTTTTCTGCGTTAATGGTTTATTTTTGCATGTGTGTGACACCAAGTTGGACCAATGTGAGGCAGTAAACATCACACTGAAGCAAACAAGGCAGCATGTTTTTCGTTCTACAGTGAAGTGCATTTGTAAAATTTGAAACAGGCCATCTAAAAACATGGACATTTTGTGCAAAAGACCTCCTGGCCTACCACAGAAATGATCCCTGTCGAACAATAGCTCAGTTGGACTTTGAGTCGCTGCCGTCTTGGAGAAAACTTTACATGAACATGATATATTTCAAAATATAAAAATTGCCACCACAGAGCTCTACTCTGATAATTCTCTAATACCTTTGATAATATTACCACTTGGGGTCAAAACTTTGCATGAAATAATAACTAAGAAATAAAAAAGAACATATTTTTGCTTGGACGATGCCATTCAAGCTGAACTTTTTTACTCTAGCTTGTTCTAGAGTGGGTCTAGTTGGCACATGGGTGTAAGGACAGCACGATGCACGTGTTGTAGCTCACATTTCTGACACTGTTCACAATTTACTCTCAGTTATGAACCTTTTCAGCACACGTTCAAAGTTTAACAGGGATCAGGATAAAGTGAGCCAGATGAGGGGGGAAAAACTGAAAACTGCTCCATTGTTGATGTGGTTTCTATTATACAAAAACCGACTGGTGCAAGCTGTTACATCACTGTTTCCCAAAAAATTTGTATCTCAAGTCTACACACAAAAACAGACTTTTTAAAAATCCCTCAGTTTGCATAGGGATGAGTGATCGTTTGAACAGCTCTTAATTTCTGCCACGTTTTAGGTGAAACTCACTGCAGACATCTGTTCTCCATCCATGTAGTCTAACACCTTCAGCGGCACAGGCGTGGACATACGATGATAGGGCGGCACACATGCAGTCCTCGCTGTTTTCACACGCACAAGTGTCGTAAACACAAGACTGCAAAAAGAGACAAACTAAATAAAGAACTGTAACATGCAGCTGATATGAAGTAAAACAACACAGATTAATTTACAGAAACAAAATGGACAGGACATAAAGTTGCTGCTTACAGTTTCGTAATCCTTTGGGTCTATTTCAGGATGACAACGGGAAAAAACCCCGTTTGGGTCTGTCAGGATTGAGCACCAGGATTTGGCATATTTCTCTAAAAAACAAACAAACAAACAAGAAAAACAACAAATAAAATAGTATGTTAACCACTGGAGCATTGTGGGCAGGTTAATTATTAAATAACTCATGATGTTAGTGATCTACCCCTGTCAATGCTTGAAGAGCAGGGGTCACTGAGTATATTTGTTACATCTGGGCAGCTTGATTTGGTCTTCCATGTGTTGCAAAACGTTGCAGCTGTTCCCTCAATCAATCCGTAGGTAGTTCTAAAGTCGTTAAGTGCATTGTCATCAAAATCCCCACAAAGACCTGGAAAAAGATTGTACTGTGACTAAATAACATAAAAAAACAAAACTCAACGGGACAAGTGTATGCTTTCTGCTGATTGAAAGTTCCTAAAGAGTAAAACTCACCCATAAGGCTTCCCTTCAAGGAGACGCTTGCTTTGATGAAGAGCTGCATGATGGGAACGAACTGAATCTCCAGATCAAACCCAAAGGAGGTGTGGAGCATAATGAAGAATGAAGATGGGCTGAAGATTATAAATTCGTCTGCAAGAGGAAGAAAAATAGACGATTTAGGCAAACATTGTGTTTTCACAGGCGAAGGAATGCTAAAACAGAGTAAACTTCTCACCCAAGAAAAGAGGAAGTTGACAAACCACTTTGTTGTAAAATATTTTTCCGTCGGCTTTAACTTCAATCATCTGCAGAAAAAAGTGACGGGGTGTGAACGCTTCCAAGGATTTTTGACTGATGTTATAAGTAAAGATCATTATAAATTAGCTGTATTTACAGTAAATGCGTATTTACCGTGTGGTTTTGAAGTAGAGTCACTGCAGACAGGCAAGTTGATTTATCTGAGCTTTCACATTTGGCAAAATCACCAAGCACACTAAAAGCCCCATTAGAAGCCTACAATTAGGAAGACAAAATGATTTACTTAGATTTTTTTTCTTGTTTAATGTAATTCAGCTTGGAAATATATATTATTTTGGTGGTAATTGGAATAATTTTTAGTTTGATGTTCTTACTTTGGTCAAAACATACAGACATTCCCCATGAAAATCGTAATTGTTGTCGTCATAGGTGGAAAAGTGAGCGCCTCCTCGGATGGAGCAGATCCCAGGGCAGTCCTTTTCTGTGCAGAGCCACGAGCCCTTGGTACAGGTGCTGACAAAAGACAATCAGTTTAATACTACTGTCAGCTGTACCATTAAATAAACAAATGTTGCAACTGTTAAAATTAATAAAGAAAAAAAAACTACCATGTTTTACACGCCCTTGAGTACGATTCCCCAGACTGGTAAACTTGTTCGTGGTGAAAACAAGGGCACTGGTCGAGAGCGATGCATCCACTTTGGGAGATATCATCAAAGACAGTTCCTTAGGAGAAACGTGGTGAAATAATTAGCCTTGAGCCAGCAGTAAATCTGCACATGCTTTAAGATTTGTACACGTGAGAGTGTTCAAAGTGACAGGTAAACCTACCAGTTGGACAGAAGCATCCATCAATGTAAAGCTCTTCACACATCTGGCTTCTGTGGTGATTCTTACAGGTGTCCATGCAGGGACTGCCATATTCCTTATATTCCATGTTGAAGGGGCAAGTTTTGGCTGTTAAACACACAAGAAGCATTACAATTTCGAGACAACATTTTTAATTTAACCTCAGTAAAACAGTTGTGCTTAAAAATTATGAGTTTTTTTTAAATAACTTTTTTTTACCACACAGTTGTTGGGTCCTCCACTGCTGTGGTGTCCCTCCTGCATGGGCGCACTGCCGGGAGTACTCCGACACGGTGGAACACAAGCATGAGATGCTGCGGCTGCTGCACTGGCAAAGGTCTTTCATGCAAGCTGTAATGAAGTCTTCAGTAACAATCAGGTCCTGACAGCTCAAGAATGCAGGTCCAGTCAGCAGGTTCCTGCAGCGGTGGTTCTGTGGGATAAAATGCATTTACGCTTAAATTGTACCAAAGGACCTAGATGCAAAATAACTTTTCAAACTCCTGTTTCACAGACGTACCTGATTTGAACAACTTTCCGAGACTCGAGGGGGGATTGTTTTACAAACTTCTTCAGGACCATTCATTTTGTAGGTCTCAGCATAATCTTCAGTACTTATGGAAACCCCTGTTCACAGAGGAAAAGGATTGTCTGATGACAAACTTGTGCACGACGGTTTGTTTTAAGGTCATGTTTCAGTATTTACCTGACTGGATGAACTCATTGTGTTTCTGGACTTCGTTAAAGTCGCCACACAGCCCACAAGTTTGGTTCTTGAATTTAGCATCCAGCTCCACCTAATAAAAGCATGTAAAATGGAAATGCAGTTCAAATAATCAAATGAAAGTCCACTTTGTACATTTTCACATTTTATTGTAAAACAGTGGCTGTAATTATTTATTTTTTTGTAACATTTACAAAGCATACAGTCCCTGACACGCTCCTTTAAACTGATTCAGCTCAGATCTGTGGTATGTTCTTGTTCAGTTCATGCAGATCAGTGTCACCGTCAACAGAAAAAGGTTATAATAAAAACACAAATCTCAAACCTAAATAATCTTTAGTTCATGCATGACTCATAAGAATTTAAAGCACAAATTAACAGAAAACATCATAAATTCTTGTTTCTCACCATGAACTAACAATCAGCTGACTAAACCTTAACACAATTACTTCACCCAAAATAGAAAATCAGTTATTGAAAGTTAATTTACAGTTACTTCGTACACTGATTAACAACAAAAATAAATATATGAAGCGCCACACAATATTTTAAAATTTATGTCCCTAATGAGGCACAGAAGAACTATTTCCTAAATTTGTAGGTTTCAGTACAATCGACTGATCAGAAGAAGCTCTGTGGACCTGAATTATTATTTACTTTGTGAACTTATGTCCTACTCATCAGGCACATTATTAAACTCCATTCTAACTGAACCTAATAAAATAAAAATAAGCACTTGTTATAATTTCTTTAATATCTAATAATACATTTTTTGAATTATGTGACATTTCAAATAAAGTCATGTATCTTGTGTCATTTGTCTTGTAAAACTATGAACTTAATTAACTGATTGAATAAAAGTACTCACGTGAATCCATTTGAGTTCATGTTTAATTCATGGTCAATATAATAATATGTCCTGCATTATTTCATGCAGCAAATCATTTTGATTCATGCAGGTTTACTTAGGTATATTTACATGTCCCTAAACAAGGCACTAAACCATCATAAGTACAATTGGAAAATAGCTAATTCAGTTTTCTAACCCCTCAGACTGTAGTCAATATATTGTTTTTTTGTTTACTCAGATTTTTCTACAGAATATGGCAAGCTAGGCGGCCAGCGCCGCAGTGTTGAAATCCTGAGTCTGCAGGTTTGAGCCCAGGTTGTGGCAGGAAGGGCATTTGGCGTAAAAACAATTGCCAAATCTTTCGTGCGAGTTTGCTCGCTGTGGCAATCCCTGAAGAAGGGAGCAGCTGCAAGAACAACATTTTGCAAAGCAAACATGACAACCTTACCCAGAGGGAGTCCTCTTGATTCCACATTAAATCCAGTCCCAGCGTAGCCTTCAATTTAATGTAAGACAAAGTTTTCGCAATTGAAATGCCACCCTGGTTGAATGGTATGGAGACACTAGACAGAAATAAAAAAAAATTCAAAGTGAGTGGTCCGATGATAATCGTCAGTCTAACCAGTAGCCCACATAGTCTAGCAATGAAAAACGGCATTGAGCGAACAGACTTACAATTCATCATTGACTTTTACTGAGGTTTTGAGAAATTCCACCACAATCCCATCAAGCTTCATCAAGATTCTCTTCATGGAGATTTCCCCATCTACCTCCTGTCGCTCGACCTGGATGTTGAAACTCTCGTAGCTGGCCTTACACTGGGATGTAAAGATGTAGGTACAGGTGGAGGGCAGGTGGAAGAAATCTCCATCAAAAGTCTTGAAATAGAAATTTCCCCAAGTGCTGCAGTACTGGTTGTTGTGCGAGGGTCTTGCTTCTGTTTGGAGGACGACGGAATATTAATTACACAGAAATTCAAAATATTTGTTACATTTTTTATCTGTAATCTTAAAGTAAAATCAAATTATTACCATTTATAACTGTCATTTCAGTCCTTTTCATGACTTTAAAAGAAGAGAAAGAGATGAATATTACAAGAGAACAAAATCCATTAGAAGTACTGCAGGTTAAGGTTTCCATCAGTTTACAAACCAGTGGAGGCTGTGGATAGTCCAAGGCACAGGGTGAGCCAAGTTATCATCCATTCCTGAAGGATCCCGGCTGCGCCCATGGTCCTGAGTCTTCCCTGTCTTGTGACAGCTGGTTGAGCTGACTGGTACATCTCTCATGATATAGTCTCCAGGTGTTTGCAGTTTAGGAGGGGTGAACAAAAGATTCTGCGTGTCGGCCTTCTCGGTGTTTGTCTCCATTAGGATCACACCCATGAAAAGGTTATTCGTTACAACATTTCATTTTTATTCGTTTGAGTCATGAAGCGCTATCATTTCAGGTTTTGAAGCACTTTTTTTTTAATGCTGAACGTTAATATTAGACACCAAAAAGGTCTTCCTTTGTCAGTTTTTTTATTTAGAGGAAGATGAATCAAACATGAATCACACACTTCTGTTATTTAGTATTTGGAGCTGTGAGTTGTGCCTCCATACATAAAAGTAAGAAAATGTGTTCAAATCATTGAACCGTACATTGATCAAATATTGCCAGATAAACCAAAATGCTAAAATCATCATCTGAACATTGATATGTTATTAAAATAGGATCTTCAGGACAGAAGGAAGTTTAAATGATTTTGCTTTTTCTATTTGCTGCATGAAGTATCTGCAGGATGTGGTGATGAGCAATTCTGACTCAGTGTTTTTCTTGAATCTAACACCTAACAAACGTGGATGAGGCTTCTAGAAATGACCAGACTGAGCTGCACATACATGACACCTAACATCTACTAGCAACTTTACATTTATGTTTTTTTATGTTATGTTAATGTACTTTATGTATCATTTGTGATTCTGTTTTGTTTTTCAGTACACCAAAAAGAATTCTGAAAATCAGTTTTATACTGTAAATAATTTTTTAATTCTTTTTTTCTTTCATTCGGGCGATGGTAAATATTTCACGTTAACTGGTCTGTGAGAGTTGAGCACTTTTAATCGTGGTAGAAGGGTTTGGTTGGCAGCTCAGTTTGAAGCATATGCCTCCTTTTGCAAGGGTTTTAAGAATTAAATAGATTAAACCGATCTGTTCTGCTGCTAACTAACACAGGCAAAAGCCCTGCAATCCTTTGGTGAATTGTGACCTTTGCACAGTTGCGGTTTGGGTTTGTGACTTTGTTAAAATAAATTGTAAGGGATGATCACATGACTGCATGAATTAAAGATGAAGCCATTCCTTGTCAGGCCTGACACAGATGTGGCTATGCCCCTTTCAAAAAACCACTTTCAAGCTGGGCTTGAGACACCTTCTTTCCACTTTGGCATGATTTGTGTGATGATTGAAGTGACATGGGGGGTTGGGGTGGGGTGCTGAAAGTCAGCGACACCACTGTTAATCCTCTGAGCCAGCAACGTAGCCAGAAAGCCACATAGGTGTGAAATGAGGAGAGATGTAATAAGGGCTTTTACTCAGCTTCAGGTTAATTTGTATCTCTGCCAAACCCTACTTTTACAGCTTTGGTTTAATCTTACCGATACCTTTTGGGTATAAAAATGCAGCTGCCACAGGTCTCTTCATACCCATCTATGCCCACCTCAGCTTGGTTTGTCCTCACTTACCTCCACTTTTATTGTTATTATTACAGCATGGCTGGCCTTTCAGGCCTGTAGCCTCCAGTGTTTTCTTAATAACCCCAGATCTTAAAATAGAAGGAATTTTAAAACGCAGTTCTATTCAAATCATGCATCAAGCTCCTAAAATAATCTGTCAATTTAATATGTTGCCACATTCTCATCCATCACACTCAACTCTGGCTCACCCCCCTCAGGGCTACCTTCTCAACTCACCACCTTACTCACTAGTTAAACATAACTGCAAAGCTCACTATCAAAACAGTGCCAGAGTGAAGTTTGTTGATGACACAGCTGGGGTTGGGCCACCCATCTCAGATCTTTCCGCCAAAAGATGCAAAGACAGGGCAGCCCTCATCATAAGAGACTCCATCCACCCTGCGCAAGAACGCTGCTTTCCAGGTGAAAAAAGGTTTCGGATGAAAAGGCCCTAAATTCCAGGATGCAGCCACTTACTGCACATTACAAATGCTGCTATCTGCTTCTTTTTTTTATTAGTTTTATCCTGTTCCGTATCTGTTTTGAGTCTTTTTTTATTTAGTCTTTTAAATAGTTATCTACTTTTACCATTTAATTTTTACTCTTTGAGGCCTGTAACATTGTGTTTTGTTTGAATTTTTTAAGAATGACAATAAATTTGACTTAAACCCTTGAATAAAAGAGGGAATCAAAAATCAAATCATAACTGGCACAAACCCTACAATAGCCCAATGTTTTGCACTTCAGAATAGGCTTTGATTACGATTTATGGTTTTAGCTACGCTGTAACTTTTGCCAGGAGCTGTGCGCAACCTGTAAATAAGTTCTCAAAATTTCTAGCAGTTTATGCTGCATAATGAAATTAACTGTAGAACCATAATAACAATAATTTAAGATAAGTTTCAGATTATTTTAGAGCACAGTGCATGTATGTTTAAGACTTTTACTGTGACGGGTGGAAATCTGTGAGAGGCAGTAATGAAGATCACACCTCGGACTGGTTATTAAAATGCTTTGTGTTGTTATTTTATAGTTTAGTCAGTAAAGGTACACCTATAAACCTTAATTGCAATACCAATAAAAACCCCAAAACAATGACAGTCAGGTGCACAAGCACAGTGAGGTTTTCTCAGCATTTCAACCTTCTTCTTCAAATATTAGTTTAACTTTCTTCTCAACATTTTGAATTTAATGTTGCAACTTGGAAACAAAAATAAATCTTTCTGTAATTTTTTCTTCATGATGGCCTTGGTACACTCTTTAAATCGCCTTTATTGTTCAAAAATATGGTCACCTTAGGTCAGGGGTAGGCAACCCTGGTCCTCGAGGGCCACCATCCTGCAGGTTTTACTTGTTTCTCTGCTCCAACACACCTGATTTGAATCAATGGGCGATTAACAGGCTTCTGCAGAACATGAAGAGGTGATTTAACCACTGAATCAGGTGTGTTGGAGCAGGGAAACAAGTAACACATGCAGGATAGTGGCCCTCGAGGACCAGGGTTGCCTACTCTTGCTTTAGGTCTAAGCAGATAATCATGCTGTTGACTGAGAGCCAGCAGCTGATGTCGTAAGGCAGTTTGTATCCAGCTATATGCTGTTTGTGTGAGGCTGAACGGTGGTGCGATTGCGTTTTTGCTCTCAAACAAAATGAGGTGGACAATAATGAAAGAAAGAAAGCTTGAACTGCGTTGCATCTTTTTATTAAATCAGCTGATAAATGCACTCCACAAAGACAGCGACTTTGTTAGAGATGTGATGATTGTTTAAGCGATAGAGGAAGAAACATCTGCATGCCGCAACCGTTCCATATCAGGGAGGATGAATCTGTCACACCAGCGTGAAGCTTCGTTTTCTGCGAGCAGAGTGCTCAGCAGCTGGGGTGCACTCGGAGAGGCTACAGCCACACTCCTCCACCAGCATGTAGGTGTAGGAAACAACTCCATGTACTCCATGTTCTCCATGGCACTTCAAGTCAACCGTATTATTTCTGAAACGCATTTCCTTACAGCAGGAGCAGGTTTGGTTCATTCCAGCTACCAATTCAGAGTACCTGAGGAAAGCAAGAGCAGATCTCAATGCATTCAAAATCAGTTATACCTAAAATGTTTTTTGTTTTCTTGTGGGCTTTCCAAAGAAATATAAAATACACCTCATGTCATTCTTACTTTGAAAAAGTGTTGCATGATCCCTCACAGTACGGCATATCCACCTCTTGCTCAGACTCGCAGCCCTTGTGTCTGATACGAGTTTTCATGGTCAACAACTTGCATCCCTTCTCTTTCTCCTCACCTGTTAAAACGTGATACATGCCAAAGAAGTCAGTTTGTCTTATTTCTGTTTGACTCTCTTCAGATGAAAAGAAAGAAAGAGATCATACTCACAGGTTTTACAGCAGCCATTCGCTGCAGTCTGAATCGTGTCCTGAGGAACAACATCTGTTTGAACATTTCTGTATGCTCATTTCATCCAGACACGCATATTAAAAGTGATACTTACAGGTTGGCAGTTGCTTTCTTGGACTGGTGGGCAAACAATCTGCGAACTGATGGCTGTGAAAGTCTTACCACTCCTAAAACAAGTGTGATTCTCACACTTGTTTCCAGTCAGTGACTTGGTCTCTCCTACCTGAAGATCAGAGAGATGGACGGGCAAACACACACCCAGAGACACACAAGCATCAGCAAACACAGATAAAAAAAAAGATGTATTAAGGTGTTTTAAACTAACACAGACTAACATGCTGAATTAAAGCAATCGAAATGATCCAATGTACCTTCAAGGTCATCTTGATACCTTTAACATTGAAGACACATTGTGTTTGCACACATTTCCCACAGCATTCATCACTCGTACTTTCTATATATTCATATCCCTGAGAGGAAAAAAAGAAATTCAGCTCATTCTAAAGTTCAACTGAGCATACTCCGTAAAAAAAACCAAAAACAAAAACAGATTGCATTAGATACATTTATTGTGCTTTTGCCCATGCGCACCTTTGTTTGTCTTCGCAGAAAATCATTTCAGTTTAAAACTCTAGCATGAAAGGGGATGGACGATATGCATACATTCAAGGAATGCTAGGGCTTTAAATTGCATATGGGAATGCTATTATTGTACTCACCATTTCACAAGTTTTGTTACATATTTGCTTTTCACACGTTATGCTCAACAGACCCTGGGAGGAGGACTCTCTGGAACAGATGCAGGTCTCACATTTATTGCCGGGAACTGCAGAACCAGGCTGTCAACAGAAAACCCACTTATTAAAACAATAAAAACAAAAAAACTATTCTGCATCGCATGTTTATGTTCTCCCTACATTTCTCACTTACCCGATATTCAACATCATTTCTGACGCAGACTTTTTTAGGTTCTAGAAAATAAACAACATAAGGAAGTACAAAATAAATGCTGTACCAGTGATTTTGCGATAATTTAGGTTTAAACTGAATCGAAGAGCTCACCACATTTATTCACTGGACAGCATTTTCCCTCAGGAACACTGACAGTTGGCCGAAATCCTATCGAACAGGTCCCGTTCAAGACTGGGCAAGTGCTGCTTTGACATTCTGTTGAGATGAACAATCAGTATTAGGGTTTAAGAACTGCCTATAGCCAGTGGTGATCAGTAACGCTGTTGCATGTCTTACGACAATCATAGACAGTGCAGCAGGGATCTGATGGATCTGTCTCATTGACAAGAATGAATCCTTCACCAGAGCAACTCTGTATGTTTAGTGTTGGGCACACTTTATCCTTGCAAGTCACAGTTTTTGTAAATTCGTTGCAGACGCAGTTCTGACATTTGTATTCAAATGTCTCATTTAGCTGGAAGGATAAAACCAAAGTGGGTGACTTAGTGCCTCTTGCAAGTAAGAAAAATTTGAGATTTTTTAAAGATTTTACAAGAAAAGCAGGTTTGGCTCACCTCACGGGGGATTCCCTCAGGATCAAGACATCCTGTTTAACACAGACACAGTAAACATCATTATTTAATACTCTTCACTCTCTCCGTGTGTTACTACTGTTGCATTATTGGTCTGTGAATTTGTTAAGTTTCACTCATGGCTTAGACTGGAAACAAGATAGTCTGGCCACTTTTCAGCTCTCTGAACACCAAAATAGGTTATAATGCAGAGTAAAGATTGTTCTTATAGAGTTAGTTTTCCGTTTTTGGAAAGTTTAATACAAATACACTTATTTAAAGGTAAAGTAAAGAAACTAAATTTAAAGTATTTCACAAGGTTTTAAGTTCATACAATATATTATTGTTATCTGCCAACTGTTTGTGAGGATCCCACATTAATACAGAGCCCATCCATCCATCCATCCATCCATCCATTGCAGCTAGCTGATCCTGTTCATGGTTGTAGTGCCTACTGTATCTCCAGTAATCACTGGGCTACAGATGGGGTACATTCTGGACAGGTTGCCAATCCAACTCAGAGCCACATAAAGACAAACAAGACAGACAGCAGTTCACACGCATGCCCGGTGACAATTTAGAGTTGCCAAATAACTTGTGGATGACTGAGAGAGGAAACCGGATTACCCAGAGAAAACTTACAGGAGTTGGAGGAACATACAAACACAAGAAAAGTCGTCAGCCGGGAGTCAAACCTGTGACCTTCTTGCTGCGAGGCAACAGTGCTAACCAACTGCTTGACCGTGTGCCTTAGTTTGCTTTACAGCATTGGTTTGCTTTGCTGTTTGCACTAGAATCAATTTCTTACACCAAACCAACAGATAATAAAAGCAGCAAAAAGAAGGCGGATTCCTTAAATTCTAAGATTAAAGCAGCCTCTCTCCACTACAGTTTGTTACATAACTTGAATAAAGATATGACACTTACCACAACTTTTTACACATATATCAGATTCTTTGTTGAACAGTTTCATTCCTTCAGGACAAAAGCAGCCCTCAGTCGTAAAGTTCATTTTGGGATCATTGGGGCTGCAAGAGTAGATTATCAAAAAAAAATTAAGAACAATGTTGTAATTTTTCTTACATATTTAAAACAATTTCATTCATTTTACAATATAAAAGCTTAAAACATCTGTCCAATATACTTTTTCTCACATTTCTTAAAACTTAGTGGTTTTTACTTTAGTGGCCCTTTACACTTTTATGAAAAGTGCAAAAGAAGGACGCTCTCATTGGTTGTCTTCTTAGTTATTATTAGCTCCTTAACAAAATATGATCAGTGATGTCAGAAGCAGCACTAACACTCAATGTTAGCGGAGTGATTATCAAAAAGTCTTGTTTATTTTCATTATCTATGCTATTTCAAATTTAACCTGACAGATTTTAATTTGATTGTGACTCTGATCAAGTAAAGAATTGACATATAAGAAAAAAAATGGTTATTGCAGGAGAAGACTAAGGGCATGAGGAAGATCAATTTCAAATTGAAAATTTTCAAGATAAATTTAATTGGTTTGCTTAAAGAAATGCAAGCAATTTCAGTGGGAATGGCTACAAAATGGAGGATTGGAGAGAAAAAGAACACAAGCATTCAGAATTGGTTTCAAACCAGTTTTGAAGCTAAACAAACAACCATAGAGCTAGCCATATGGCAATGCCACTGTCCACTATAACTGTTGTTAAAGGAGATGTTTATGTGTGCAAAAAAGCCACCAAAACACATTTTTTAAATTCATATTTTGGAACTTACTTGTCCTCACAGGTCAGCTGATCCGCAGGACCACAAGGTTTATAAATTTTGTCTGATGGGCAATTACTGGCTGTTGGTGAAGAACATACTTGAATTATTTTTTTCTTTCTTTTTTGTCAAATATCATATGCCCAACTAAAACACAGAATGTAAATTAGAATGTTGCCTGAGTGTAAAAAGGCCACAAAAATAACGTATGGCTAAAGAGATTTTCGTACCACATTGACTGGTGTGGTTCCTCCAATAGATGCAGACTCCAGCCTCAGCGCAGGCAGCGGCATAAACCTCCAAACTTGTGCATTCAATTGCTGGGTTTTTAACATGGCAACTATCAAAAACGCATCCTGTGTAGAAATTGTCTGGAGAGACCAATGAATGGCACTCTTCAAAGACACTATGGTGAAAAATAAAATAAAGTGGGTATATAAGAGACTATTGTTCATTATTTTTACAAAAACACAGTGCTCATCAGATTATGTAAGAATTCTTTAGATCAACAGAACATCTACTGTACCTGCTGCGAAGCACGTCACATATGGAGTCTGACTTGCATGGAGTTTCTATGGGAGGTTCTGGAGGCTCAGTAGGTGGCCTGCTGGGCATCTTGCAGCCAGGTTTTTCACTGTCTGTTACGACCCAATAGTCAGCCATCACAGCACAACTTTTCGCCAGCCCGCCTTCTGGCAACTTACAGTCATCATCCTGATTGTTGGTGCATGTTCCTAACAAGAAGTTAAAGCGTTACAGTCTACATTCCAACTAAAGCTTTAATAATGTGGCCACTAGAGAGAGTTCTTACCACAGTGACCCTGTGTGTTTCCTCCAAAGTACTGATATGGAAGGGTAACACTAAAGCCACTTCTACCAAACTGAACGACCACTCTTAGACGAGGGATCTCTAAAACCAAATTAATACTAGTGGTCATGACCTTTACACCGTTTTCCCAGTAAGGTAGACTCAGGCTTTCATCATCTTTATATGCCTGGAAGGAAATTGCAAAACACATAACAGATTAAAAGTGGCCTTTACATAATTTTTTTAGAGACATTACTTTGATATTATTATATTGACATTATATTGATATTTACTCAGAGTTTACTTTTATTGAGTGCAAAGATGTCATTCTGGGATGGAGCGCAGCTTAGTTGCATCTTAGTTATACAGTAGATGGTTTTTAATCATAAAAACAATGTTTTAAAAGAAAAGAAAACAAAAAACAGTGCAATATATGACTGTGAAAACAAGGCATAATGCTTTAAAAATGAAAAACTGCTTTCCCTAAAAGACAAAAATACTGCATGCCATCTTACAATTTGAGCAAAGGTCTGTTTCAATGTTGCTAAGCTAAAACTTAGCCTTTCAAAAAGCACTTCTCTTGTGTTACCTTTAAATTTGGTCTCCCGTTGAGATTATGATTCTTCAGCTTGATATGCTGTGATCCATAATATATAATTAATGACCGTGGACAGGAAACATCTTCTGTGGGATCGCAAAGGACGTTGTCAATATGAATCTGTAAGTCATGCTTTGGTATGATCTCCTTCATTAAAGCATAGGTACAGTTTCCTTGATAACTGTAGTAGAAGCCATCAAATGTGATGTAATGAGGATCTCCCCATCCTTCACACTCACCTGAAGAGATAAAAACTTAAATCTTCATTCAATTCATGGGAAAATGTGTCTACACACACCAATCAGTCATAACAATTTTAGCACTTGTCCAGGAGTAAGCTTCTTATTTTCCAACCAACATAGCCCTGAGCAGTCAGAGCATGAATAAAGAACATCTGGGGGGTTTGAAGGCTAAATGAACACCCCAGATTATTATTATGAGTATTCTATAAAAATGTTAGGGTAGGTGGTAAACAAAGTCCTTTTATTGTGAATGCCAGCATATAACCTTTTCAAAATGAGCATTACTATGTAATATGATGATCAATGTTGCTCACTTCATCTGTCAGTGGACATAATGTTATAGCTGACTGATGTAAATTTCTTACAGTTTTTTAACCAGAAAATAACTTACAGTCACATTCATAATGTTGGCAGCAGTGGTATTCATCATACACAAGCACTGGGCTCTTTCCATTGGCACAGGTTAATTGCTGAAGTGGTGGACATTCATACGGCACTATTTCAATTGTATTGTTCTCAACGCATTTGGCCATGGTGCAGTTACAAAAATAAAATGTCTCATTTTGCTGGAATAAAAAAGCAGAGATAATTACAAACTGTCTATGTAAACTAAAAAGAAAATAACACTGCAAACAAAACAGTATTCATAATGATAATTGATAAAGTGGTGAAATCTTACCACTTTATCCCATCCTGGACATTTTGGGGGTGGGGGGGGAGTTGGTGTGTTTGTAGTTGATGTAGTGGGAGATTCTGTGGTTGTAGTTGGTGTTATTGTGGTTGTAGTGGTTGTAGTTGGTGTAGTGGTAGATTCTGTGGTTGTAGTTGGTGTTGTTGTAGTGGGAGGTTCTGTGGTTGTAGTTGGTGTTATTGTGGTTGTAGTGGTTGTAGTTGGTGTAGTGGTAG
>NC_051440.1:12621537-12640312 GCF_001649575.2 Kryptolebias marmoratus | reverse complement strand
TTTTGTTGGAGATATTCACTGAAGTCTATCTCAGGACTTTCTGCTGATCTACAATCAATTTTTTCGGGCTTGGAACATATCTGTTTGTTATTTTTTGTAATGTTTTTATATGTTTCATAGTCAGATTTGTTTTTATCTGGATTATCAACATCATACCATTCAGACCATTGACATGGACTATAAATGCAAGGAGTAGGTGAAGTTGTAGTGATTGTAGTTGTAGTAATTGTGGTTGGTGTAATGGTTGTAGATGATGTAGTGGGGGATTCTGTGGTTGTGGTTGGTGTTGTTGTGCTTCGGGTTGATGTTGTTGTAGTGATTGTAGTTGTAGTGCTTGGAGTTGGTGTAATGGTTGTGGTTGTAGATTCAATGGTTGTCGTTGGGGTCACTGTTGTTGTAGTTGTGCTTGTTGTACATATGTTTGTACATGTCTGTGTCTTCTCATCAAATATTGGCCAATCCTCAGGGCATGTAGGGTAGCAGCCTGGAAAAATTACATCATAATCATCATACAAATTTTAAGAATGAATATAGAAGTAATTTACTTCATTTAAAAAAAAAAATTAAGTAATGTGCACTGGCTACAATTATTTGGATATTTTATCTCCAACATAATGTCAGCCAATTGAAAACAGTGCAAGATTTAGGTTTAGATTGTCAGATGTTACGTAAAATGGTTGGGCCTGAACATTTTACCTTCCAGCTTGAAGTTTGTTTTATACCAACAGGTTCTGTAGGATCTTGGAGTGCGGGCATGATAATGCCACGTGCATTCGCCTGGCTTGTTGAAGAAATCACAAAAGACAGCTAGAAACAAAGTTTGAAATTATGGTTATATGAAGATAATGTCACCTTAAAAAAGGATTTCTTGTAAAATGACCTGCCGATAAACCAAATAACTGCCCCATTTCGGGCAAACTCGCCTACAAAACCAGCCACATTAAAACACATAGATAGCACACACTGTATCCACTTACGACATATGTCTGGAGTTCTCCACTCAATGGAAACATCGGCCTCGTTGCAAGCCTGAGCGTAGGCTGCAACGGCTGAGCAGAAGCACTCGCAGTCGCCACCGGTGTCGCAGGCACACGAGTCTTTCACACAATTCTCATAAAATGGATTGGGATCTACCTGTTCAGTCATTAAAATATGTAAGTTTTTATCGTTTTAGTTTTTTTTAATAATTTGTTCAATATTTTCAACTAAATGTTTTAATAGCACAAACCGCTCTTAAACTACCTTAGTGTGGCAGTCTTTGAACGCGTCCCCTTTTAAGATGCTGCACTTCATTTTTGCCCAAGGAAATCGATTTGGCTCTTTTTCACAAGCATCGACAAGATTTTTCACATCTGGGCAAGAGCTGGACGTTTCCCAGCTGTTTGCAAATTTTATGGGGTCGCTCTCCAGCATCTGATTCTGGGCCATGTAGTCGTTCTGTCCATTACCATCGAAATTTCCACACAGGCCGCAGACCTCATTCTGTGCAAACACACGTTAGTCACTAAATAATTGGCACAACCATATCATACCAATAAGCAGAATTCTTTGTTGCATTAATTCAGTGTTTATAATTTTGTTGAAAGTGCCTCATGTTATGTTTCAATGAACAATAACACCAATGTTGACCAAAGCTTTATCATAAATATTAGCAAAGACTGCAAATATATATATATAAACTATGGTGGTACAGCACAGCCTTTTTGTTGACATCTGAAATGCAGGCATTTTCCAACTACTTTGGCCATCCATTAATATGGATAAAAGAAAAATAAACAACACTCTTCCAGCTACAGTTCTAACATTAGCCACAACCAGTCCAGATTAGGTCTTATTTGCACTTCTTCGCTGATGTCCATTTCAAGCATTTGCTGTTCAATTGCAATAATTTGCCAACATAATTCATTGCTACAAAACATACTAATGGTAGAGATTCCAGTTGTGCTCAGAAAACAATTACTGTGACTCACCCTGTGTTCTGGCTCCAGATGGATTTGAAAATAGGTTTTTCGATCCCAGATCACTGTCAGACCAATGCTAGTCTCTACCAGAAGGTACAAGCCAACCCTCCTTATGTTGTATGTTATGCTGCTGCTGCTGTTAGAGTCCAACTCTGCCTCTTCGTATGTACCATCTGTGAGTTTGATTTCTGTTCTCTAAAATGCAAAGATTTGTCACATTGTGAAGGAAAAACACATTACGCTTACTGTACATTTAATATGGTATATTACGGTTTCATTTTAGGTGTTTAGTCTTACCCCCAGTTGTATTCTGACAGTTTTAGAGCATGTTGTGCCCGTAGATCCACAGAGTTCATCTTCTGTGATAACTTGAAAGCTGTTTTCTACGGTTTTATTAGAACATTTGTTCTAAAAAGAGAAACGTTTGGGAAACAGTGTGTCTTAATATCGCAGAGACCACTGATTAAACCATACTTGAGCTTAACTAAGAATTAGGGTGCATGAATGGTCCCAGTGGTCACACTAGCTGTTCCTAATATGATACAAAATATAAACCTTTTTGTTGTTGCCTTTGAAATAGCAGTTATGTTTCCCTTGTGACCAAAACATACACAGTGGAAACAATCTTACACACTTATACCTAAGGTCTCTTTCGAGTTTGCTATTAAACTAAAAATGCATGGTTTTGGACTGTAGGAAGGCCAGAATAAACCCACCCAGGGCCAGGGAGAACGTGCAAACTCCACTTAAAAATGTCTCAAACAAACCAGCAACAAACTTTTTGACTATTAGGCAACAGCTAAAACCTTTAATTACCTTGATGTATTTAGCTACAACTGATAAAACAAATACTAGTTATAGACAATGTGATTTGTTTTTGTTTGTTTGTTTTAGTTTGGTGTCTGTACACTGTACATTTAGATACAGAAATGAAACCTTGCATAGACCCCATAGTTTTGGGTTTTACATACAGTACCTGTTGTTTGTTTGTTTACATTCCTGCATTTTACCAATAGATGAAATAAATAAAGATTCATAATCATTTTTTGGCAATATTTCATTTCATAGGCTTGATAATAATTCTTATTCAAAACTGTTATTTGAAGCCAGGCTGAGCATAATTTCTGAAATACATGCTATCTGAATTTTCTTTCCATGAATTTACCTTGACAGCAACATAGGGGCATTGTCCTTGAAACTCGTATGTTTGCTGATCAAATGTTATGTGATGTCCACTTCCATAAATAATACAGGTTCCTGAACATTTCCTTTCGGTCGTCTCCCATTTTCCGTCTTTGCAAGTACTAGAAGAATCAGAAATGAGTAAAGTAAAAATATATTAAAATAATCTCTCAGATTCAAACTTCAAATTTTAAAAGCTTATTTGTCACTTTAAATGATGCTGTAAACGCAATGCAGTTTTCATACAGTGTGCGGCAATTTTCATGAACTTGTTGTTTGGGGCTGTAGAAGCGATGATTATGCTGACATGGACAGTCCTTTTCATCTTTCACACAGGAACCTCTGCCATCCTCAATGTGGTTAGGAGGACACATGCAACCAGAAGTGCACTCTGTTGAGTCCTGGAAACAGAATAATGTACTTATTAAAACAGATACACCAAAATTCAGCATTCATTGTTTCATTATACCTCTCTTTTTCCTATAGAGGTTAATTTGGCATCCAAAAATAAGAGCTTTGGTTACCAGTTTCAAACTGAATGACAGGAGAGCCCGTATACCATAAGATAATAAATCAAAAAGAAAAAGATATACATGAAATAATACATTTAGAAATCTAAAACTAATGTATTCATACATATTTACTTTTAAACTTGTTTTCCTACATTTATTTAGCTTTTTCTCAATATATATATACATTTTGAGTTTCTTTGTGGTGGACAGAAGAGGTGACAACTGGTCAAAAATCAGCAAAGAACTACTAAGAAGCAAAACTAACTTACACATTCGTCCAGGTCCAGATTCAAACAAGTCCGAGGACACTGCTGTCTTCTTCTGTTCTCTGGGCTTGCAGTGGAGCAGTTGAAGAACACTTTTGGAGGTTGACATTCTGTACAAGTCAGAGGAACTACTTTAAGATACATGAGATCAATCAAAAATGAGGGTGGTGGGAGAGTAAACAGATGACCTGCCTGATGGGTTGACCACTTTAGACTCACAGTGAAGTTTCCCCTTAGTGCACACACTAGAAGAAGAAGAAGAAGAAATCAATGATAAAAGATGAAACCAAAATTGTTGTCTGCACTGCATCCATTACAGCAGTGCTGAATTAGTAGTCTACAATTACAATTTAAAGTTTTCAGCAGACTCACCAGTGCTCATCTTTGGTGTTGATGGACTTCCCTGCTTCAATATAATCTCCATTATGAAAACAAGAACATTCCTCAATGGGCACACAATTGTCCTTTTCATTCAAATAGCGATCTCTGGGGCAAAAGCAGCCACCCACAGGCATGGGGTCTAAGGTGCAGCTTTGCTCCTCTGAGGCCAGTGATCGGCAAGTCTTCGGACATTGTTGTTGGTAGGAGAAGACCTGAGATGCTGGGCACTTTGTTTGTTTTGCTGTTTTGTGGACAGTGTCAAGGGTGTTAATTGTTTTCTGTTGTACAAATAGTAGTTAAACTGGTAATCAAGCTCCAGAAGTCATTACTTTTAAATATATAAACACTTACCACACACATCTTTTCCAATCGCCTTTAGGAACACTCCCTTTGCGGCACAAGCGTGAGCGTAAGAAAAGAGAACGGAACACAAGCAATCCTCGCTCTTCTCACAGTTACAGCTGGAATAAATGCAGCGCTGCAGAAAACAGCAAACACTTACAGAGGAACACTATTTGATCAAATTCGATGAAAGCCTGAAAAAAACAAAAAGATGTAGCTGTACCTTGTAGTAAATGTCAGGATTCACCTCCGAATGGCACTTAGTAAATGAACTGTTTGAGCTTCGGAGGAAGTTGCACCAGTGTTTGGCGTATTTCTCTACAAGTGAAATAAACAGTAACACTTAGATTTGTAGCAAGCCCAGATGTCTTAATGATGTAATGGGTGTAAATATTTTGTAAAATAATTCTACAACTATGAGAAATCTGTTTCAAGGAATGAAAAATTTCAAAGGAGCTTTTTACCAATTTCCACACTGTTGGAACAGGGTTCATCAAGTCTATCACTTGAGTCAGTGCACATAAACTTAGCCTTCCAGGAGTTACAGAAAGTGGATGAAGTTCCCTCCACGGCCCCCTGGGGAGTCTTTAAGTCATCACTCAGGTCCATGTTGAAGTTCCCACATAAACCTGAAGAACACATTTAGACCAACAGGTGCTAAGGCTCTTAAATGTACAAAAAGGAACCAATTCTTCATGTTTTACAAAATTACTTAAACATGTATTCCTCAAGTTCTTCTAGTGTTACTTTTAGCTTCAGTCATATTTCTGTCATGACTTTTTATGATGTAATTATTTTTAAAAAACATACGTAAGTGCCTGCTCAATGGACTGACTGCTTTTCTAAAGAGGGGGGGCAAAGCTATGTTTTTGCTCCCAAGTTGGTTCAGTCCAATTCAGCTATTCTAGTCAAATCAACACCATTCACCCATTAGAACGCTAATGTGTGTGTTTGTTGTTTTTATAAGCCATAATAGCTGTCAGAATACACATTCTTTTAAGTGTTTTTGATTAGAAGTGTATCATCTATGATGACAATAACCACTAAATACACATCATTCACTACCAAAGGCCTACTGCATAATTTGTAATAAATAAGCAAAATCAGCAGAATCAGGTTTTATTTTGACAGCAATTATGGCTTTAAGTGTTGAAAAGGTATGATAAGACAAGTAGAAGAAATAAAATAACAAAAAATAAATAATATCAGAACTAAATGATCGATAATGCACATACATTTCCATACACACTACATATTTGCATATATGTAGGCACATGCCAAAACACATCACTGTGGGATAATGTGTTGTTACAGGAGGTTCCAGGTTATTTCACTTTATGCAACCTTAAATCCAAAGTTGGCCTGAATTTTTTCCAGTTAAAGAAAATATAGGACCTGTCTAAACTAGTTTCTATGTGAATGTTGGAGCTTCAGATTTTCAATTAAGCAGTATTAGCCTCCTGGCCAGAGTTGTGAATACTGTTAAGTCTTTAAATCATTGTAGTGGTAATTATCATATCAGTTAGAAATATATGAAATACCTTTTACCCTATTTACTCTATCTCCTGAGGCTGTATTTTTTTGCTAAGAAACATATAAAACCTACCCTGTGACTTTGTCCTGTAGCTCTGGTCCAGGCTGATGTAGACTTGCATCAGAGGAAAATTTTGGATCTGAACATGTAACCCAAAAGTTGTCTGGAGCAAGACGCTAAGGGATGAATCTTGAACAATTTTGATGTCTCCTGTGAATAAAATCAGAAAGATAATCTTCTACAGTAAAAAAACAACAAGAAACGACAGCTGAAAACAATATGCTTCGTTCAAAGTTTCCAATTATTCGACTCACCTGAATTATACGGCAAAGTGACGGTTTGCGAATTCAGCTCAACTTTACTGTCAGATGTGAAAAGAAACACCTGGAAGAATACAGAATGAGTAGTCGACAAGTTGTAGAAATGAAGGGAACTGACAAAATAAATACAACTAATTAGACAGTTTACTCACATTGTTGTTCAGCAGGATTTTAACTGCCTTCAAACAAGTGTCAAACTTTTTCTGCAGACACGGCTCCAACAGGACTCGAATGGTAAAATTTGGGCTCATCCCGTCCTTAAATATAATAATTGTGAGCACAACTAAACAAACTTTATATATTATTTATTTAGAATTACAGAATTTTTTTACCATTACATTACACGTTTACCTTGCTTTCCACCTTGGCCAGGGTGTAGTAACAGTCTCCATGGAAGGTGAAGGTTTTCCCATCAAAGGTGGTGAAATGTGAACCTTCTTCAACTGAACACAGAGCAGGAGTTTCAAGACTCACACATTTCCATCTCCCCTCAAAACATGTGCTGAAAAAAACAAACAAGAATATGATAAAAGACATCAACTGACCACGAATGGTAGACTTTGTTTACATGGTGAAAACTGCATACCAGTTTCTTTGACCCTGTCTGTAAACATCTCCGGTGTCGTAGATTTTGCCGTGCTTGCACTGACATTCAGACTGAGGAATGCACCCCCTCTTGGAAATATCATCAAACACAGTTCCTGAAAAAGACGCTCGTATTTCAGCGATGCTGCGGCAAAAGATGCTTTAGATAACATGCACTTTTTATGTGAAGAAAACTCACCAGGAGGACAGAAGCAGCCGTCTATTTGATGATCCTCACACAGTGAACTTGTGTCCTGATGTGTGCAGGTATCCATGCAGGGTGAGCCACTTTCTTCAAACACCATGTTGTATGGACACTGTTTAGCTGTAAAGACAAATGGTGCTGTTAAACAGTTGATGTTTTATGCAGATTTAAGTGTTTCTTTATGTTTTGTTTACACTGTTTAAGCACTGGAACTTAACTTATTTTGAGCCGATGCGATGTGTTATTACTTTGCAAAGATGACAAAACACGAGTGCCACGACATTTTCAAGACATTTTTTATTTATTTACAAAAGGAAATTGAGAAAGTGCAAAGTCTATGATCTATTGTGAAAGCTGAAGGTTGATTTATTTCATTTTAGAGAAACTACTTAATTTTGAGGAAACAAAAAATCTCTACCACAGAAGTGAGGTTTCCTCCAGTTGGGAGGTTTTCCTCCTGCGTAGGAACACTGTCGGGAAAACTCAGACATCGTGCTGCAGACACAGAGATCCCTCGTGCCGTTGCTGTAGGTACACATGTCCTTCACGCACGCCTGGATGTAATCTTCAGGTTTAATCAGGTCGGTACATGAGCCCCAGGTGTTTGATTGGAGCATTTCTTTACAAACTGTCTCCTATGAAGGACCACAGGAGGTGCAGACAGAAGCAAAGTTACTATTTGCCACAACACTTGGATAGTAAAAACAAACTGCTTAATAAACTTACAAATTCTTTGCAGGAATCAGGCACATCCATGTCCTCCTCTGAGTCCTCTTGTTTTTCGTAAGGGTCCTTACAGTCATCATTTGGAAGGAGGACTTTATGACTGTTGCCGAATTCGATGGGGCTGATTTTACGACCTGCACGTGATAATCGTAACAAATAATACAAATAATGTAGGAAACAATTGTTGTTTTTGGAAAATTTCTTATTGCTTTGCATATGCAGCATTTAGGTATAAATCGAAGTACAAACCATCACTGAAGAACTCATTATAGCGTGGAAAGCCGTTGAAGTCTCCACAAAGTCCACAAGTACGATTTGCAAAGTCTTTTGAAACTTCCACCTAAAACACATCCAGCAAAGATTTTTATCAATCCCTTCTAAGATCTGCAAAGGTAAGACAGCGTTGTAGATGACTACCAAGTTAGTCTTATTTTGTAATTTGTTTCTTGTAGCTGGAACAAGGACCAAATCCTCTCATCTTCATTCCCATCTACAACATGTAGTTCCCGTTTTTCCACCCAACGTTTAATGCAAACTTAGCTTTGTTCTTTAAAAATATATATGTAACGTTTTGTGTCCAGCCACAAATTCAGTATCATAGAATGACTGTGATTAAATGAAAAGCCAAAAAGGGCAGTGTATTTAAATCTTTCTTTTGATTTACCATGACAGCATCTTCACGGTTCCACATGACAATGATGCCAATTTTGGCTTTAAGTTTGACGTAAACGGTATCATCTTGCACCTTTACACCCCTGCTGTTGTGTGGCAGCGTGACACTGATAAAAACAATAAAACAAAAAAAAAAACATATAAAATAGGAAAGTTCACTTTTAAATCATTTAATTTTCACAGACAAATGACTTTCTGGTTGGTTTTATGTACTTACGGCTTGCTGTCTTCAGTGACCAAGCTCTTGCTGAAGTAGAATCTTCTGTCATTGATGGTCACCACCACATAACTTATCGTAATGTTTCCATCATCTTCCTCCCTTCTTATGTGCACAGAAAACTTATTGAAGGACTCGTGACAGTCAGTGGCCAGCTTGTACTCACACATGCCAGGAAACTGGTAGACTTCTCCATCAAAGGTCTTCACGTGGTCCCTGCCCCATGTGCTGCAGATTTTGCTCATATGGTTGCCAACTTGATAGCAAAAAAATACATAAAATTTGGAAAAAATATATATGTAACAGTATTTTTTTTTTTTTATATTTCAAAATTGTTAAACGGTTTTAGCCTTACCATGTCTGGTTTGGATATCAGCAGAAACACTGAAGACAAACAGCCACAACACACTCCACTTCATGGCTGCCAATGTGGGCTTCCTGAGCCAAAGCAGATCACTGGAAAGCTGCAGCCGATGGACTTATATATTATCATTTACCCAGCATTTTTGGTCCCACCTTTTGCAAAGGCCATTCAAAACTCGTCAATTTGATTGGCATGATCTGTTTTCAACATTGCAGTGCTGTATTTTCTTCTTCAAGCGTGTCTCTTGGTTAAACACCTGGCTCCGTGAGACACTTCTAGAGAAACCAACCAAAGTGGAGTTTTGTTGACATTACATATCCATTAACTTAGCTAAGTTAACTTTTCAACAAGTTATCACTTTGAGTAAAATGTCTGAGACAGCAAAATATAGACCAAACTGTGATTAAATATTGTAACAACTATGCAGGTAACAAATTCCTGAGCTTGTGGGCAACAAAGTTGTGATGACATACATTGTTTATCTATCTTTGACATCTTCTGCCCTTTTTTCAGTTGCAGGAACCTATTGCAGTCTTTGAACCATATATCTAATGATGATATATGGATATTGCTTAAAAAAATCAAAATGGTTTTAACCCTCCTGAAGAGGAAGAGAAGCCCTTGTAACTTTGGGTCAGTTTGACCCGAAGGCCACATGAGGATTAATTAATTCCTGCTTTTAATATTTTTGTTCCAATTGTTATCCAAACTTGTACATTTCATTACCCTGCCAAGTAATGATATTACCCACTGTATCATAATACTTAAATTACTACTGGACAAAATTCAGGATGTGGAAGTAATCCTGCATCCCTGATTACTGTCATCCTCTACCTGCAGTATTAACGTCCATGATGTCATTTAAAGAGAACAGCTTGACAGGACAGTCATATTTGTCGTCACCTGTTCCTTAGAAGGATTAGTTTTATTTGAAAAACACACCTCAGTGAACTATTAAGGAAGCAGAAGGCGAGTTACAAAGCCTACAAGTGGCCGGCTAAAATCAGCAATAAAACAAAGGCTGCTCTGCAATTTTCTGTATTATTGGTAATTATCTACAACTCTTCTGTTTTGTTTTTGGCTTGTTTCTGTTCAAATAGAGCTATACATGAATAATATGCAACACTTTCTTATGACAGTCTATGAAACAAATACAAAACAATCCATTAATTTGATGTGTTTCGTATGTTGCGTGGAGAGCTGAAAATAACTAGGAACATTATGTTGGTGCTTTTGTTGACCTTGTCAAGAAAGGAGGGTTTTTACCACTCTGGACGTGAACAAGTTCCTGCCATGGCCTGGAGGGTGTAGTAGATAAGTTATACATACAGTGTGACTCAACTTGAGTTATTGCTGTTAAAGGTGAGAGGCGATAATGTTTTTGCTCATGCTTGTGTGTCTGTTTGTTACCAAAATACCCCATGAACCACTGGACGAATTATAATGCACCTTGGTGAAAGAAATGTATGTACAGCTGCACTGCGTCTGATTAACTTTTAGAGTCAACACGATTCAAGATGGCCACCACAGCCACCTGACCTTAGAAAACAAAACAATGGCTACAATTCAGTCAGTTTTACAGATATTGTGCAGAAATTAGGTGTAGTGGTAGCTGAGAGTCATACTCCAAGTGCTACTCATTGTGCTATATTCTGACTTAAAACCTTAGCAAAAACTGCTGGGGTCAGCCCTGTTTGTCTGTTAGCAAAATATCTTATGAAGCACTGGATGAATTTTAATGAAACTTTAATCTTTTGTTTCACACTATAAACATCTATTTCTCAACATAAAAGGATCTTATTCTAAAATTTAATGAAACTTGAATCATTTCAGCACAACAGTAGTTACTGTTATGCTGTCGCAGGCTTAAAGGCCTCAGAACAGCACTTTTGGCATCTTTTTTTTTATTTAGATACTCATAATTCTTAAATAATAATAACTGTCTTAACATTAAACCTTATTGTATTTTATGAACTTCTACAAAAACCAGCACCTGACTTGCTAAATCTTCTTTCAGGTGTCCGCTGAATATCCACACAGTTTGACTTTTTGGAAGCACCGCATGTTTACTTTGCATACATATGTGCAAGCAGAAACCTTCCTGACAGATTGCAAATAAAAGTTTTGTCGTTAGCGGAGAAATGTTTCGCAGATGTCTGTCTACGTGAGTAGAGGGCGCTTCCGAAAATCTGAACTGTTCCTTATCGGCACAATAAGCTAAACAAGTGCCACTGTTTCCTTATTGAAAAAGGAGAGAGGAGTAATGAAGAAACAGTTAAATTTATATCAGAGGGATGTCACATACTGATATGTCATCAGAAGGGTTTGGTTCATGCTTTTGTTCTCTCGTTTGTTATTCTAGCACTATTTATTCCATTAGCTTTTAGTTTTAAACTTGTACTTTTGATTAACTCAGGCAGTTTTATGTAGTTTTGCGCCATCTCAGTTTTGCCTTTGATTTTCACAAAAATAGGAAGGTGTTGACGACTTTTTCCACTGCAGGGCATTTGTAAAGGCCTGACAGGAAATACCAGAAGGTTTGATGAAATATTAATTAAAAAATAAATGTTTGAACACATAAAAAAGATTACCAGTAGATATCTTTTTTTTTCTTGGTTGCTTTTCTGTTTTTTTTTTTTTTTACCATGGAAAAGCCTGATTTGTATTGCGTCACCATACTGTCTAAACCATCTCATGTTTGATTTCCTTCATGGACCAATGAGAAGTCCTGAAAGTTAAACAGTTTTATATAAATATAGATAGCATCTCAAGCAGACCTTCTTCTGGTTTTGGTTCTGTCAGTGTGAATTCTACAAACCCGTGTCCTCCCTGAATAAATACTTAGTATGCTGTTGCTGAGAAATAAACTCTCTTCCTCCTCGTCCAGCTGGGCGTGCTCCACAGATGTGTTTGCCCTTGGAGGTGCTCTTACATGACAAGGTACTTCAGGACAAGCGAAATGATTTTTATTATGCTAATATTCCCAGATCTGACACTGAGTCAACAGACTCTGACAGGCTGCATTTTAAGCTTTTACAATATAGTTAGAGGGGAGAAGTTACATGAGCATCCGAAATCTAGACCGATCAGGAATCATCAGGACTCGAAGGGTTGTTAGAAGTTAATTATATGGAGTAACAGTTTAGTTTTGGTTTACTCCTCTGTGATACTTTTCCATGCAGTCCTTATGGTCACAGCAAACATGTCATTCTCAGAAAAAAGGACTGTGACTACTATAACACTCGTTCCAATAATTTGTGAAAAAGTGATCTTTTTTGTACATGTGCCCTCACTTTTCATTTTCAAACAACCTAACTCTGTTTAAAGAATCTTTCATGCCATCACCACATTCTTCCTGTCAGCTTTGTTTATCAAAACGATGTCCCTGATGAGCCCTTATCTCCCTTACAGCTCAAAAATAATGACCAATTAGCTTCTTTTAGAAAAATTAAAGCATTAGTTCAGATCTTTAGATGTTGGGTTCCGTGGAAAGGTCACAAATAATTAATGTCTTGCTTATTGCAAATAGTTCTTTTAGTGATCTCAGTTTAGAGAAGTAGTTTAATTCCTACTGGACTGATTAGCTAATGGCTAATTTGACCAGGACCAACACCAAAGTTGACTGCTGTTGTTTTCTAGGGAATGAAGTTGGTGCTATTTAAATTTTTTTTACATTGCTATCAGTTTCATATTACGTGGTTATTTACATCAAAATTTACTGTTATTGGCATATGCAAATAGCAGCAGCAGGTAGATCTAGCATCTACATTGCAGCCTGGGGCACTTCCCACAGAATATTATAATATTTCTGCTGGAATAACTGTGTAATGCTAAATTAACAATTGTGCAAAGGCTGTGTCAGGTTTAAGAAAAAAGGCTTTTTATGATTATAAAACAATCCAGAAAGGGACAAACATAAACAACAAATGAGAGCTTCACTCAGATCACGTGTTCTTTCATGAGATGCGAACTGTTCGTCTGACTTTACAGAATTACTGTCCGTCTCACAGCAGGAAGGTCATCTTGCCCCAACAAGAGACCTTTTAACCTCATATTATCAGATATTACAGGCCTCCAAAGCACGATTTCCAATAGGATATTAAATGACTTAAAATTCCAGTT
The DNA here is from genome assembly GCF_001649575.2 of Kryptolebias marmoratus. Classification (NCBI taxonomy): domain Eukaryota; kingdom Metazoa; phylum Chordata; class Actinopteri; order Cyprinodontiformes; family Rivulidae; genus Kryptolebias; species Kryptolebias marmoratus. The sequence goes on along the minus strand of NC_051440.1, from coordinate 12,626,923 downwards.
AGACTTTATATGGGTTAAAAAAAATCCTCCACACCAACAACCTGTATGATGATCTGATTCTTCACAATCTGTGCTTGTTGCTGGGAAGTGAAAGCTAAAAACAAACTCAGCTGAAACCAATCTTAAGCCAGGCAGCTCTTTCAGGTAATCCAACTCTTCAGTGATTGCTTACTGAGAGCTTCTGTAAGTCTTTGTCAACAGGGCTGACAAGATTTTAAATACTCATTATTCAAAGAAGGGGAGTACAGTCTGGGCTGAGACACACCAGTGATTGTTCATTACTGCTCACATATGAGTGCTCTTATGAAACAGGTGATCCATGAACATTTTAAATGATGTGCAAACATACAGTAACACATAAATGTCCTTGACATACTCACAAGGCTGCTAACTTGCACTGTGAGAATAATTAGTTTTTTCATGTCTATTGATTTACTGTGTTACAAACCACATTTTCTAATGTTGATGTCTTTCACCATCCAACTTTGTCAACTATGTGAATCTCATTTTGGTGACAGTTTATGAGCCTTCAAAACTAAAATATCCTGGTTAAAATAAAAATAAACCTGAACATGTCTCTAGAAATGTTTTTACCCATTACTATTTCACACATTCAGGACATCAGTAAATACCAGTGACATGAACTGAGTTGCATCTTTTTATTTGATCAGCTGACAAATAGTACAGTGGAGATTACTCTCAGATTACTAGAACAGTATAGGAAAGACTAAACATCTCTTAATATGAGGAAAGATGAACCTGTCACACCAGCATGAAGCTTCGTTTTCTGCGAGCAGGTTGTGCAGCAGGTGCGGTGCACTTTGTGTGGTCACAGCCGCACTTCTCCACATGCATGTAGGTGTAGGACACCTTGTCCCCGTTCAGGCACAACAGGTCAACAGTACGGTTGCTGAATTGTGTCTCCTTACAGCAGGAGCAGGATTGCTGCATCGCAGCTGCTGCTTCAGAGTACCTGGAGAAAGCAGGAGCAGATCATAATGCATTTCTACATCATTTGATGCCTGTAGTGTTTTGTGGCTTCCCGGAAGAATGGAAAGTACTTCACGTATCATCCTTACTTGGAGAAAGTGTTGCATGATCCCTCGCAGTACGGCATATCCACCTCGTGCTCAGACTGACAGCCATGGTGGTTAACATGTGTTTTCATGGCTATTACCTTGCAGGCATTCTCTTTCTCCACACCTTTACAAAAACACGTCTTATTAGCTTATTTTCCTTTCTACATCATTCATGCAACTGAAACAAAAATATCACACTCACAGATTTTACAGCAGCCATTTGCTGCAGTCTGAATTGTGCCCTAAGGGGGAAGAATACAAAACAAAATCTGCTTTAATTTTCCTGCGCACAGAAATGTTTCAGATTTGTGCGATAAAAGTGATACTTACAGGCTGGCAGTTGCTTTGTTGGAATGGTGGGCAAACGATGTGTGAACGGAAGGCGGTCAAAGTCTCACCAGTCTTAACGCAGGTGTAATACTCACACAGATTTTTAGGTGGTGACCAGGTTTCTCCATCCTGAAGAGCAGGGAGATGGATGATGCAACACACACAGGCACACAAGCAACAGCAAATAAAATAAATACATTAAGGAGCTCCTAATAATTTTATATTCTTGGATTCAGATCCAACAGACGATACAACTTACATTTAGGAGCTGCTTGGTACCATTTATATCCAGGACACACTGCCTCTGCACACACTTCCCACAGCATTCATCAAGGCTAGTTTCCACATATTCATAACCCTGAGGCAGAAAGTTCAGTTCTTACATTTAACACACTAAAACGAGATGCACCGAGGGGCGCATGTGTAAAGAAATCAATCCGTCTTACCAAGTCGCACTTTTCTTCACACGTCTGAAACACGCATTTTATTTTGAACAGACCAGAATTTGGGTCGACCTCATTGCTGCAGGTACAATCTTGACATTCGTACGCAGGAACCGATGAACCAGGCTAAACAAAGAAAGCAGAAATTGAGTTTGGGCTTGGGATTTTGGTCATACAATACAGAACCATGTTCGGCAGGATTTATTAAAAGTAATACTGTACAAAGAATTGTGACTTATTATCTGTTCCTCGTTTACCTGGTATTCAACATTCTTATGGACACAAACACGTTTAGGTTCTAGAAAAGTGTAAGACAATCAAAGATGAGGTAAGTTGGATAAACTACTTTGTTAAACTTTAAGTTCAAACAGAATGAAAGAGCTCACCACATATATGCTCTGGGCAACATTTTCCCTCAGGAACACTGACAACTGGCTTATACCCAACGGGACAGTTCATGTTGTTAACCGGGCAGGTGTTGATTTGACATTCTGAGGAGATGAACACATTTGTAGATTTCCACAGCAAATAGTAACTTATAAATGTTAATACAGGAATGAAAATATGTGTCTTACGGCAAACATAGGCAAAACAGCAGGGGTCCTCAGGATTTGTTTGATTCACAACGACAAACCCTGGGCTGGTGCAGTTGGCATTAGGTGGTGCTGGGCATGTCTTAGGCTTGCAGATCACAGTTTTAGTAGGCTCATCGCAGATGCAGTCCTGGCACTTGTACTCAAACCTTTCATTGAACTGAAAGAGTAAACCACAGTTATAAATAATTGCTCTTATGCAAGTAAACAATTTGCGGTTAAGATGCGAAGACTTGGCTCACCTCACGAGGAATGCCCTCAGGATCAAGGCATCCTGTTGGGAAATAAACAACAATCCTGTAGCACTTTGTAATCCATAGAAAATGAATAAATTCAGATCAGTTGTACCTATTCAGGGTATACACTCACTTACCACACTTTTCAACACATATCCCAGACTCTTTGTTAAAAAGTTTCATTCCATCAGGACAAAAGCAGCCTTCAGTGGTGAGATTTAAAGTTGGTTCATTGGGACTGTTAAGGTAAATTACAAAATAGAACATTAACAGTTAAAAAATACTTAGCTATAACCACATATTTACTACCACTTTCTGTTATCGGTAGATGCTCAGTAAACATACAGTGAATGTCACCATAAAAGCTAATATCATAACATTTTTATAAAAACATACTTGTCGTCACAGGTTGGCTGTTCTACTGGACCACAAGGCTTGTAAACCTTGTCTGATGGGCAGTCACCAGCTGTTGGTGAAAGAAAAAAAAAACTTAATTCATACTCCAAGCCTGTTCAGTACAATTAAGTGCAACAAAGGTAAAAAATAACTTTTTTTTCGCTTGATTCCAATGACCCCTTCATTAGTATTAAAACCCTGGAGGAAAGCTTACCACACAGTTTGGTGTGGTTCCTCCAGTAGATGCAAGCTCCAGCCTCAGCACAAACAGCAGCATATGTCTGCAAACTTGTGCACTCCACGACTGGGTTGGAAACATGGCAACTATCAAAAACACAACCTCTGTAGAAATTGTCCGGAGAAACCAGCGGATGACATTCAGCGAAGACACTGAAAGAAAACGCCAAACAAACATAAAGTTACCGTGTTTTACCTGCAGGGTGTAAAGATTTTATAGAGAACAATGGACCCAATCAGAGGAATAGAGCATGCCTACCTGCTCTTTAGCAGGTCACAGATGGAGTCTGGGTTGCATGGAGTTGGGTTCACTGTAGGTTCAGGTTTACTGGTGGGTACTACAGGGGGTGTTGGGCAGTTGGGTTGGTAAATGTCATTTGCTGGCCAATAGTCAGCCATCACTGCACAGCTTTCTACCAGCTGACCAGTTGGTAGCTTGCAGTCATCAGCCTGGGTGTTGGTGCATGTCCCTAAATAAGTATTGAACAATTACAATATTTTTCTATACTGAAGATTTATCATATGAGAGACATTTGAGAGAGTCAATTCTTACCACAATGACCCTGTGTGTTTTTGCCAAAGTTCTTATAGGGAAGGAAAACACTGAAGCCTGTCATTCCAAATTTAATGACCACATTGAGATGAGGGATCTCATAAACCAAGTTTATGCCAGAACTGATTATCTTAACACCTTGTTGTGTATAAGGTAGTTTTAAATTTTTTCCATTTTTCAATACCTAAAGGGGAAAAAACATAATATTACAATAAATCAAAACGCAGACTAGTGCACAAAGATAAGTTATTATTGTTGTAATGACACATACTGAAAATGTTTCATTTTGGCCCGTTTTTCAGAATACAGAATAAAGAATTGAGTATACATATAGTTTTACCTCCAGGTCTGGCGCTCCAATAAGATTATGATTGATAAGTGTTACAACTTGCAACCCATATGCTATGATTATTGATCGTGGACAAGAAACATCTTCAGTGGGATCACAAAAGACGTTGTCAATATAAATCTTTAGATGATGTTTTGGTGTAATCTCCTCCATCAAAACATAGGTACAGTTTCCTTGATAACTGTAGTATAATCCATCAAATGTGATGTAATGAGGATCTCCCCACCCTTCACACTCACCTACAAACAGAAATAATAACAATTCAGTATCAAGTGCAAATAAAAGACAAGCTTCACAGTCAAAGAAAATAAAAAGAATAACCTACAGTCACAGGCATAATGTTCACAGCAGTAGTATTCATCATACACAAGGACTGGTTTCTTTCCATTGCTACAAGTTATCATCTGGGGTGGTGGACACTCATATGGAACTATTTCAATGGTGTTGTTCTCGATGCATCTGGCCATGGTGCAGTTGCACAAGAAAAAGGTCTCATTTTGCTTTAGGAGAAAGAAGAGAATTTATGAACAAAATTTGTTGCCATAGTCTAAAAACAATGCAAAAGTGTAAAAATACATTTAAAAATTTGCTTGTAAAACTGCTACAATAAACACACTGTTGTATATATTTTATAAATAACATTAAACTGTATTCATTTTATTATTCAAGACAATATGAATCTTACCACAACATCCCATTCAGGACATCCAGGTATGCGAGTAGGTGCAGGTGTGGGTAAAGAAGTGGGTGGAGTGCTGGGGCACCAGTCAGTCTCATTGTGGAGTTCACAAATATCAGAACATATCATTGTAAGACAAATGCCTGATCCAATGGGATGCATCTCAAATATTGTCTCCCCTAAAAGTGTGAAATATAAACAGTATAGTTTTAAAATAATTCAATAAACCTTTAAAAGATCAAAAACTTAATAAGTTGTAATTATATTTCAAGATTGTTTGTTTCATACCTGGACGATAATGTTTGCCGTTAAATATACAGAAGCATTCCGTTGTGGAACCTGGTGTCCCTGGGGTTGTAGTGGGTGGAGGTGTAGTTGTTGTGGTTGGTTGTGGGGTTGTAGTGGATGGAGTTGGAGGTGTAGTTGTTGTGCTCGTGGTTGGTTCTGGGGTTGTAGTGGATGGAGGTGGAGGTGTAGTTGTTGTGGTTGGT
>NC_051440.1:12604367-12619683 GCF_001649575.2 Kryptolebias marmoratus | reverse complement strand
TCGTGGTTGGTTCTGGGGTTGTAGTGGATGGAGGTGGAGGTGGAGGTGTAGTTGTTGAGGTCGTGGTTGGTTCTGGGGTTGTAGTGGATGGAGTTGGAGGTGTAGTTGTTGTGCTCGTGGTTGGTTCTGGGGTTGTAGTGGATGGAGGTGGAGGTGTAGTTGTTGAGGTCGTGGTTGGTTCTGGGGTTGTAGTGGATGGAGTTGGAACAGTAGTTGTTGTGATCGTGGTGGGTCCTAGGGTTGTAGTGGGTGGTGCAGTTTCTGGAGTTGTGGTTCCACATATAACTGGACAGCATACTCTGATCTTGTAGTCATAACACTTCCATGGACGTGGCTGGTTTTCCTTTTTACATATTAAACCATAATTCAGATCACAATCAACAACTTGTTTAGTTTCATTCAACCATTGCTCAAAGTTATTGTTTGGATCATTAACTGCTGAACATTCAAGATCTGTTGGATTGTCACATATGTGTAGTCCACTGTTTGTGATGTTTTCATATGTTTCCCAGTCATTTTTGTCAGTTAGTGGATCGTGCACATTATACCAATCAGACCACTCACAAGTTGGAACACATGTAGTAGAGCCTGGAGTAGGTGGACTAGAGGAAGTTGAAGGTGTAGTTGTTGTGGTTGGTTCTGGGGTTGTTGTGGTTGGAGGTGTAGTTGTTGTGGTTGATTCCGGGGTTGTAGTAGGTGGAGGTGTAGTTGTTGTGGTTGATTCTGGGGTTGTAGTGGGCGGCGTTGTAGATTGTGGGGTTGTAGTTGGTGGCGGGGCGGTCGAGCAGGGTTCACTTCCTTGTATCACAGTTGAATTAATGCAGATTGCGTAGTAGCACATCCCCATGTTGTCGTTGACATTGTAAATAACTTCATTCTCTTCATATATCGTCCCATTGTAAACACAGTAAGAACAAACATCTACACACGTTTGGTTCTTCTCATCAAATATAGGCTTATCTTCTGGGCACACGGGATAACAGCCTGACGAGAAAATCACATATACACCAAGTATTTTCAAGAGGACGCATCTGGTGTAAAACTAAAGTGTAACAGGATGTTTGTAACGAAGTTCCTACCCTCCAGGTTAGGTATCGGGTTGCTACAAATTCCATCTGGAAACAAACAGGTCTTGTAGCAGGGTGTGTGGCACGGGTTGTAATGCCACGTGCAGTCCTCTGGGTTGTTGTAGTAGTCACAATAAACAGCTGGCAAAGAGCAACACAGCAAACGTCAGGTACAACTGAAAATGTGGAGTCAAATAAATACATTCTTTTCACCGAGAGAAAGACACAAATAAAATGATCATCATTGGCAATAGTTACAAAGAAATAAAACAGTGGTTTTAGTAAAATATATATTATAATAGTTAAAAAAGGACTATGGTAAATGGCTTAACCCAGCCATTTGGAGTCATGAGTCTCTGCAACTTTAATTTTGTGGGTGAGAAGCTGAAAATTTTAGAAACCACAGCTCTAAAGTGTAAAACAAGTCTTCTTTTTAAGGACTTGAAGAACTTGAGCCAAATGGATTTTTTGAATTATATAATATAAAACCGAACTACATTCATGGAATGGCGCCAAACATTGAAAAATAGTATTTAAATACACAAGTAAGGCACCTCTACAAGGAGCTCAGAAAATTTAATTAAACTAATCCAATAATTCAACACAAGTCTGGCCTGAGAACAAGTCTCTAGTCCTTTAGACACTGTCTTTTCAGAAGGACATCATTGTGTCTATCTGAGCTGGATTGGATGGGTCCAAAACATCTATTTTGACCCACCCAGAAAATTGAACATAATGAATTAATCAAAGTCTTTGGAGTCCTAAGGAGTTTTATGGGTAAAATGGTTTCTAAAAATTAAGTTTTTATGAAAACTTCCAAAGGTTTAACAAAGCTTATACTTAAGCTACTGTATGTATGCAAAAGTGTCTAAATGCTTGTAGAGCAGGTTCTATTTAGCATAGATCTGTGTCTGGGTTAACTTACGACATATGTCGGGAGTTCTCCACGCAACACAGACATCGGCCTCGTTGCAAGCCTGAGCGTAGGCTGCAACGGCTGAGCAGAAGCACTCGCAGTCTCCACCGGTGTCGCAGGCGCACGAGTCTTTCACGCAGTTATCGAAAAATGGCAGCGGATCAACCTTTTTGCAATCGCAAAAAAGAAGAGGAGAGACGATTAGAGATGTTCCAAATCACACAACCTGAAAAGTCACGCAGTCAGCCGTTTCCCAACCTTGTGGTGGCAATCTTTGAAGGTAGCGCCTTTGATGATACCGCACATTAGGTTCGCCCACTGATGTCGGTGGGGAGATGCTTCGCAAGCATCGACACTCTCCTCCTCATCTGGGCAAGAGCTGGTCGCTTTCCAGCTGTTTGCGAACTCTAACACGCTGTCGACCACCAGCTGACCCTGAGTGGTGAAGTCATTCAGTCCATCCCCGTCAAAATTTCCACACAGGCCGCACACCTCACCCTGCGCACACGCACACATTGGTACAAAGTGGTAAAGTATGAAAAACCAAAAGTATTCTTGCAGTAAGAGGTTTCAATCTCAACAAATAATAGCAGTCACTGTGACTCACGCTGTGTTCTGGTTCCAGCAGGATGCGGACAGTCGTTTTGCGATCCCACATCACTGCAATGCCGATTTTAGATTCGACCACCAGGTACATACCAACTGTCCTTATTCTGTACTGAATCTGTGGGCCCACTTCCAGATCCTCCTCTTCGTATTTACCCTTTGATAGTTTGATTTCTGTTCGCTGTAATACAAAGGAGATTTCTGAACGCTTAATATGGACTGAAATATACGATTTAAATACACTTTTCAGGTATCGAAAACTTATCAGATGTTTATGTCTGAACTTACCCCAAGTTGAATTCTGACCGTTTTGGAGCATGTGGTGCCAGTAGTGCCACATGGTACATTTTCTGTGATAATGCCAAAGTTCTTCTCAACTGTTTTGTTCCCACATTTATTCTAAAAAGAAATATATATGTTTAGGAACATGTTAGTTCAAGACAACATTTGCTTGATATTATTAAAGGATGCAGAAGAAAAGCCTTGATGTAAATAAAATAAAATATGTAACTTATACCCAGGACAGAAACTATATCCAGGACAGAAACAGGTGTCGGTTTTAATTATTGATCTTTATCAATATTATCACAGTTATTCCAGCAGAAATATTATATTATTCCTGCTGGAAATGCCAAAGGCTGCCCTGAAAGTGCTACAGCTAGCTGCTACTTTTTGCACTTGCAAATAGCGATAAATCAAAGACAGTTATATAAAGGTACATAAGGGACCTTATATAAACAGCCAGGACATTTTTTAAGGCTGGAAGTAACAAAAGGGTCATATGTAGGACCTTAGACAGGTTTTTAACAAAGGGGTTTTCTTTAACCTTGACCTTTGACCCCGTGAACCTTGAAATCAATCGTGATCCCCCTTGACCTAAGAGGTGTCCAACTGTACAGTTCAATTTTCCTCCGTTACATACTTGCATAGTTAAAGCACAAGGTCATTTGTGGAATTGTTTTAGGGTGAAAAGCTACTTTAAAACATCTAAACTATCAAATTAAGCTAATCTATTAGTTTATGGTAAAATAGTCCATTATGTAACACCTTTACATATCCCAGAGTGGAACCAGAGTAGTTATGTATAAAATACTGACCCTAATTTCAACAATTTCACAACACAGTGTGCTACATGTTATTTCAAAAAAGGACTAATATTGACACAAACTGATGATGATTAATGAACATCCAAATTGCCAGTTTACTGCTTACCATTAGGTTAATGCTTAAATATGTATTTTAAAAGAAAGAAGTAGTTTTGGAGTGAAAAAGGGGAAGGTGTAAACAATCATTTTATTTACCCTGACAGCAACATAACCACAGTCTCCTTGAAACCCAAATTTTTGCTGATCAAATGAGTTGTAGTGCCCAGTTCCGTAAATCACACAGGTTCCTGGACATTTCTTCTCAGTGCACTGCCATTTTCCACTCTTGCAGGTGCTAGATTTGTCAGAAACAGTAATATATAATATTGTGCTGAATGCTTCAGTGAAACACAGAGGCTGACGTAATAAATCATGTTTTCAAGGTTTGTGTTGTAAATAATATAGATATACTCCATATTGGCCTTACCAGGTGTTGCACTGGTTTGGAAGTTTTGTTCCAGGAGCAAAAAGATGTCCGTCGTGCTGACAAGGACAGTCTTTTTCCTTCACACATGAACCTTTGCCATCATCAAGGAGTCCACTAGGACAGCGACAGCCAGACTCACACTCCGTGGATTCCTGAGAAGGAGACAGATCATAACGTTTGACCAAACTGACAAGTACTGACAATAATACGTTGGTATCGTCAGAACTTGTCTTGAAACCGAATAACCCGCTGAAAATCCACTCACACAGTCACTGTCCAGATTTAAACAAGTCTGAGCGCACTGCAGTCCAAGTTCTCCTGCACCCGCAGAGGAGCAGTTGAAGAAGACTTTCGGAGAAGAACATGCTGTAATAAAATACAAAAAACTGCGTCAATGAGAGTGACCAAATGTGTGTGGGATGAAAATGTAACGATATAGTAAACAAACTGACCTGATGAGCGGGCTCTCCAAGAATGACAATGAAGCTTTCCATTGTTGCACACACTTAAAAATGAAATATAAGATTTACAGTTTGAAATATAATGGCAAAAGCAAAAAAAAAAAAATATATCACAGAAGAAGTCCTGAACTGACTCACCAGTGTTCATTTCTGATGTTGATGGACTTTCCTGGCTTAATGTAGGCTCCATTATGGTGACAAGAACATTTTGCCATCGGGACACAAACGCCTTTTTCATTCAAATAGAGACCCTCAGCGCAGGAGCAGCCGTCCACAGGCACAAAGTCAGAGGAGCAGCTCTGCTGTTCTGAGGCCAGCGAACTGCAAGTCAGCTGGCATCTCTGGTGGTTGTAGGAGAAGATTTGCGACACCGGGCAGCTCTTTGTGTGTTTTTCTGTCATTTAGACAATAACAAAATGAATCCTTAATAGTTTCACGACTTACAGATGAGAGTGGTCAAACTCAAGGAATTATGACTCATCTGGGCCGTGACATATGACAATAAAAACCTTACCGCACACGTTTTCTCTCCAGTCTGTCAGGATCACCCCCTTCGCTGCACAAGCTCGAGCGTAAGAGGACAAGACGGCGCACAGGCAGGCCTCGCTCTTCTCACAGTTACAGCTGGAATAGAGGCAGCGCTGCAGGAAACAACCAACACTTTTAAAAACCGTACAGACCCATCAAATTCAGTAAAAGCTGTAATGAAAGGGTTTACTGTACCTTGTAGAAGATCTCAGGGTCCACCGCTGAGCGGCACTGTGAGAAGGCGCTGTTTGGTTTTAGGAGCAAGGTGCACCAGTGTTTGGCATACAACTCTGAGAAGGAACAAAAATGTTCTCTTAACTTCAATAAAACACCTTCAAGATATAATATAGCGTTAAAAGAGCATCACTATTTACCATTTTCTACACTGAGGGAGCAGGGGTCATCCAGTCTTTCCTCTGTGTCGGCGCACATGAGGTTAGCCTTCCAAGAGTTACAGAAGGTGGCTGCAGTTCCCTCCACGATCCCCTGAGGGGTCTTCATGTCGTCACTCAGGACCATGTTAAAGTTCCCACATAAACCTGAGGAGAAAAATATTTCTGGATTTAACATTTCACAGGAAATGGTTTGTTTCTAGTTACAGGTTAATTTATTCCCACCTACAGACTTTGTTGTTGATATGACCTTCCTGCTCAGAAAGGTGTAGACTAGAACCTACCCCGGGACTTTGTTCTGTAGCTCTGGGCCAGGCTGATGTAGACTTGCATCAGAGGAACATGTTGGATCTGGATTTGTAAGCCGAAGCTTGTCTGGAGCAAGATGTGGAAGGATGAAGCGTGGAATATGTTGATGTCCCCTTTAATTAAAGACAGAAACAAAATCAGATCAATAACCTTCCGATGTGATTAACAAAGACTAAAGCTGAAAGCAGCATATTTCAGGTGAATTTTTCACCTGAGTAGTAGGGCAAACTGACGGTCTGCATGTTCTGCTGTACTGAGCCATCAGGGCCGAATGTTAAAACCTGAATGAACACAGCATTGGTCAGCAAAGTGTTGCAGATGCTTCTGTCAGTTTTTAAATTGACTACAATATGAACTCACGTTGTTTTTGTCATTGTTCAGCAGAACTTTGAGGGCCTTCAAACAGGTGTCAAACTGTTGGTGTGCACATGGCACCAACTGGGCCAGGATCGTAAACTTTGGACTTTTACCATCCTGAAATAATATAAGATTAGAAAATAGGCTTGTATTATTACTAAAAATTAAATGACTGTATACAGTATTTTGTATCATTACATTACATTTTTACCTTGCTTTCCACCTTGGCCAGGGTGTAGTAACAGTCTCCATGGAAGGTGAAGGTTTTCCCATCAAAGGTGGTGAAATGTGAACCTTCTTCAACTGAACACAGAGCAGGAGTTTCAAGACTCACACAGTCCCATCTCCCCTCAAAACATGTGCTGAAAAAAACAAACATGAATATGTTAAAACACTACAAACAATACATCCTTTTGTGTGCTGTGAAACCTTTGACTCACCATTCCTCTCGATCCTGTCTGTAAACATCTCCGGTGTCGTAGATTTTGCCGTGCTTGCACTGACATTCAGACTGAGGAATGCACCCCCTCTTGGAAATATCATCAAACACAGTTCCTGAAAAAGACGCTCGTATTTCAGCGATGCTGCGGCAAAAGATGCTTTAGATAACATGCACTTTTTATGTGAAGAAAACTCACCAGGAGGACAGAAGCAGCCGTCTATTTGATGATCCTCACACAGTGAACTTGTGTCCTGATGTGTGCAGGTATCCATGCAGGGTGAGCCACTTTCTTCAAACACCATGTTGTACAGACACTGTTTAGCTGTAATGATAAAAAATCGATGAAAGAGAGATGGTCACTGATGTGTGTTATTAGCTTAATTTAATGCATGAAACTTACAATAAAAATACAGACATTTGACTATTCCTTACGTTGATAACATCAGTGGTAAATATGTACAATAAAAGCTGAAGCATTTAGTTTTTGAGCTGTTTTCATTAAGATAATATCGGTCCTGCTTCTCCACATCAACAATTTTTCACATAGAGATAATAACTAAAAAGACGGAGAATAAAATTCCTACCACAGAAGTGAGGTTTCCTCCAGTTGGGAGGTTTTCCTCCTGCGTGGGAACACTGTCGGGAAAACTCTGACAACGTGTTGCAGACACAGAGATCCCTGGTGCCGTTGCTGCAGGTACACATGTCCTTCACACACGCCTGGATGTAAACTTCAGGTTTAATCAGTTTGGTGCATGAGTCCCAGCTCTCTGAATGGAGCATTTCTTTACAAATTGTCATCTATGAAGGACCACAGGAGGTGAAGACAGAAGAAAAGTTACTATTTGCCACAATGCCTTTCATAGTAAAAACAAACTGCTTATTAAACTCACAAAATCCTTGCAGGAATCAGGCACATCCTCCAGTGATTCATCTTCCTCCTCATAGGGGTCCTCGCAGTCATCATTTGGGCGATGGGCTTTGTGTTTGTTGCCAAACTCGATGGGGCTGATTTTACGACCTGTGGATCATCAAATCACAGAGTCACGTCTCAGATTCCTGATTATATTTGTCAACGCAATGTAAATAACCGTATTTATACCATTGTGAATGAACTCATCGTAGACTGGAACGCCATTGAAGTCTCCGCAGAGTCCGCATGTACGGTTTGCAAAGTCATTATCAATTTCCACCTAAAAAACACAGAAAGAAGTCTTAAAAATGCCCTATTTACACCAAAAGAATATGCACAAAAGAAAAGCACAATATTAAAATTGCCTCAAAGAATGTAAAAAAGATAATCGTGATCTAATGAAATAATCAAGAAAATTAGTTACTAAAAATGTACATAGGATGTATGTCAAATATGATATATACAATGAGAGCAAAAAAAGAAAAGTTTAATAATCATGATAAAGGAGTCTAAATGATGGCTGTATTATAATGACTGTGTTAATGTTTGTAGAGTCTGTCATGTTTTTACCATGACTGCGTCATCGCCGTTCCACATGACAGTAAATCCAACTTTAGACTGGAACTTGATGTAAACTCCATTATTGTCCACTTGGACTCCACCCTTGTGATATGGCAGTGTCACACTAATGATTTAAAATACAGTTGTTGTTTTCTTTTTATGAAACTTAAATGTCATTAAACAGTTTTGTTTTTTTTTACTGCTACTTACGTCTTATAGTTGACAGTAATCTGACTCTTGCTGATGTGAAATGAAAGCTCATTGATGGTGACCACCACGTAACTGATCGTAGGGTTTCCGTCCTCCTCTGTCCTCTTCATGTGGACAGAAAACCCCTGGTAGGACTCGTGGCAGTCGGAGACCAGGTTGTACTCACAGGTACCAGGAAACTGGAACACGTCTCCATCAAAGGTCTTGAAGTGATCTCTGCCCCACGTGCTGCAGATGCTGCTGACATGGTTGCGAACTGGAAAAGATTTGTGCAGATATCATATTAAATATTAGAGATTATATTCATCACAAAGATTGTTTTTTTAATTTAAAAAAAAAGATGCTTTCCTATCTAAAATCTGTTCCTTACCCAGTCTGGATCTGACTTCTGTGACGCTGGCTACCGATAAAGCCAGAAAACCCAACCACACCGATCTCCAGTTCATCGTTGCCACTATGGGGCTTACCCTCACCAAAGCTGGAAATAGTCAAGCAATACTTGGCTGCCTTTTATATTCAGATTGCACTTTTTTTTTTTTGCACCCACCCTTTCCCCAAATGGGACATAAGGTTTTACTGCTAAGACAAGGCAAACATTTGCTGTCTAAATGTCTGACGCCTTTCAGAAGTCCCATATAAATTATTCTTACATCCTCCTTATCTCTTGATAAAACAAATATATTTGCACTTCGGGTAACAAGCTTCATATCTATGGGAATGGGCTGCAATAAAACTGTCTTTTTGACTGTAAATCCCTTCATTCTAAATGCATAATTTCTCTTTTAGGATAAAAGGTAAATAAACATTTAAGTAAATCCATTCACAAGGTTTACAAAACCAAGTAGGCCCAGACTGATCTAATCAAGAACACAAAATGACCAGCAGCTATGTTATGTGCATTTATTAGTGATGATAACAGCTGACACGATTATTTGTCAGGGAGAAAAGCTGGTTTTCCAAAGTCACAGATACAAAACTGTACATAAAGATGAGATTTAATGAACAATAAAACCTGAAGATTAAGTATTCACAGCACTTCACTTTTTCACATTTTGTTATTTTACAGGCATATTCTAAAATGGATTAAATTGAGTTTTTTTTCCTTAAAATTCTACATACAGTATCCCAGAAGGACAAAGGTTTGATGTAAACTTTTGGAATTATATTAAAAATTAAAAACAAAAGCATAGCATGTCCATAAGCATTCCCAGCTTTTGCCGTGACACTCAGAGTTGAGCTGAGGTGTATCCTGTTTCCACAGATCATCCTTCAGATGTTTCTACAACCTGACTGGAGACCACCTGTGGTAAATTCAGTAATTTGGACATTACTTGGAAAGGCACAGAACTGTCTATATAAAGGTCCCACAGTTTAAAGTGCATGTCAGAGCACAAAGCAAGCTCTGAAGTCCAAAGAAATGTCTGTAGACCTCAGAAACAGGATCGTATCTGGAAAACAGTCAAGAAAAACTACTGCAGCCTTGAAGGTCCAAATCACAGTAGGTTACATCGTCCATAAATGAAGGAAGTTTGGAACCACCAGGACTCGTCCTAGAGCCGGCTGCCTGGCCAGTCTTACCCCGATGGTGACTCTAACAGAGCTCTGGTGTGAAGTCTGTGGAGAGAGACCATCTCTGCAGCACTCCACCAATCAGGCCTGAGGGGTAGATCATAGAGCAAATCCAAGGATTACTTTCTGAGATCTTCATTGAAATCAATCAAGTAGATATTTTGCTAACAGACAGACACTTGACCCCAGATCTTGTGCGCTCAGTTATTTCTCAGAGTATGGGTTGGGAAGGACTCTCACCTCCTAACACACCTAATTTTAGCTCAATATGTGTAAAATCAGCTCTTTGCTAAGGTCTATTAGCCATTGTTATCAGGATTGACTCTATAAGCTAATCAGTTGTAGATATCTATCCAGTGATTTTTTTTGTTTTTTTAAATATGTCTGCTGGTTTATGAAATATTTTGCTAATACTACAAACAAACAAACACAGACTTGACCTTTAATAGAACCAAGCATTAACCAATAGCGAAACTGAATGAACATACGAATTGTGCCACCAAAGGTTAATATTTGTTTTCATACAGCACTATCTTAATTGCATGTTCATTGTGGTTAGCACAGGATGTAAATGTTAAAAGATGACGCTACATCCTTGATCCTCGTCAGTCTCCCACTGTAGTTAACACGCACGATTTGGGATCGTTTGTGCACTGAGTTCTGCTTGGGTACAAACAACGCACAACAATAACTTTGTGTTTTTTTACCTTTTTGCAAAAGCTGCATATTTCTGATCTGTGATCAATGAGTCTGCCGAGTGTGTGTTGTTCAGTCTGCCGGGTGTGTGTCAGTAGGCCACAAATGATTAAAACTCCATTCATCTCTTTCTGTTCCAGATGCTGTAAAATTTCAAAAGTTTTTAATAATTACTGGAGCTCGTGGAGTGTTTCTTATTGATTAGTGTCCTCATTTTTCACCTCATAAAAGCCTATTAGTCATTAGCACTATCTTTGATTATATTTTCAAAACAAATACAAAGCTACCTGACATGCTCTCACGCAGCCGTCTGGTTTAAGCTCCTCCAAATGCAAACATGGCTTTGGACCACTCCCACTGGTGGACAGCTGGGTGATGAAAAATAACCCAAGTTATTACTGTTCTGTTGATTGAAGGAGGACAGCACATTCACTAAATTATCTCAAGACAGTGTGGTTAATGGGAAGGACTTTTAAATGTGTGGAACAAGTGTTGGCAAAGTCACTTCACATCAAACACCTTGTCATCATTTCCCATAAAACTGTGTGCATCAAAGTTTAACAGACCGGTTATTCGAGGTGTCAGAACAACCCAAGCAGAACTCACATCTGCTTCTGTGGTTTTATTTCAACTTTACTAAAAAATATATATTTAATCTGATATCTTACAGTAAAGAGCAGAACTTAAATCAAAGACTTTTAATGGTATATCAGATTTCTACAAGACTGATTACCAGTTATTGTGTCCAAACTAACTTTTACTGCAAACGTTGATCAGTTGTAGATGTTTATTCAATAATTACTTTCAGAGAGTTTCACTGAAATCCATCCAAGTGGTTCATGAGGTTTATTTGCTAACAGACAAACAGGATTGATTCCAATGCTAAAGTTTTAAGCAAAGATATGTGTTGTGAATGACTCTCAGCTACAACCACACCAAATTTTATCCCATAGTCTGTAATTTCGGCTGAATTATAGCTATTTTAGTGTTTTCAAAGGTCACTTGGCGGTGGCAGTCATCTCGAATTGAGTTGGTTCCAAAAGTTAGTCAGTTGTAGAGACACATTAACTGATTGTTTTCTGAAAGTGTCATTAAAATCCATCCAGTAATTTACGAGATATTTTACTAACAGACAAAGTTGACTCCAAATAGTTATTGGCAACATTTTAAACAAATATCTTGTGCAATCTGTTGTCGCTCAAACTGTTTGTTGGGGACCAGCCTCAGCAGCTGCCACACCAAAATTTAGGTTAGTAATTGTCAAATTGAACGAGTTAAAGCCAATTTTGTTTTGTTGTTTTTTTAGGGTCAGTTGGCTGTAGAGGCCATCTTTCCATCATCCAATGATTTACTCTCTGCAAGTTTCATTAAAATGTGTTCAGTGGTTCAAGAGATATCTTTGGTCAAAAGGCAGTTGTCCAGCTTGCAGGGTTGTTGTACACCAAAGAGCAGGTTTTGGATGTGGGTTGTGTTATCAAAGCATAACCAAAACCCTTGAACAGAAGTAACACCCAAATTACAGCTTTTACCGCAGCAACTCTTACCACAAGCTCAAGTCAACAAGTGAACTCCCACTGCGCCAACCTCTCCTGTGAGAGCCAACACCAGCGGCTCAAAGAAAACAAATCCACAGTTTAATGCTTAATAAGTGTGCAAACATTAACATTCAGGTGTAAATAGCCATCACCACTCTTGTTTTAACTAAACAAAGCATGTTGTTTTATGTCCAACCACATGTAGTTCTTGGTAATCTAATACCAAACATTGGCTATTTTGGGGTCAGATCCAATGTCCACCAACCTCTGTCTAAAATGAATCACCAGGTTACTGGTGTTGTGTCAAAAAAGTGTGAAAAGGAGGAGGGAGAGAGTGGTTGTTTGTCTCGTTCATGTCCCTGTGATGGACTTGTGACCTTTCCTGGGTGATCGTTAGAGATAAGCACCAGCTTCCCACAACCCTGAACAGAAAAGCAGGTAAAGAAAATAAATGGATGGATAATTTACCATGACTTTTATATGTGCTTCTGCTTTGTTTTTAGCTTTCTAAATAATAATAATAATGGTGAGAAACAATTATTATTTTTATGGGAATGTCATAGAATCAGTAGGCACTCAATGATATTTTTTTTTTTCAAATAATAAGACTATTGAAGTTTTGATGATTTTATCTTTGTTCCTTAATTAAAGAGTATAATTTATCTTCTTTTCTGTTTGTCTTATTATTGGCTAGGTTTTTCTATGTGGGGTTTGCATGTGCATATGTTTGTTTGAACATTTTTTTTAAATTGGAAGATGTGAAATGGTTTTCTGAACAAATATATCATTTATATATGACACTGAAGGTTCTGCAAAATACACAACCAAACTGTCTACTCTGACATACATACAAAGACATACACACAAAAACATACAACCCACACTTCAGCAAAACACTATTTTGTAAATGACAGCTCCTGGCTTATTTAAATGTCACAAAATAATAAAAATTTATGTTACACATTATCATAAAATATTCCTGACTTTCTTACTTTTTTGTGGCCAATCGCCAGTTTAAATGAGAAGAATTTAATAGTCTTTTTAAGTTTTTTTTTTTTGTGAATGTACAATTACAGTATATTAGTGGAAGACCGGACGTTTCCTCCCGCTTCCTGCAGGGGGCGGTGTTAGATTTACAGTCAGGTGTTCGACACGGCAAGGGGTCACACGCATGCGCAAAAGGGTGAACCGTCTGAATAAACGCTGTTTGAAATTGAGCTCAGTCTTGGTGGACTCAAAACGTCCTAAAACTTTTACTTTTGGAATTTACCTACTAGTTATTTTGTCAAGAACGGCCGCAATGGGTGAGTTAAAATGTGTGAAGTTTATATGTGGCAGCTAATATTAAACTGCAGCCCGTGTGTCGACGATATGCCGCGACTAGCTAACTCTTAAATCTGTTTTAAGGTTTAAACAGAGAAGTAGCCCGCTACTGATGCTCTCATAGCACCGTAATTACGAAATCTATTCGTGCTGGCAGTCTTGGTGTTGGTGTTGTCGTATGGCCCATTTCTAAAAATGTGTCTGTTTAAGACAGCAGTGTTGATGGTGCCGGGCAAGAAGAACCTAAGAGATCCTCACCTCAGACTGGACCACAGTCCCCTGGTCTGGACAGGAACCCATCACCACCTCCCGACAAGGCTGATGGAGAGGAGGAGGAAGATCTTGATGCCATTGGGGACACTGTTTACAGCAAGCACTGGCTTTTCAGCACCCTGACACGCCTCATAAATGTAGGCAGGCAGTTGTTTGTGCAAAATTTGCCAAATTTTGAGCACTTTATAACCCTCTGTGATTAAGATTTAACTAGATTTTGTTTGGAAAATGGTCATTTAGTTCTGTATGCGAAAGACTTTGGAGTATGCATATGCTAAATGATGACTAAAGTGTTGCTTTATATAATTTTCTGAACATTTATTATGATCAGCCAGTTTGTTATGATTTTATTAGTACATGTTTTCAATAAGGAGATCTCCCCTGTTGTAGTGCACATAGTCCTTTCTGCCGCACACTGTTACAGTTAACTGTGTCTGAACGTTTGTGAACTCATGTCGTCTTGCAGATGGTCGCAAAGCATTCAGAAGAAAACTCTGAGGGTCAGATGCAGCTCTCTGAGGATGATGAGGAAGATCTCTGCAAAGTCTGGGATATGGCAATGGATAAGGTGCGACTCCTCATCGGCATCACTTCGTTTCGCCTTGATTAGCAATTTTCTGCAACATAAGTGTAGAAAAATTATGAAGGAAATTTAATACCTTACAAAGAGAAATCATTTGAAATTAGTGGGATTGTAGTTGAGCTTCTAAAAAAGAAGCATGAATTGTTGAATAAATTTTAGAGATAATGATCACTTGTTTGCCTGGTATATCTGTGCAAGATTTACTTAAGCACTTTGAACCGCCTTGTTGCTGAAAAGTGCTATAATTAAATTTGACTTGACTTTATTCCTGGACGTTATAAACTAAAATACCTTAATCTGCAGAAGTAGCACCTGCATTTATCTTTTCCACCTAATTACAACACATTTTCGATTCAAACGTGAATCATTAATCACTTTATTATGTTCCAAATGTGCGCAGGATGTGGCAAGTGTTCTGCAGGAATTTAAAGTGGCTGATATCCTCCTCGGTGTCATAGCCAAATCCCGCTGCCCACGTCTTACAGTGAGTGAAATCTTTGACAGGATCACACACACCAGAACAAAATCCTGGATGTTGTTTGACTTTTGTATTGTCAATTTTTCTCCTTTTTATTAGGAAATTTGTGTAGGAATCCTTGGAAACGTTGCTTGTTTTCCTGACACGTGTGTGACTTTAAGCCAAAATGAAGACTTGGGGTGAGTCGATACAACGACGCTGAAGTTGGCATCAAATTCTAGCGTCCAATAGCTAAAGGGCGATTCCACCTAATTTTTCACTACCATCCGCGTCTTTAATTGATTCTAATTTAAAAACTACAAATCGTAGACACTTCAAACCTGGACTGGATTCTTCTCCTCTTCCAGATACATGATTAAAACCATGATTGTGATTTGTGAAACCTTTCTCTGATTTGTGAAAACTCATTAAAGTTAGATTTTCACCATTTTCTGGCATATGGATGGCACTACATCTGCTCTAATTAAAAAACTACTGCACCTAGACACTTCAAACCTGGACTGGGTTATTCTCCTCTTCCAGATA
>NC_051440.1:12577725-12602798 GCF_001649575.2 Kryptolebias marmoratus | reverse complement strand
TAATTAGAACAGATGTAGTGCCATCCAGATGCCAAAAACAGGTGAAAATGTAACTTTAATGAGTTTTCACAAATCAGAGAAAGGTTTCACGAATCCCAATCATGGTTTTAATCATGTATCTGGAAGAGGAGAAGAATCCAGTCCAGGTTTGAAGTGTCTAGGATTTGTAGTTTTTAAATTAGAATCAATTAAAGACGCGGATGGTAGTGAAAAATTAGGTGGAATCGCCCTTTAGCTATTCGACGCTAGAATTTGATGCCAACTTCAGCGTCGTGTCGATACAACTATCTCCGATGATGTTTCACAAAAGCTTTTCCAGTAATCTGTTCTCTGTAGTCAGCGCACCTCCCTGTGTGTCCACAGTGCTGTGCTGTTGCTTCTTCTCGGAGATGCAGATCCTCCAACTCTTCTGGAAACCAGCAGGTAGCCTTTCAAAATTTCTGTAGACTCATCTAAAAGAGAGAGGTCTGAGAGAGAAATATTGATTTTGTTTGATGATGTTTTCAGATTACTGCTCATGTGTTTGTCCCAGAGAGACGTCTGTTCCCTTTGGCTTCAGCGAATACGACAGCAGACGTCTGTGTGCTCCAACCTTTGTTTCATCATGTGCAGTTCAACCAACAGTACTTTACTTTCCATCAGTACTTACCAACATCAGAGTCTCTGTTATTTAACTTAAACATTTGCAAAATGTTTCCTGGGTTGTAAAATGATTCATTTATGTAATTATTTCCCCATGTTTTCCAGCTGACCTGCTGGAGAAGGTGGGGGAGCTGGTTGATAAACTGTTTGACCTTGATGAAGAGTTAATGAAGAGCTGGATCACATTTCACCCACGTCAGGAGGAGGATGGTGAACGGCAGCTGGATGTCACTTCCTGTCTCCTTGAAGCAGCTAAACAGCTAAGGTGGGAACTGAATGAAAGAAACTGTTCTGGTGCTTTCCCTTAGGGCGTTTGAGGTACTGTGCTTCCTGAAGAGGTCAAATGAACACGTGCACATATTGTGGTCAAGTTTGACAGCAGTTACTGAGTGACTGAACAATTATCCTTAAAGTTTTCTAGTTTTTTCAGGTGCAAATAAGGATGCAGGATGTGTCTGCCAAGCTGCCAGAGAGAATCCTTTTAGATGAACATTTTTATTAAAGACAATCTGCACCAAAGAGGGGGCAGGTTCTGTTCTTTAAAGCACAGAAAATCTGATTGTTTCCATAATGTCTTCTTTAACTTCAAATTACGCCTGACTTTGTGTGCAGCACAAATCAGTTCACTCAACACAGACATGAATTATTTTGTGAGTGGAGCTCAGTGCCCAACACATCTCACGTGAAAGCAGTTTTAAAGAGTTTGTTGCATTTGTGTGTTTAATATCAACGATAATGTGTCATTTGTTATCAGGTTTGAAGGACCACAATCCAACAACATTCTAATGCTTGTGTTATCAGTAATGATGCATTTAATGCATTTAATCTTCATAGGTCAGAGAGTCCAGCTGGTGTAGAGGTTTACCTGCACATCCTCCAGCTCCTCACCACTGTAAAGGAAGGCCTTCAGGCTTTTGGTAAGCAGTTCAAGGTGTTTCACGGAGTTACTACAACTTAAGAGAAGAAGAGGGCGAGCTCTAATGAATACGACATTGTGTATTTGTTTCTTTTAGCCGCTCCTGATGGGCCGGGCAAATCTGTGTGGGACTTTGTCTGTGACGTTGTGTGTGAGGACGTCTGTCAGACAAATGACCTTTCAGTTGTTTTTCATGAGTGGAAGAGCGTGTTGGTTCAGACGTTTTCTGTGCTGCAGGCTCTTTATAGATGCCAGGATCAGTGGGGCAGCAGAAGTGATGCAAGTACGTTGTTTTTTCCATCCGCTCCACTGTTCTGCTGTCATTCATTTTACTGTAAAGGTGCTTTAGAGGCAGACTTCTCTAATTTATATCATTTTATCTACACAGCAAGCAACGGTCAGATGTTTACAGTAACCGTTAAGGAAACAAATGGAGTAAATAAAGTAGTGTATTGTTAATATCATATATGTTTGTGGTCTGCAGGTCTGCCGCTTATTGGAACCGTTTTCCAAGTGTGTCAGTACCACAGTGAGTGCAAAGATGAAGCCACAAATAAAGATGATGCTGAAGATGAGCAGCTTCAGGCTCTTGATGAGATCACAGCTGAGTTTCTTGCTGACCTGTGCAGTCAGATGTCTAAGGTAAGATTCATTAAGAGCTGCCCTTTTCAGCGTGCACGGTTTGATCGAATCATTTCATGAGATTTTTTAAGTCCAGGTAGTAAAAGCCCACTGTTCTGTGTATTATTTATTGTAGGATACAGCTGCAGATTTGATAAAGAACGGGTACCTGACAGAGAAGACTTGTCTCGCAGCTGCTTCCTGTTTACTTCCCAACTTTAAGACTTCAGTAAGTGCTCTCTCCAGAATGATTTATATAGAAACACCACATTCCACCGAGGAGCAAATGGTCTGTAATCACCTACATCTAATAAACCATAATTACAAACACACACTCAGGTCATTTACATATCATGTGGGTGTTGATCATAAATATCAATGTGGCCAAAATATACAGCAGTGTTAAGAACGGACTTGGAGTCCTTTCTTCCTTTTTGTTTTCCTGCGTGTAGAAAATTAAAAAAAGCTTCAGCTGAGGCTGCAGAGCAATGAGTGTGACTGGATGTCTCAGAGACGACGACTCGGTTTATGTCTGGGTTTCTAAAAAAAGTCGAGTCTTGTGTTCAAGACTGATTATTTGAAGTCCTCGTAGATTCTCACGACCGAATCAAACTCAGGTGTGCTATTTTGTTTTGACTTTAAAATTAAAAGGTTTTAAAACTTGTCAAACATATTACTAGTTTTAAAATAATTATTTGACAAACGTTTGGTTGCAGGAAATGATAGAACCACAGTTAATGAAACTCTTTTAGGTACAAGAAGCACTTCTTATCATGTCAGCTTTTTTAAATTCAAGTTAATTATACGTTAAACTATAGATCCATTGAGGTATTTTGCCCAAGTCTTCAAAGTCCAGTCATGTCGTACCACACTTCATACCACAGTGTGAAGCTGCAGCTGTAAAAACATTGAAGTGGAAGGAATCAGCTGAAATATTACGGCCTCTGTAAGCTTCTTGAACAGTGTTATTTTCTTGAGGATTTATTTTGCACCACCGTTACGACGTAGTTGTTATTATAATCTATTACGTAACCCAGGGGAAACTTCTCTGAGGTCACTGCTGGTCGTTAGATAATAAGCCACACCTCCACACAGCTTCTTTCTAAAATCGCAGCTTTCTAATATCTTGTTTTGCTCTAAACGTTCATATCAAGCTAAAAAAAAAGAAAAAAAAAGCACTGTGTTAAACATTAGTGGGTGGGAGTTGTTGGAAAATATTATATAACCAGATGAAGGCGTCAGCTGCGAGGCAACCCCATTAACACATACTTCTGCCGTGTTGAACGTTGTTTGTAAGTGTTATGAGTTTTGACAGTTTGCCGACGCCAACTGTTACGGTAAAGTTTCAAGACGGGCTTGAGTTTAAAGGAAAGCGGTACGTCTGAGTAGCTTTAGATCGTCTCGTACAAAAATTCCTCACTGTTGTATAAGTAAAACATGACTCGCTTTCCTCTAAAAGCAGATTTATTTTAGAGCTTGATGTAATGGAACTGCTGCCTCTGTGGAAACCAAACATAACCGTTCCACCCGTCTCCTTTCTCCTTTTTTCCAGTTTCAGCACCTACAAGAGGCATTGTCAGAGGTTGATCCCCATTTGGCAGATGTGATGAGGACACGGCTTCCAGTTTGAGGCTGATCAGAGTTCAGCTCTTATTCAGTCTCCCACCGCTGCTTTTTATAGCTGCCAGTATTTCCTCTCCAGAGAATCCTGCTTTGTGTCTGAATATTTGCATTTCCACTGCGGTTTAATAATGCTCACTATTAATAACTTTGTCGAGGTAAAGTGTTGTGTGTTTACTGCCTCTATTTTTGGACAGAACTGTTTTTGTACCAAGTGATTGACAGTATTTTTTTATTAAATAACATACAGTACGTGCTTACAGGCCTTTAAGAAGTTATTAATTTTAGGATGGAACCACCAAATCTACAACAAACAGTTTTTTTGAGAAGCGATATTCTCATTCAACTTAAAACTGGACACAAAGATTTCTGCACTTCATTCGCAGCCTCAGCACCATCAGCCAATAATCTATCTATCCATCTATCCATCTATCCATCCATCCATCCGGTGTCATGGGAAAGTGTTGAGCTTTAATATCTTCTAATGTAGCATTCTTTTACACCATTATGTCAATTTTTGAAAAAGGGTTTTATGAGGTTGAAAAATTATAAAAACAAAAAAACTTGCTTTTGTTCGGCTAGCCGTTAGTCTAGCCTGGATACAACTTTTTCCTCTTTCTCCGTACCCTGTGGTCTATGACTGATAATAAACTAACTATTGATAACTATTAGACAGAACATCTGTTTAAAGTTGACTGGACTGTCCCTTTCATAGTCCCTACTTGTTACAAATATATATATATATATATATATATATATATATATATATATATATATATATATATATATATATATATATATATATATATATACCACAGGTTGCAGTCCCCTGGACGAGGCTGGTCAGACTAAACTATTTCTCCAGACAGAGGTTGTTCAAACAATTATCTACAACAGATAAGATATTGTTTGTTTGTATCCTTTCCACAGAACCCCTCTGCAAAAGATCCAAACTCTCGCTTTAAGTGTAATAAATTGCTCCTCAGCAATTGTAACTACAAACTTCCTTTGATAATGAATGATTTTTTGGCAAACATTTCTTTTTCTTCCTTTTATACTTCTACGTCACCAAAGTTTTCTTGTACCAGACACAAGACACACAAAACTGCACATTAACATCTGTTTACATGTTTGTTTCTTCCAACACTGAACGCTTTCCAGGTGTATTTTATGAGTAACGATTTCCACATGAGACAAAATAGCGTTGAGTCGCCTTTTTAAGCAGATGAGTAATGGCACTAATGCTGATGACAACATCAAGTGTTTACTAAAGGGTGACAGTCACTCTGCGAGGACAAAAACAAAACGAGATGAAAGGCCTGAGCTCGGAGACAATAAACTCATTTGGTTTCCAAATGCAGTGTTTCACCCACTCATGGAGCAGAGGAGGAAAAACCTGCGCACTTCCAGCCAGCTTATGAAGGCCCTGTGAATATAGCAGCTTTTTAATTAAAGCCTGGATTGATATGCAGAACACTCTTTCTAATGGAAATCCCAAGGCGGTGCGGTTCTACGTGACAGACGGACAGCATCAGATGGGGGAGGTGGGGGGATTGTGGGTAGAAAAAAAAAAAGAAACGAGTCGCGCCTCGACGAGGCCTGTGATGCCCGTGGCTTTGTGCGTTTTGCACGCTGAAGAATTCTGCTCGGCCTTTCAGGTCCAAGCTCTGCCGCTGGTCTGCCTGCAGGCCTCGCTGGCAGCTGGAGTCACGTCACAGAAATCAGGTTGGAGCCCAGATGTTTCCAGCTGCCCCATCAGACTTCATCATCAAACTGTCGGTCTCCAGAAAAACCTGATTCGGTCTGACTTCATGAACACAGCACAGCTGCCTGTTGTGTGTTTAGTGCTGATGCTGATGTGAAATGGCAGCTGTTTAGTTTCTTTCCTTCTCGGCGAACAGGATTCAGCGTTCTTTACTTTTTGGTAACAAAAGGTCAATTTTTGTGTTGCTTTCCATGAAAAGTTACACACCATTAACTTCCCCATAACCTGGCAGAATATAAAGGTATTATTCAGGTTAATAATTGATTAGATTTGGAACTTTTTAAAAGCCCCTGGTTTCTAAATATTCAGTGTTTCTGTAACAATGTATCAGCATTAGATGAGAGATGTGGACAAACGTTCAATTTAATGACTGCTGAAATCTGATGAAAATAAATTGTCTGTCAAAAGTTCAATTAAGCAGAGAAAGAGCTAAAATGAACAAAACAGTAGCTAAATAATACATGAGCAAAACCATATCTAAAAGCTAAAGTAGGCAAAATCGTAGTTAAAAGCTGTATTAAACAAAACCACAGCTTAAAACTAAAATCAGCAAAAACCATAGCTAAAAGCGAAATGTAGCAAAATAATTGTTAAAAGCTAAAACTAGGAAAACAGTAGCTAAAAGCTAAAATTAGCAAAACAGTATTTATAAGTTAAAATTAGCAAAACTGTAGCTAATGACTTAATGTAGCAAAATTGTTGTTAAAAGCTAAAATTAAGAAAACAGCAGCTAAAACCTAAATTTAACAAAACAACATTTTAATTGCTTAAATTTAAAGTCTGGATTCATTTCAATGAAACCTAAGAAGTTTAATAAAGTTAAATATTTTAAGATGTATAAAAGTTACAAATACCAAAAGTCATAGCACACATACCCTGAATGAGTTTAACATTTTAAAACCTGAATAATTCAAACATCTGAAAATACGCTGAAGTAGTTTGAGGAAAAAGACAATCTCAATACTGAAGCAACATTAACAAACTTCTAAAAAGTAGAATATAGTCAGGCCTGTATAATCATCATCAGGCCTGTTTGTAGAAGAGCAGGAGGGATGAGGAGTGATGAAGATCACATGTGCAGCCTCACGTAGCCTCTCTGGATTCTTGTCTCATTCGTCAGCACCTGGTCAAGGTGTGTTCATGAACACACACGATGCTGTAGGTGGTGCAATCAAAGCTCTGTTCAGCTCATTTCCTGAGTTCCCTCGCTGTATAGTTTGTGTCAACAAATTAAATGAAACATGAAACAAACTCACAATGAAACACCAAATAACTGGATTTAATTGCATCTATAATTTATTACTTTTGGTCTATACTCTATATATTTTTGTGACCAAGAAAAATGGAGCGAGAAACTATAGTTTCTTTTTTTATAGATGTGAACAGATTCATGTTCAGCTCATAAGATTTATATGGTTTGATTTCGGCTTGATTAAATAAAAAAATCAAACCTTTTTAGAAGAAACATTCATTACTGTTTGTTAAATAGTTGAAACCTCTATAAAACTTTTAAATCCTGTTTATTTTGAATGGGACAGGTGTTCCTGGGAGCAGCTCCAACCTGTCACCATGCAGCATTATGCTGCTGTTTGCTCTGCGATGAAAGACTTGGATCTAATTAAGGAGATGCGTTTCCGCCGCAGGAAGTGTGCGTAAGCAGACCATTCACTGCTCTGATTGGTTAGATGTCAAAACAAAGCTCGGGATCAGCTGAAAAGACTGGAAAACTGTGGATGAGGTGCTGTCAGAAGGCCTTGAAATTCTGGAAATTCAAACAGTCGTGTTTTGACCAGCGGAGGAGAGGGAAACCAGATGTCCAGCTGAAGCAGAACGCAGACGTTCTGTTTTTGTTCTGAGAACACCTTAAACCCTGTGGAAGAAGTTCATGAAAGCAAAATGCAAGGATTCACAAATTATTTAAACCATATAGGCTAAATTAAATGAAAGTTGTATGAAGGCAATATAATAAAAATGCTAAGTTTTTAAATGAACTCGTACATTTTTAAGAATGCAAAAACTCAGACATATGAATTTCTAATAAAGACTATTTCCCATACATTGTTTTTTTTTTAATCTAAATAAATATTAACATGTGTTGTGTGTGTCAGCTCACTTTGGGGTTTAATTACCTGATTCTAAGCTGTGGTAAGGACCAAATGATTCCCATCTATGTCCTAATATATAAATCCTTATTTCTAAATGAATAGAAACATCTTACAGTCATCTTATTTTCATTTTTGATACCATTGAGTTGTTTCAAAAAAAATTGGGGCCACAAAAGCATTTAAAGGTTGTGTGTAACACTTAGGAGAGGGACAACTGTGTATACAACTTCGTATCTGCCATCTCTAACACATATTTACATGCCTCATTCATGAAATTTGTGACTAGTTTTTGTTTGTAAAGAAATCTTTCAGCTCAGTCCCTTTTAGGTACATCTTTTGTGCTGTTTGTGTACTGAATGTGTTGAAGTGCTTATGTTGTTCATTTTTCTGTCCTGTCAGAGGTGGCACTAACAGGTCATGCCTGTCCCACTGAAGCTACCACCACCACCACCGTCGTGGCATCTTATGACTACCAGTGCCCGAGCATCCAGGACCATGGCTGAGATTAGTCGCAGCTTGATGCTCAGACGCTGAGAGTAAATCCCTCTGATTGGAGTGAACAGAACTGGGACAGACTGGCCACAGTGAAGCGCAGACGTGTGTGTTACAAAACCCCAGGTGTGAAAGTCATTTGGGTTTGTTGCATCCTTAAAACTTTCACTGGAGCATTTAAAAAGTGGTTGCCAGCCGAGCATGAGCCCTCCCTGTGGCTGGTTTAGTCAGAGGTAAGATATCGCTAATGTTTGGCTTCAACAACTACCAAATTTCACTTTCTAGCAGGTGTAGTTCTCTTTGACTTGGAAAGCAAAATAACAAAACAACATTTTACATATTATATAATAAAGTCAATCATTTGTGGATAAGACACTCAAAAGTAAACTGGCTTAAACTGATTTGTAATATAACTACGATACTGTGTCCTCATTGTTCTCAGGTATAAAAAAGAATAAAGAAACAATTCTATTTCATGCTTTTAATAAACAATTATTGATATTTTGAGAAAACATGAGCATGAACGTTAATACCCTTGTGCATTTATTTAAACACAAAAAAGGCACGTTGTGAATGTTCGCCTTAAAATTTTGACTCTTTTATGTGATCAGTGAATGCACAAACAATGTAATGTGGAAAAAAGTTCCTGTTGGTGTTCAGATGGGCTACTTTGGTTTAGACTGGGCTTAAATTTTCTCTTGAAAACTGCTCACTAATGCCTGAAATGTTGCAACATGTCTTTTCATCCTTGAAGCTAACAGAGTAAACCACATTAGACCTTCTTATTCCTGCTGCACTTTTTAGTTTAAAGCTTCTACAACTATCCTCTGAGTGCTGGAGCTGAGAGGTATTGTGAGGTAAAATTATGTTTGTTGTATAAATAGTTCAAAAACTTTTGAGGTTGGAAAAAGAAAAGATGTTTTTTTTTGTTTTTTGTTTTTTTTGTGCAAAATGCAGCGTGACATCCAAGAAGCGTCAGGCTTTAAATGAGAGAGATGGGATCCAGAAGCTGTCAGAAGATGAGAGGATCAAAGCCACAGGCGGAGTGTCTGCGTCACAGAAGTGACATCTGTGAAAATGAAGTTAGGAGCTCGAGCGCTCTTCATCCTCCACGGTGACGAGGATTCACGAAAGCCACAGCTTGTTTCTGAATCCTGAACAAAATCTCACCAACAGCGTTCATTGACCTTTGATTTTCCATGTTTCCTGTTTTGTTGATAAAGTAACTCACAAAAGTTACATGTATTAGTTCTTTGTGTTCATAAAGTGCTGAATGCTTGGAAGGTGTGCTAAATTATGCAACTTTGTAAATGTCTGAAATTTATACTGGTGCTAATCAACAGCTGTATTATAAATGGGATAATTACTCTATATTTTTAAATTAAACTAAAGCAGTGTTGTTTTATTATAAAGCAACAACATATCATATATGTCGTACTCCACTGGCACTAAGCTCCCCATAGTCCACCCGTTAGAAAAACATAAGAATCACACTAAATCACTTAAAATGAGATAAGGAACTTGTGGAAAATTTTGGCAAAATGGGAAAAATAAAACAACATGAACTCTTCAAATGAGGCTGAAAAGTTCTGTTTAAAATATATATATATATATATTTTTTTTTTTTATGAAGTCATTTCACCATTGCTTTTAAAGCTGCTAGAACTAATTCTCTTGACTGGAACTTATTTTCCTAACTTTTCTACCATATTAAAACTATAAATTCATTATTTGCTTGAGCATCTGTATCTTGTGTTTGACAAGGTTTAAACAAAGGTGTGACCTGTGACCTTTAAATCAATAGAGATCATCT
The DNA here is from genome assembly GCF_001649575.2 of Kryptolebias marmoratus. Classification (NCBI taxonomy): domain Eukaryota; kingdom Metazoa; phylum Chordata; class Actinopteri; order Cyprinodontiformes; family Rivulidae; genus Kryptolebias; species Kryptolebias marmoratus. The sequence continues at coordinate 12,592,824 of NC_051440.1, read as the reverse complement.
TAGACCCATGAGGTGTCCAGCTGTGCAGTTTGACATTTCACACAATGATTTTGATTTTGACCAAGGGTTCCCCTGTGGCCTTGACTTTTGACCCCAAAATCAATAGGAATGCCCCCTTACCCATGAGGTGTCCAACTGTGGAGTTTGACCTTCTTAAGTGACACGGTTGCAGAGTTATAGCACAGACAAAGTTTTCACAAAGAGGTGACCTGTGACTTTGATCAAACCCGTGTGTGTGTGTGTGAGGGGGGGGTCAGGTGTTGGGATACTCGTGAGCTCCCATCTGAGCAGGTGGTGCATGTTTGTGTGTATGTGTTATGAGCAGATGCGGGGATACTCATAAGCCCCACTTGATTGTGTGTGTGTGTTCTTCTGAAACTTGTAAGGAAACATCACATTCAATCATGTAATTACTGACAGGACTCTGGAAGAGAACCCTGGTCCTTCTCTCAGTGGAAAGTCTTTATCTGTGTGTTCAGGGACTAAACTGAACAGAGCTGGTGCTCTCATAATGAGCTGCCCCTTTAAATTAATCTCTTTCTACACTCCAGTTCTCATTGCTAGTGTCAAACACCTGACAGCAGATCTGGGTTCAGTTCCAGACGGGGAGGTGGGGAAGCTCGCTTCGCTGCCTCCTGGGTTGTGTAAAGCGTGGCTTCATGTCACGGGTGACTCATAGCAGGCCCACCTGAGACAAACGGTGTGTAAATCAGCCACATGTTCCCCTGGATGAGAGCTGTGACCGCAGCTGACAGACTCAGACGCCTCTCCTGTCCTGTTGGGAAGGTGACCAAAGCTTAGAGAACAGGAGTTGTTATCTGCCTAAATGAATGAGGCCTCCCTCATCTACTGAAGCCGCTGAAAGCCTTTTCTGCTAATTGTCCTGATCTTATTAAAAGGTGCAGATTGGCAAAGAGAAGAAAACACGCAGATTAGGCCTGTTGTTGTATACACAGGGAGGTCAAAGAAGCTTAGGGGGCATAGGAATGGATTTTTAAAACACTTGGATCCTCTTAAACTTGACCTTTTTTCACTCTAAAGAAGTCAACAAACAGCAGCAAATATCTGCTTGTATAACTATGAGCCAACAGTAATCTGTCAGATCTGCTTTGATAAATGCTTTCAGATTAAAAAAAAGCATTGTTTCTCAAATACATTTTAAATGTGCATTTTGTTCCATTGGTCAAATCTAAACGATTGATGTCATTGAAGCTGTTTCAGGCAAGAAAGAAAGACACCCCTTTTTTTTACCCCTAATGACGTGGGAGGCGCTGCTCCTTTTCCATTTGCTGCTGTGGAGCAGATTATTGCCCCCACCTATTTCTCTGGGTGGTTAAATAGCAAAGCCCGCAGCTTCTCGGGGTAGGCAGACAAGACATTAGGTTTGTTGATTCCAGCTGAGTAGGAGGTAGGTTTAAAGAAAAAAAAAGCTTCTAGGAAAAGTGAAGCCCTTTAACATGTACTCCAACAAAGTTGAGGGACCACGCCGAGGAAGATCCTTTGACTCCATGAACATAGGCTTTGAGGAAAAACTCCTGAACAATGAGGTGAGGCAAGTTTCCAAAAGGTAAAAACATATGAGTAATTATAATTACGTTAACTGTAAGGAGATGTGTGGGACTTTTTGGACTGTGGTGGGGTGATCAGTTCCGGTTAAGCTTTCACTTTGTCGTCACTGCAGATTAATTTAAGCCGTTTTCTTACATTGTAGTTTACGTCAAAGGTTTAAGAGGGTTAAATAATTTAATTTTATGGGATATGTGTCGTTTTATTTTTCTCTCTTTTTTTAAATCTCGCACGTGAGCATCAGATGAGATAACCCGATCAGACGCTGACAGCTTCACCCAGGGGGATAAAAGGACGTATTTTATTTAATTCATTGTTAAATTAGATGTGCACGTGCTGTTCAATTTTAGAATTCCAATTAATCATATTACCCTTGAGGAAATGCACAACTCTTACACGTTTGTTTAAAACCACATGAACAAAAATAATCCAATCATACTTAACAAAAAATGAAAAAATAAAAAGGATTCAACTTTATTTTTTAAGTTTTAAAGCCTTTCCATTTCCGTTTACATGTTGGCTTCGGTGATTAATGTCTGGGGGAGCTAATAATAGGCTTCCTCGCTCTCCAAATGAGATTGCTGTAAGGCGATTCCTTGAGACAGAGACAAGTTCATCTTCATTAAACCGAGACGCGAAGAGTCTGACCCCCCCAGGGAGCGTCCTGATCCAGTCTGACCGCGCACTGATGCTTTCAGGGACCAGGGTTCACGGGAAACTGCTCTGCCGCGCCGTGTGCGCGGTGTTGGAAGGGCGAAACATGGTAGGAACGGGGTTTAACTCGTTTAACTCGCTTTAAGTAATTTTTTTATCTAGCTGTAGTCCCTTTTTCCACGGCGCAGTTTAAAGATTCAAACCCAGGACGTATTGTGTTTTACGCACGGCTTCCCAACTTTACACAACATGAAAGCCCGCTGCAGTCAGCGCGGACAGATTAGTTTTTTTGTTGTTTTTTTTTTTGTCTGTGCTGTTGCTGCAGGCTCACTTGTGCGAACCTGTCGCGGGATTAGATGAATTTTCCCCTGGCGTGTGCAGCCGCGCGTCAACGTGAGCGCGCTGTCCGAGATGCTGAAACTGACGCCAGCTTCCTTCAATCTCCTCCAGCTGCACAGCGCATCGCATTTCTAATCCCCCTTATCCCTTCCCTTCTTAGAATACAAAACTACATGTGGCTACAAATGCCGCCAGGTTTGACTCTTACTTCCACTGCGCCACTGCTCGGTGCGCGCACATGCAGACAAGATGTCTAAAAGGATCCCCGGATCTCTATGCTCTTAAGTGATTAGAAGTTGTGCATTCACGTCATTACGCGCTCGGGCTTTTCAGTCCTAACAAAAGCACGATGTGAACGTGGAACACAGATTCATGTGTGACAATCTTTGCTTTTCTGTTTGTTTGTTTCTTTATTTGAACTCAGATAAACAAATCAAGTTTCACAAAGATTGAAGAAAACACAGAAAAGAAGAACACATCAGAGAAAGGAAGAGCAACTGTCATCTTTTCCCTCAAGAATGAAGTGGGTGGACTCGTGAAGGCGCTTAAACTCTTCCAAGTAAGATCAATTTATCGATCTGTTTAAAATGTCTTCCTTCTGTGGTCATTTTTTGTGTCACGTGTCTGATTTTGTGTCTATTAGCACACATCTTATTCAGCAATCTAACAAAATCAAAAGTGGCAAGCCTAAAGTAGGTTTATTCAATCTGCTTCCTGCAGGAAAACCATATCAACCTTGTCCACATTGAGTCCAGAAAATCTAAAAGACGCAACTCCGAGTTTGAAATCTTTGTGGACTGCGACAGCGACCACGAACAACTGAAGGAGATCATCCAGCTGCTTCGGAAGCATGTGAACGTGGTGGAAATGGACCCTCCAGATAACTCCTGCCTACTTGAGGAAGGTGAGACAGCGATGGATAAAAATATCTTTATATGTTGTGTTTTAAACAGAATGTTTAACTCTTTTGTCTTCTTTTAAATGTTGTTTTTCAGAAATCTATGATCTACCTTGGTTTCCAAAGAAAATTTCAGACTTGGACAAATGTGCTAACCGTGTCCTGATGTACGGCTCTGATCTGGACGCTGACCATCCGGTAGGATATCAGATTGATAACTGCTTGAAAAATTTTTTTGAAAAACCCAAAATAAAAGGCATTCCTGTACATGTTTGTTTATCTTCATCAGGGTTTCAAGGACAATGTTTACCGGAAAAGGCGAAAGTATTTTGCAGATCTTGCCATGGCCTACAAACAGTATGTTTCTGCATTTTTAAACATCAGTTTTCGAACTTCTGGAGCTTATTTTTGCCTTGGTGCTTAAATCTTTTCTGTCCTTTTCCCAGTGGGGACCCCATCCCTCGCATCGAGTTCACTGAGGAGGAAGTGAAGACTTGGGGTGTTGTGTACAGGGAGCTCAACAAGTTGTACCCCACTCACGCCTGTCGGGAATACTTGAAGAACCTGCCACTGCTGTCTAAATACTGTGAATGCAGGGAGGACAACATCCCTCAGCTCGAAGATGTGTCGCGCTTCCTCAAAGGTAGAGGGTTGATTCCCAGAATAGAATCGTTCTCTTTGGTGTTAAATATCCTAATATATGTGACTGAAACATCTTTTCAGAACGAAGTGGCTTCACCATCAGACCTGTGGCAGGTTACCTGTCTCCTCGGGACTTCCTCGCTGGTTTGGCCTTCCGTGTTTTCCACTGTACCCAGTATGTCCGGCACAGCTCCAACCCCTTATACACCCCAGAGCCGTGAGTAATATTCACTGCTGTGTACAGCTGGAGAAATGTGTTTCAGCAGAGGGCTTGCTGTAAGCATGTGTAAATTTGTTTGACCCTAAACACTTAAATGACTAATACCATAATACCAAATCAGTGCAATTAAATGTACAGCACATGTTGTCTTATTGGAATATGGTATATTTTGTGGACAATATCTATAAAATTGCAATCATGACCTAATGCTGATCTGCCCATCTTTTTGTAGGTTTTAAATGGATGTAAAGTTTTGCACACAGACAATAACAGTGCAGCTTTACAATGTTCAATCATTTAAAAAAGTTGTTGGAATTTAAACACATGCAGCACTAATGAAATTTGTTTCTATTCATTTTTCAGTCATTCTTTATGTATTTGGACATGCACACGTCCCTCGCTGCAGCACCTTCCACAGTCTTGCTGCTATGTTTGATTATATGCTGTTAATTTTAATGCAAAGCCTCCTGAGCTAAAAAAAATCTTTTCCATTTCACTCAAAGGGACACATGCCATGAACTGCTGGGTCACGTCCCTCTGCTGGCAGAGCCCAGCTTCGCTCAGTTTTCCCAGGAGATCGGTCTCGCTTCCCTCGGAGCCTCGGACGACTCAGTCCAGAAACTGGCCACAGTGAGTGTCACAAGTTCAGACGATTCAAACCTCACTGAGAGACCTAACATTTAAAATATCATAGCCGCTTGTGGTTTATTTTCTTCTGTGTTGCAGTGCTATTTCTTCACGGTGGAGTTTGGGCTGTGCAAACAGGAAGGGCAGCTGCGGGCGTACGGAGCCGGCCTGCTGTCATCTATCAGTGAGCTTAGGGTAAGACCAGCAGGCAACTTAGTACACAAGCCTATTTCTGACATTTTGCAATTACATTGTCCCAAAAGCTGTAAAGTAAACATTTCATAGAGCACACAGTTTTTACTGATTTTGTAAGACTGGTTACAATTAGAGCATTTTCACTGAAAATGATTAAAGAATATGCAACATTTTTACATTTCTATGGTGTTTCTTTTTTTCTACAGCATGCTCTCTCTGGTAATGCAAGGATAATGCCTTTTGACCCAAAAGTCACTTCCAAGCAGGAGTGCATGATCACAACATTTCAGGATGTCTACTTTGTGTCCGACAGCTTTGAGGAAGCCAAAGTCAAAATGAGGTGCACTTTTTTTTGTTTTATTCTCAGAAATTGTATCCTAATAAAACCGGTGAGAAACTGCAGTGTGAATGCTGAGTGAACAACATCGCTGAAATTTTCTGAAGAAGCTAAAACAGGTTAAAAGTTGCAAGACACTAGCTAAAAGCTAAATGTAGCAAAAGCTTAGCTAAAAGCGATACAGTAAAAGGCTAGCTAAAAGTTAAAGTAGTAAAAGAGTAGCTACAATTAGCAAAAGGCTAGGTAGAAGCTAAAAGCAGCAGAACTGTCACTAAAACCTATAAGAGGACAAAAATAGAGCCAGCATGCTGAAGCTGATTTCAAAGAGAACAATGTGTTTGAAGGAACTGAAGAGATCTCAGTGAATTTCTATGAGGAAGAACAATTGTAAATAAAGGTAAATAGTTTGAAAAGTATAAAAATTACAAAAACTGAAAGTCAAAGCACCTATCTCCTGATCAGCTGAAGGTTTTGATATACAAACGGCTAAAATAACACAAATTATGCAGAAAAATAAAAGTGTGAATGCTGAATCAGCATTGTGCGAATCAGGATTAACATGATAAAATGGTTTTATGTTAACCAGAATAACATTTTGCACATAATTTAAAAAAAAAGCTCATTATGTGTTCTTTTTGTAGGGAGTTTGCCAAGACCATCAAGCGTCCCTTCACAGTTCGCTACAACCCCTACACCCAGAGCGTGGACGTGCTGAAAGACACTCCCAGCATCAACAACGTGGTGGAGGAGCTTCGGCATGAGCTCGACATCGTGGGCGACGCTCTCAGCCGGCTCAACAAGCATCTGGGCGTCTGATCGGCCCACACTTCAGCTCAAGTTGCAGCCTCCTGTGCTTGCCATGTCACCCCCAGCTTCGCAGTAGCTTGTGCACCGTCTTTGTCAGCAGTACGATGAATGTACAACACTTTGTGGCAAAATGTTGTGTCCTCCTCACTGTATGGCTTACAGCATTTACAGGTGATGTGTTTAGTTTTTAATGTCAGTAAGTTCCACAAACCCAAAGAGCTGCTTAATCTGAGGCACTTTTTTTGCTTCCATTGTGTTTGGATTGTACTGGATTCTGTATCAACGTGCTTTCATGGTACTTCAGTACACTTTAATAACACCCCCAGCTGTTACAAACACTTAGATGGATTCTTCCAATTGATAACTCTGCTTTCTGTACGATTGTGTGATTTGTTTTCCCTCCCCCTTCTACCATTCAGTGATAAAATGTTTTGTGTTTGTATTTTTTTGTTGGTATTTGTATCCTGGTCTACTTTGTGTGCTGTTGAAGGAAATTATGAAAGATGAAACTTTAACTCACCAGTGTTATAAGAATGCTTTCATAATTGATTATGGCAGATTTGACCATCATACCCAGTTTATTTTACAGAGATGTTTTGAACTCTTCTTCAAGTGAATATATCTGTAGTGATCAGTATATTAAAACATTATTTTTCTACTGTTAAAAAATATGTAGAAGATGTAACTAGGCTTGTCTGTCACACTGAAAATAATAATAAAAAAACTCAACTGTATCTTTAAATGTTTTGCTTCTTATTTGACCAAAGACTGCAAGTTTTAAAAACAATCTTTCGAAACAGAAATCAGAGCGAAACAATCCCTTTTTCAGTGATCTGCTTTACCTTTGTCTGCTGTACTTTTTTCTGCCAGCAACAACCTTTGACACATCACTGACAAGAAAATAATAATTCAAACTAATAGATTCACGAAATGAGTCCTAAAAGTTCAAGATTAATAAATTCTGAATGGCATTTTACACAACATGCACATTTATATTTAGTTAAGATAAACCAAATTAAACAAACTGTTTAAAACAAGCTAACTATAAGCAAACCTAGAACAAGAAAATTATTTGAATATTTAAACATTTCCTTGCTGGTCATCAGAGATGAAATCATTAGATTTTCAAATTATTTGAAAACGGTAACAATTTATCTTATTTTCAGGTTTTACATTATCTCTAACATAACTCTAACTAATCTTACACACAGTTTAAAAGTTATATTTAAATACATGAAACCTGTCTAAATGCAGTGAAGTACTTAATGTAAACTCAACAGTAGCGTCCTTTACGACACTGTCGCAAATCGAATCGGTTTCCTTCGCTTGGGTTTCCATGGAAACACCCTCACGGCTTGAGTTTTGTTTACACACTTGGGTAAGTTTGTTGTCTTATTTTTAATAAATTGTGTAAGTTTTGCGTATCAAGCCGTGCACATATATTATCTCAACTTCGCACTTTCTGTAAAAAATAAAACAAAAACACGTTAATACGAAGTTTATTGTAGCATTTTTGCTAAAGTTAGCCAAAACTAGCTCCATCGCAAAGCACAGCAAATCCCAAACAGTTTACATTTCACTAACGCTTTTAGCAGCGGACGTCGTGGCTTTCCTTTGTGATAGGACCAATATGTTGTCGTTTCTGTCAGGGAGCCAACAGCTACGGACAGCTGGGTCAGGGACATGCGGAGGACCAGTGTGTCCCCCGGCTGTCTGACAGCTCAGCACCGCAGGGCAGGGCAGTGCGGGCGGTGAGCGGCGGAGGGGGACACTCCGTGGTCATCACCGGTAACTTTAGGCTGATTTCACACCTCTGGCTGTCTGAGTTGGTTTATTCTTTTGTTTTCTTCTCAGCAATAAAAAGAAAACTAATCCGAATCTATATTGTGCCTCCCACTAACTCAGTTAGGAAATTATTTTATCTTAGGAGTTTGTTTGTTGTTATTTGTTTGTGCCAAATGTCCTATCTATGCCAAAAGGGATTCATTTGTTTTTCACATCAGCCTATGACCATCACAGGCTGTTTTTCTTTGTTTATGAATAAAAAAAGAAAATCATCATCATAGGGTTTACTATTTTGTAGTAATCGTAGTTTTATATGTAATTCAAATATAATTGAGCAGATAATGGCAGAAAAAGAGGACCTGCTTTCATAACAGGTGTTAGATAAGTGCAGGTTAAAGCACTTTTTCTGCTATTAATCTTTGAGTCAAATGTTTGCATGATAAAAGTGAAACTGATCTTTGAGAGTTGTCGCTTTTTTTTTTTACATGATCTTCCTCTTTTATTTTAGTCCATTAAACACTGTGTTCAACTGTTTCCTAAGGTTTGTGGTGTGTTTTTGTGTTGGACAGAGACTGGAGAGGCGTTTGTCTGCGGACAGAACAACAGAGGCCAGCTGGGACTCGGCCACAACACTGACATCTCAACCCTTCAGCTCTGCCCCGTCTTGAATCAGAGAGTCACAAATGTAGCCTGTGGCTGGGACTTTACTCTTTTTCTTACTGGTGAGCACTCAGCGTTATGTAAAACCAGGCCTCATTTATAAAAACAAAACAAAACACGTACTTTAACGCTATACTCATATGCTGCAGCTAATGTAAAAAAAGAAATAAGCACAGCTTACGCTGTAGGAGGGGAGTCATGAGCTGGATGTCACATGTTGCTTTTGTAATTAGCTCCTTTAAAATGCTGTTCGCCTACATAACCAACAGTGGACCTATGTTCCATCTACACTTTGTTTGGAGTGTAAATATGAGGTTTTATGATTAGGACAGACTTTAGAAAAACACTCACTGTAGGGCTGCTTCAGAAATGAGGTCTCAGGAAATTATTTCTGTCATCAGCTGCTGTATGGAGATGACAGTCTGTTTAATTTTTAGAGAATAATATTATACCTTTTGTGTCTTAACATGGAAATCTGTTTCAATATCTTCCAAGAGGTTAAGGCTGATTTAAAACCATAAAAAAAAACTAGAAAAGGCCATAGCATCATTAAAAAATAGTCCACTGGTGTTACATAAACCACTAAAATTTGATCAATTGTTTTTTTGTGGCAACCCCAACATTTCCACAACTCTGTTCATTAGTTTTTAGGTAATCTTGCTAACAGACAAACAAACATAACCTCCCAGGAAGAGGTAATGAACAACAGATTAAGTCTTCTGGTTTTATTGTAGGAACTTAAGCAGAACATGAAGCAGAAATGCTACCAACAGTTGAAGTCTTATTTACACACATTTTTGTTTTCCGTAACAACGACAGATTATTGTCAGCTACTGGCGTGTGGCTCTAATGCATTTGGACAGTTGGGTGTTGGAAAGACAACCAAACAAACTGCTGATCTTCTGGCTGTTGAGGTGAGCTTGTGATGTCAGTGCAGTTTATCTTGTATGAAGTCAGGGTGTTCGTAGTTCAACACATGTTGTAACTCTTATCGGCGCCAAACTCAAACTACAGTTTGTTTGTTTGTTTTCAGGGTCTGAAAGAACCAATAGTGAGTGTTGCAGCAGGACTTCGACACTCACTCGCAGTCAGTGGTAAGGTGGCATCATTAACTGTCTTCATATTTTCATTTAGGAGTAAAAAGCCATAACTCATTTCTTTCTGTTTAACTTGCAGACTCGGGCTCTGTGTATCAGTGGGGAACTGGTCTTTTCAGTCATGCCAAACGAGCACTCGGTCCACACCCTGTTCCATCACACCTGTGCTCTACGGTTCCTTGTTTGGTTCCAGGTAACGTATGCTGAGCAGAACTAATAACGGCAACATAATGAATGGTTCGTTTACTTTTACGCTCGCGATTGAAAGACGTGACTGATCTTTCTGTCCACGCCGCAGGTCTCAACAAGAGAAAGCCGCACCTGGTAACAGCAGGTTCAGCTCACTGTGTGTGCCTTACAGGTAAGACAAATAAATCCCAAACAATTCCAGGTGCTGCCTAACAGAAACCAGGCTGACAACTTACCTATAGAAAAAAAAACCGGCATGCTTTTGTTGGACAAACCATACAAGGTTTGTAGGAAAAAGAAGAAAAGTACCAGAGAGACTGTAATCCAAAATCTGATATTAAACACATTTTTTACAATTTTCATTGTGAGTAGTTTTCCACTTAATGCTGGCCTACTGTTTGTTCTGAAAATAGTTGATAAAAACCTCTTGGTTGCTGTTTGGCCTTCCTGCTTCTGTCGGATAAACAGGAAGGTTGTTTTTGTTTATGCAGAAGAAGGTGATTTATTCCTGTGGGGAAGCAACAAGCATGGCCAGCTGACGACACCGGAGCCCTTTCTGCCCTCTCCCACTCTCCTGAAGCCATTTCTGTTTAATTCAGAGAAAGTTCTGAAGGTTTGGAGTGGCTGGACACACATTGTCGCTCAAACAGGTACAAGCACCGTTGTGTGTTATCGTCCTTTTGTCTTTTGGTTTTGCTCCTGTCTGCGTGTGCGTTCGTCTGTTTTAGCAAAACATCTCATGAACCACTGGATGGATTTTAGTGAAACCTTCAGAAAGTAGCCACTAATTGAACATCTGCAACTAATGAACTGTTTGAGTCAACCCAATTCAGTATGGCTGTCACAGCTAATTGACCTTAGCCCAAACAAAAATGGCTATAACTGGTTTTTTTTGTACTGATACTGAGCTAACATTTAGTGTGATAGTAGCTGAGACTTGTCCTCAACACATACTCTGAGTGGCAAAACATTTCACAAGATCTTGTAATTTCATATAAGACATCATTTATAAGCTTTGAACCAAAATGCCCTTAATGATAGCATTTCTCATCACGAAATGATCTTAGATTGAAACTCTGGCATGAAAGTTGGTGGCCAGATGTGCATTCGTTCAAGGAGTGCTTGGCATTTAATTTAAACGGTGTTTCTTGAACAGCTGCTCGCTCTGAATCTGTTTTAGAAAGTGGCAGAGTATTCACATGGGGCAGAGGAGATTATGGACAGCTGGGGCGACGAGTCTCGGTCAGTCAGAAAACGAAGCAGCACTCAGGCGGTTCTGCAGCAGAAGGTGGCAACCAAACCAAGGATGTTTGTCTCCCTGAAGAGGTTAGAGTCCTCAATGGAGCAGCACAGGTGAGATACAGTATGTCAGGGTTTATAAATCTGCAGATGGAATTACCTTTTTGCTATTCATATCTATTATGTGCTTACTTAAATTAAATGTTCCATTAGCTTTGAGTTTGAGTTCAATGTCTTCTTCAGTCCAGCAGGGGGCGTCAAATGACCACGGAATAAAAACAGTGGCTGAAGGTTACTTAGTATGGAGAGAAACATGATGCTTTCTGAAAAAAACAAAACAAAAGCTGCATGATGTTTTGCTTCAGCATATCCTGCATACAGAGCACTCATATTATTATTTACGCAGAAGAAAGAGAACCACTTTAAAGTGAAGGCAGAGATCTCCTTTCCCGTAATGGTAATTATTATTGCAGCAGTTAACCTGTGGTCCTAATGGCAGCTGTGTGGAGGAAAATCGTTGACTATAAAGTGGATGTCAGGGACGAGCGAGGGGGCGGAGAGTGCTGGATCGTTCTTCCACTGAGTTACAGATGACTGCCGATGCTCTGAGCTGTGTCAAAGTGTAATCACCTCGTGACTGTGTGTCTTTGGTTGTAAGGCAAAAATGCAAGATGAATTAACTGAACGGGCTACAAATCTCTGAGCCCATTTCAGTCTTTCAAATACTGCGTTAACCACAATGTATTAAATGGAACTGTCACAGTTTACGAGGCAGGTGATCATATCAGGAGGAGCATCTTTCAATTTTCGAGGGTTATGAATTGACACGCATTTATTTTTCTTATCTGAGTCATTCAAACTGAGACGGAAAGCATGGTTTCTATCAGCGAGACATTACTATTTATTAGTTCATTTGGTAAATGGAGAAAAGAGGAACAAAAAGCCAATAAAATTTAAAACGGTTTTGGTCTTTAATGTTGCTACCTGTAAACAGTTGCATCAGCTCCTCTGTAAACCCAACAATGTGTTTATTTTTTTTACCTGTAAGAGTTTCTGCTTGTTATCATGTAATGAGGAACTATAATTAGATACAGCTGTTAAATTTACAAAAGGAATTATCTAATGTTAACAGCAAATGTGTGTTTGGATGAAATTTAGCTCAGGTTGTTGAAGCAAAGATGATTTTATTTCATTTTTAAAGTTTTTTTTTTTTTTTCACGTATTTTCTCCTTCATGTTTGTAATCCCCCAAAACAAATCCTGAATATATCCGTGTTAATTGTGTGTTTTCAGAAAGCAGTTTGAGTCTATTTTCATCCTTTTTCTCTTTTCTCTCTCTTTTTTTTTACAGATTTCTTGTGGATCTGAACACAACCTTGCCATTGTAGGTGAGTCTATTCTCTGTTTTTCCTTCTTCTTCTTTTGTTGTTGTTGTTGTTGTACCTCAACACATGACTCAGAACTGCACCAAACGATAAATGGAGAGGATTTATTATGGCAAATTAGAAGGAAATTGTGAAATGAATGCCTTTTCAGACATTCGCTGCTTTCCATCTGACTGCAGCTGAACACATCATTATACCTGAACGATCACCCTGATGCTTTCTTTCCCCCGTTTTGCAACAATAATTTATTCTGCTTCAGACCTTCGACATTTGTGCATCACTTTCAGCACAGTGCAAACATTAGCATGTAGGAAGAGGCAATGGGCTAATTTTGCAAATGACCTCCTGTGATTAAATGAAAGAAAACGCTGTTCAAACTGTCTTACTTTAATGTTTTCTCTGCCACATTTAGCTGCAGCACCAAAGCATTTCTTCACCACTTCTGGGTCTAATAATAAAAAAAGAGAAAAATCTGCCAATCTCTCATTTGGCTGATTTATTTTCTAGAGAAAAGAAAGTAACTGTACAGAGTTTTGATTCCTGTTGAAGTTTCTCGTGTGCAGTGATGACGATTAAGATGGTTTAAGTAAAAGATGTTTTTGTTTTTTTAATTAAGAGTTAATAATGTAGTTTAACTGGTGGCCCCTGGGTCATGTCCTGTCTGTGAGCTCTTTCCATCCAGTTCATGAAGTCTTCCGGTTTTAATAAAAAGGCTCAGCGTTCCTTGAAGGAAGTGTATATTGTTGTTTTTCTGATCTTGGCTAAATGCAGTTGTAAAATGTTCTGCGTAGTTGTCTTTGGAGCTGGAGCAGCAGCACCGTGTTTGTTTCTATCAAAGTCTCTCTCTTTCTCTCGAAAGGAAAACAAGCCCCGACTTTTAACAGCACACTGATTTAGTTGCGTTCCTTCAGACATTAATGTTATCGAACTCAAAGCTCTCGTGTCAGTTCATTTTTATTACCATTCACTGTATGCATAGTGATTCATAAGTAAAGACACAACAAAAACTTCCCAGTCGAAGAAAGTGGAAAACTGTTAAACATATGAAATGGCATCTGTTAATGACAGCAAAAAGTGAAAGAAAGAAAACCGGTGAGCCATAACTAACAGAAAAGGGGCTAATCAACAGCCTGAATGTTTAGAAAAGTTAAACTCTCCGCTCCATCTCTCCTCTGATATGTTTTAGAAACAACCACAGCACGTTTGACACGCTAATATGAATCTTTTTGACAGTACTCGTCATTTTCAGGGAACTCGGGATTATACCTGTCTAACACGCCGTTCGTTTTTGCGCAGATTGCAAATATGTGTGCAGCTCTCCTTGCGATTGACTGGAACTGAATGAAGTCGTGTGGAACGGTGGTTGAACGTCGTCGTTGTAACGAACTGATGAAGCCAGTCAGGTTTTTGTAGCTTTCGTCTGCAAAGAGCTTTGTTGGTTTCTGTAAGTGCAAGTGGTTGAAACACGAGACGCCTCTTTCGGCCCGACACGGCTGCGTAAAGGAACACAGAAGACACATAGGTGAGACGAACCTATTTCAGCTCATCCTTCTTAGAGAACTAAAGAGTCAGGAAGGGCACTATCTAATACATTATAATTATACTGCAGTGTAAAAACGGAATCCGAGTAAGGCTGCAGAGAGTTTTTGAGGTCAGCTCTTTGCTCTGTGGCTCTTCATCAAGAAGTAATTACAACATTCCAGATGGATATCCTCGACAGAGGCGATTACCCGAACAAGCCTTCGAAGGAGCAAAATGAACCACATTTACAGGCATAGTTTTTTTTTTTCAGTCAAATGGTTTGAGAGCAGTTCCAAACCACATGTGCACTACAGCCACAAACAGTGATTAGTGATCCGAAACGCACATCTCATCACAACCCTGTAGAGACTTATTGTGCTTTCATGAATCTTTCCCGCTTTTCCGAAGTTTCATCCAGCAGGACGAAACATTTCGGTAGTAAAGTCTCTCCCATTAAATTTTGAACACTGACCCAGATTTTCACATCAGCATGAATAAAAATACCACAGATGAACGCTAAAAATGCAAGCGCAGAGTTCCATTAGAGAGGAAACTTGGACGTGGCTGGTGTAGCTACATGCATACACGCCACCCGCTTTCAATCTTCTGATCAGCTGTGTAATAAGAATGATGGTCATGCTGTTGCTCAATAGATAGCGGCGACTGTCCATGTTAATAAAAGTTGGCGGTGAGCGCTGTTTTGTGCTTTGTAAAGTTCATTCAGTAGATGCAGGGCCAGTAGAGGAAGGGCTCGCGTGAACTTCCTTCCATCACTTCGCTCCTCTGCCACGCTCCCCTCTGTTTTCCTTTTTTTTTCTTCTTCTTTTGTCTCAGCTGTGGTGGCAGGAGCAATGAAATAGCAAAACAGGATTGGAAGCAGAGACCCGAGTGCTGCTATTTCTGGTGCTGAAGTAGGTCAGGTGGGGGGGGGGGGGGGGG
>NC_051440.1:12519462-12577713 GCF_001649575.2 Kryptolebias marmoratus | reverse complement strand
GGGGGGGGGATAAAAAAATAAAAAATAAAGAGCGTTTCACGCTGCTTATGATATCTGTTGCCTGCTCAGCCCGTGCTCATTTGCACCTGAGCAAGTGGTCCTTATGCATGAAATTCATCATCGGCGGTCAGAGTTGGGAGATAGGCCAAAGACTCTGTGGGCACAGCTCTTCCAATCTGGGGAAAAACGTTCATGTGAATACCTACACTTGACTGTGGAAGCACAAACACTTTAGATCTAACGTCATTTACTTCTACCTTCAGACTCATGCAAGCTGGTCTAAAAAGGGGTGGGGCGGACAGCCCCTGCAGATGATGTCACTGTGGTGCTGTTTATGAGGGGAAACTTAAAATAGTCCAATTAGGAAATCTGTGACCGGATTAGCTCACCAGGAAATGGCTTTCAATTCTGCGATTTCTATCCCTTTTGTTGAGCAGAATATTGTACTGGCCCGTTGTTGCCATGGAAACACTCGTGTGCTTTACTCTAGTCAGTGGATCCATGAATTAAGCACAGCACCAAAATGAAGCTTTTGTTTTTTTTCCCCCCTCCGCTTCATCACATTAAGTTCACTGATAGTAAAAATAAAAAATGTTGACTGAACTCACTTAACTGGAAGTCATGCCAAATGCAGTCTACCTGTCCATGCCGTATCTCAAAGAGACGGCTACAAGTGCTTTTGTAATGCCAAAGCTGTTTCTGGCAGAAAGTCACACTGACATAAGCTGCTGGCGTGACATCTCTGCGCGCTAACTGGTGAAAGCATATGTGTCTGCCGGAGGATCCGGATCTTTGAGAGACAGGCTAAAAAACACAGAACGACAAAGAAAAAACTAAAAAACAAAAAAGCACTCCATGAAACGAATGAAAACATGGAAGGCACACAACGAGAGAAAGCTTGACGATGTGTTACCCTTGAGGAAGCAAGCTCGCTTCTGTTGCCATGGCAATGGAGCCTATTAGGTAACTGTGTTGCCATGGCACGTGTCTCCTCGGTGATGCGGGCCTGACCACACCCACCAACAAGCTCACCAGCTGTGAGGATCAGGGGGTGGGACTTTATTGCCGTCCGAGCGTCCGTGTCGAGATCAGAGAAGCTCTGCGTGTGTGATTGTGTGCCTTCTGTTCTTTTCATGTGTTTGGTCTTGTTTTTGCACCCAGCCATTTTTTTTTTCTGTAGGCTTCTAATTTTAGCCCACATTGCACACCTCTGTCCATCCATCCACCACCCCCCACCCCCCCGTCAATGTCCTGTCACTGACCCCGAATTGCTCTCCTTTTCAGGGGGTTGTCTTCTCTCGTGGGGCTGGAATGAACACGGAATGTGTGGAGACGGCTCTCAGGCTGACGTCTTTCATCCCCAGCTCGTCTCTGATCTAAGACCTGTTCTCATTGGCTGTGGAGCTGGACACTCTATGGCAGTGTGCACTGTGGCGACTGGTTCAAGACAGAACTCTGACCCCGCACGAGAAGCACTGGAGCACAAACATTGCACAGAATGACAATCAGACTACAGAAAACAGATGGTTTTGGGACAACTCTCTTTCAGTTGCTTACTGGTGCTTTGCAAAGCCCTGATGCATTTATTTCAAATTCCTTCTTGTGCTTAAACTTTCACTTTTTAAAAGGCTCACACTTTAATCTGCAGCTGACACAATACTACCGTGTGTTTGGACGCAGTTATGGCCGAAGTTTGGCGGACATGAAAGCAGAGACGGCTGCGTCTATAGCTGCTGATCTGAGTGTCATGTTAGTCTTTCATACTGAAACTACCGTGGATTGTTTGGGGAATTGATTGGATTGGTGCTTAAAACACTCATTTCCTATGTCAGGGGATTTATTGCTGTCATCTTGAGTTTCAGGAAATAGTCGCTCTGCATTTTATTTGAAAAAAAAGAAAATCTCGTCATATAATTTACTGTTTAAACACGCAGAACAGGTCTCTAATTCATTTATATTCTTGTCAATTTGTAGACTATTCAATTCCTCTTTTGTTTCTACATTTTTTTACTCCTGTACTTAGTTAACTCACATTGGTTGATACTTATTTACTGCATTTAACCCAACTAATATTTTTCATCAGCACTGCTGCACCTGAATAATAACCAAAGTTCTTCACTCGGTTTCCTTTTGGTCAAAGATACGAGACGCAGGAAGACTCATGTCTGCTTTACACTTCCTGTTTTTATTTTTTATTTTATTTCCCAGTGTTAGTTTATTCACCTCAGCTGGGTGAAACATCTGCACCACTGAAAGAATGCGTGGGAAAAAAATTCAAATGCTTTTTCTTGGATTGATAAAAAAAAAATAATAATAATAAATCAACACTCACTGAAACCTGATTATTTCTGTGTTTTTTTTTTATTTATCACTATTTATTGTACAAGTCTGAGTTGTATCTGTCAAAAAAGACACACACAAAAATAAATAAATAAACCTCTAAACATCAAACCAACCAATATGACCACCGAACACCTCACTGAGATAAGTAACCACAATTTGCACGGTGTTCAAAACACTCTAATATTGCACTAAATGGCACATATGTCGCCATGTTTTTTTTTTTTTTTGTTCCGTCTACAATAACTGCTGCTGTGGGTTTTTTTTTATTTTGTCTTTTTTTGTTGAACAATGACCAGCATACTGCCCCCCCCCAATTTGTGCTCAGCTGTAACTTCGTTCAGATCTAAGGAAGTTGTTGGCAGTGTGTTTGCAGTTGTTTGGTTAAAAAGTTGGTCCCCATCTCGCTGATTTTTCCCACACAAACAAGAATGAGTTTGTAATTAGCAATGCTCACTGCTTGCCTTTAGGAGCTGGTTCATATGGGGGGGGGGGGTTCCTTATTGTGTTTGTATGCCTTTGAGTGTTTATAATGGCTGGTGAATAATGACTGAAGCTTAATGATCATTAGGTAATCTTGTAATCTGTTCTCCTAAAAGTTGTGAGGAAATTGCATATCAGAGGCACTTGTCCAGTATGATGAAAATGGTTTGGCAGTCATTGGTATTACATACTAATATACCAATGCTCATAAGTACAGGAACACAAAATCCAATTATACATGATTGTCAATTAAAATGCTACTGTACTGCATACTAATTAGATAAAAAGCTCAGAAATATGGAATGATATTGTATCTTTTATGCATAAGTTGTCTTGGTTTTATCAGAGCACACGTATAATATTGAACTGTGTGAACGATTTTCTCATTTCTACTGGGCAGCTTGTTATTTTAAAGGGACAGTTCAGATTTTTTGGAGGCAGGTTCTGCGGAAAAGCTGTGAACGATTAACACCTGGTAAAGATGCACTACGGGATTCTGCCACACCTGTAAATTGTTGAGTTCAGGTGTTTCAGTCAGGGTTTGGGAAATCTTAATGCCTCAGCCCACCGAGACATTTTAGACAACATTCTGCTTCCAGCTTTATCTGATTGGCTACCAGGAAAATATATATATATTGTCCAATCACAATTTAATTTGTTTTAATTGTCCAATCTTTGTAAGATAATCAGCTCTACCCCTTCACATTTGGTATCACTGAAAAGCCCTAAATGTCCCCTATAGATGGAAAAAGGAGTTAATTCAGTAGTATGCAATGGGCGGGAGACATTGAGGTTTACAAATGTCCTCCACAGAGGACAAATTTGAACTACTGGTAGTCAGGAGGCTATGGCAACACTTTGGGGGCGTTCCCTTCTGTTCCAACATGCCTGTCCTCCAGCGCACAAAACAGGAACTGTAAAGACCTGGTGTGGTCCAATATCAGCATCATAAATGCTCTACAGAATGAATGGGCACAAAACTCCCACAGAAACACTCTGGTGAAAAGTCTTCTAAGAAGAGCAGAAGCTGAAAAAGGGGAGACCAGCTTCATTATAATTGGTATATATTTGATTACAATGAGGATCTGTTGTGGCCAAATACTTCTGTCGATATAGTGCAGCATCTTGAACAACACTAGTTTGTAAAAACAGAGTTTAATTTTGACTGGATTGTCAAGCTAAAGGCTATGCTGAGTGGTAGTCTGAGCCACGAATAAAGTGGATTGCTGCCGTCTTTTAGAAAACAACCTCCTATCTCAAAGATTTAATAGCGGCTCGTGTGAGTGCCGTTTTATAAATCTTTGCATTGCAAGGTTATTTACGTAGCACTCTATGGAGTAATTGCAAGCAAGCAAAAGTTGCAGCAGCAGGAACTAGCTGTAGAGCTTCTGGTGCAGAGTATATCATAATATGTCCGCCGGAATGGGAAATTGACAGCGGCGTAAAAGTTTTTTAAATTAGCGTTCCCTCGAACCTTTCAACAAGCCCCTTTCAGTCTTGGCCTCGCTCAGATCAGCTGTTAGCTTGTCAGACTGGCCAGAAATAACATTTATATCTCCAAACTACGATTGTTTAAAGAGATATGTACAATGGATGAGGTGTTAATTGTTTGTAACCATTTCGCAGAACTCCACACGAAAAGATCTGAGCTGTCCCCTTTATCCCTCATTATAGCAAGGTAAGAGTGGTGCTTTATTGAAAAACTACCCTATTTTTCCGAGTGCAACTTCTTGTGGGTATTATCTTTCTGATGCCTTAAAAAAAATCATACCAAAGGAATGTTAAAAGTTCACTGGTGCAAAACGGTGCAAAACTCTACAAAAACGTGACCATGACAGTGCAAAGGTAACAATTTCGTTGTCAACTGTTAGGTCTGGCTGACGAGACAAGTGAATTATTTATTTTTTTTCTCTCTTTTTATGCTGAAGTGGGGTGTGACTAACATCGGAGCAACATTTTTTTTTTTTTTTCCCTTTCGACACGAGAAGCACACAAATATTTGATGATCACTCAAAAACATTGGTACACACAACTTCGGCACACACATAAAAAAAGCGTATTTACAGCACTGGCACACACCAAAAAATAGGCACACAAATTACAACACGGTAACCAGTCACAAATACTGAGCTACATAAGGCTTGACAACAAAACTTCCTCAGTGCTACATCTATGCTGAGTTTGTGATGTACAGGTTGTCACTGTCACACCCATTTAAAAAAATACTAAGTTATACACGCACATAAAAAATAAAATAAAAAAGCTACAACACTATCAAGTGGGTGATGGGCCATTATGGGTCATACACATAGTGGTTGGTACACCATGGTTCATAACACAAACTGACTCTGTTGGTTGTCTGCTCCGGTGCTGTCGTTGGGTCTCTATAAACATATAAAACAAAAACAATAACAAAAGGAAATTATTACACAAATTATGTATCCCGGTGGAAGTGATGGCGTTGATGGAGAGTAAAGAAAATGTGCTCCGTTAGTTGGTCATGGTAAACGGGAGGGTTTACCATGTGTTCCCATGCTCAGCCAAGGCGTCAGACACCGGGTTACGGTCTGAGTGCAGCGGTCTGGACTCCGAGTCGGTTAATAAACATGCCCCAATCATGCTGCGACTTGAAGGCTGACGTTGAGTAGTTCAGTCCCCGTCATGCGTTTCTAGACTTTGAATCATGCTCTCACAGTACCCACCCTCCCCGTTTTTTTTTTTTTTTTCCGTTGTTGTTGTTAAGCTCTCTTTAACCACAACACGAGGAGCTTGAGGGTCGAACAGCCGTGGAAAACAGTAAGCCAGTAGGAAAAGGAATGATGTATGTATGCATGTGCTGCTGAATAAAAACAAAGTCTAAATGCTCGTTGTGTATAAAATTTATTTCATGCAAGGACTCGTATGTACATATTTTATTTGAATACTTTTTCTTTTGCATAAATGTAAAATACATGCATTTACCTTTCCCCAAGTAAACCCACATCAGAATCAGATACTGTCGTATAGATTTTTTTTTTTTCCTCTCTCCTCTCACTCGGTTTGTATGACCATAAAATTCACCTGCATCTCTTCACATCAAATCTACACAATGATTTTTTTTTTTCTCTTAAATATATAACGTCCATTAATCACCACAAAGAAACATGACTCGAAATGTTAAACTCATTCAGGATAAAAACAGAACTTAGACGAGTTGCTATATTTACTTCATTTTTTTTTTTCTTTTCTTTTTTCTTTCCAGTGATGAACGTGACTGGTTGGTCTACATATAAGATTTAATAAAGTGCCCTGAAAAGACTTGTGCATAAATATTGGGACGGTATCAATACATGGAAAAGTATTGACCTTTGGAGTCAGTAGACATACAAACAGCAGGAATCAGCTGGTTGATTAAAACTTGGTATATTTTGGCTCTGTAGAGTTTCTTGGTCCCCTTTTTTTAAAATCATGTTTGTGCTTTATTTTACAAGAGATTGGGACTACTGTCTCAGGATTCAGTTTTTTTTTTTTTGCTTTGTGCTATGTGTCCCTCTAAAGCAGGAGTATCCAAAGTGCAGCCCGTGGGCCATTTTGCGGTCCTCCGAGTGATT
The DNA here is from genome assembly GCF_001649575.2 of Kryptolebias marmoratus. Lineage (NCBI taxonomy): Eukaryota > Metazoa > Chordata > Actinopteri > Cyprinodontiformes > Rivulidae > Kryptolebias > Kryptolebias marmoratus. Next base: position 12,571,300 of record NC_051440.1, on the reverse strand, counting down.
TTCTGTGGCCCTCGACTTCAGTTTAAGAATCATGTCATTTTACGAGCAGGCTTAAGAGGCTGATGAAGATGAAAAAGTTTAATCATTTCTAAGTTTACCAGAAAACGAGATGAGGAAAGGATCTTCTTAAAATGTGCAACATTAGGCACAGCACAAGTTTTTCATCTTTAATTAACCACGTTTGTTATTTTTATTCCAATTTCATGGGGAATCGGACCACAAACCTTTACTGACTTTTACCGAAACGCAGACTTTTGGTTAACAGTTCATAAAAATTTGCCAAATACACAAAGCATTTTCAGAGGGAAATTGAACTTTGTTAAGGGAATATGGAGCGGACAAGGTTTACATACAGTACAACTAGATCACCTTTATTAGTGTCGCTTCAAATCTGGCTTCCTATTTTTCACTTTTAGCGACTATCAGCTACACGTTTTCAGTGCTTCGACCCCCCTTTTAGGTCAGGCCATCCATGGTTGTGTAGGTCTGGAAGATTTTTGAAAAAAAAAAAACCCTCAAAACTCACAGATGGAGTTCGAACGACGAGCTAACAAAACTTTTACTTCAAGGTTCTACTGTAGGCCGCACAACCTCTTTTTAGCGACTGTTTTCGAAGAAGTGATTAAATTTACACTTTTGTTCCAGAAAATAGACTGAAATGTACTTTAAAAGGACAAGTAAACAAATAAAATAAATAAATAAACAATTATTAGTCACATAATGAATCACATGCTCGTCTTTAAATAAGGTAAACATTTTCAAGGCTTTTTTTATGTTTTAGAATGATTTAGAACTTCTTTTCCACCAAAAATGGGGATACTGTTTCCTTTCACTAAAATATTTCCGTTGTTGAAAGTTTAAAAATAGGAAATCAAAAATTGTTTGTGGCCTGCGACGACTTTCAACTTGGCGATTTTGGCCCGTGTTTAAAAAAGTTTGGACACCACTGCTCTAAAAGTTAAAAGCTAGTATGTGTTTCAGTAACCAAGAGGAGATTTGTAAAAGAGTTTAAGAGTAGTGCAAAAAGTACAAGGTATCCCCTATGTGTGAAGTAAACTTTTCTTACCCTGTTATGAGCACGGTTTAAGTTGTGATGCTACGCTGGGAACATTAGTGTAATATTGTGTCAATTTATTCTTTTGCCTCACCACGTATGAAGGCACATTTGTTTCGTTTTTAGTTCTGCATCAGTTAAGCAGCTCAGTACTAAGAGAAGTTGCTGCAGACTACTAATAGAGTTAAAAAACCCATTAATCATAATTGTATAAAAATGATTTATGCTCATAACAGCATCGATTGGCTTTGTCACAGATTATTAAAGTTAAATCACTTTGCTTTTTCTTTTTCTGTAGGCTCCAGTCAAACGAATACAAGAAAATATAAGATGAAATTGGGGAAAGGCAAAGAATGGCAGCTACATAAAAATCTCTGCTATGACTGAGTCTCTTATAAAGCTGTCTCGAAATGCATAAAAATGACAAAGCTTCATCAGCTTTTCAAAGAAAAGAACAGATCGTACAGGTACTGCATTACAGTTAGCTTCTTGGTTGAACATAATTTCTCATGCAAAATAACAGTTTTAGTTCAGTTGAAATTAGATGTATCATAGGAATCATAAGAATCGCCATCATCTCCATATTGCATTGGACACCATGAACATTATGTTCAAATGCTTTTTTTTTCAATCATGGCCACTCAGCTAACATTGAGTCTCGTCTGGATTGCACTTCTGAATAATAATAATTAAAAAAAAAAACGTCTCTACTTTGCAACGCACAAAGCACTTAAGAGTTGCCTTAACAGCTTTTAGATATGTTGTAAAAGCAATGAAATATTGATTTCCAGCATACAATTAGCAGGGGTACATCTCATGAAAATTTAGTTCACAAATTATTTAAAAAAAAAAAAAAAAAACAACAAACAAACAAACAAAAAAAAAGCAAATGAGATCAAACTTATTAGCAGGAGAGTATGAGAGATCAAAAGCAACAGAGCAACAGGCAATGATGTCAACACAGGGAAAGAAGAGTGGAGTTAGCCTGCAGAAGAACAGAGCTTTGTCTGCAGCTGAGATGACCCATGCAGAGTGGCATGTGCCAATGTTGTCTACTCTAGGGTATGATGACACACCCAAGTGGATCACTTGGGAAGCTTGAGTATCAGCACAGGTAGGATACAGTTTTCCAGAAACAAAAGTGTAACCAAACCAAACCAAACAAAACAAAAAAATAATATATATATAGCAGGGGCGAAGGCAAGTGTCAAAGCAAAAAATCTGACAGGAAAGATAAGGAGGAGGAGTGTGGACTGGCCTTCCAATGGCATTGTGTCTGCTACTCAACCATGCTACATAATGGATGGGATGGGAGAATGTGAGTGCTGCATTAGACAGGGTGGGCTGCAGGGCAGGGCGGACACTGAGGACACTCCAGAGGCATCCCCGCTCATGCCAGACATGCTGTTAAGGCTCCAAGGCTTTTCATAACCTTCAGTTGAAAAACAGAGAACGTTCTAAGTACACTGCAGCACTGAATCCATGACAGAAAGTGTTTTGTTTTTTTAATTAATTAAATAAATTTTTTAAAATATATTTTTTGGTATTCCTCACTGCTTATGCTAAACCTGTTGCTTTCTTGTTTTTGTCTCTATTGAAACAGGTCAAACACAGACTTGAGACAACTTATTCTTTACCATGCATCGAGTGCATCAGGAGTACAACGGCATGCACCGGGTGGTACTGGAATGGCTTGGAGTAAAACACTGGGAAAAGTCAAGAAACGTAGGCACCCCAGGCGGGAAATGTACCCTCAGCTACAGGTTGAATTTCACACTGTCTGCCATTTACTGCACACAGCCTTCTAAAAGGAATGTCCGAAAGATTCTTATTAAGTAGAAACGTTAAAACAGGATTTATTATCATTTATTCGTAAAGAAATGAGGACATAATAATAGTTATAGTAATTTGTGTTGTGCTCCTCCACCATACTGATAGCACCCATCAGCAAGACACTTCATGCACCGTTATGGTCAAGAGGAATGCACTCATAAGTCAGGAACCCACATGTTATTTATCATTAAAACACGTATACATACATGATACACATGTAGCACATAATTACTCTCTTAGGCATGTACGACAACACATTCTAGATCATATAAATCTCAAAAATAGCTTTCTTACTGTGGTAAATAAATAGGGGTAATTACATTATGCATGGTACAGAAAAATATATTATGTAGATGTGGACAAATATTTTGACATTTGTGGTGATTGTGCTTGGCCCTAACGTATGTGGGTTGGAAAATTACATCTGTATATATTTACAATGCCCAGCAGGATGATTGAGGGAAAGCAGCTGTTGCGAAAGAGTGTGAGGTTGGTCATTGCGTGTGTTTTTGTGTCGGAGCCTGTGAAAAATGGAAGCAAAAGACGGAGTGTGTCGTGTCTACGGCCTACAGGGTGTCAGTGTCTTGGGGGGCCCTGTGATTGGCTGTTACTGTACGTACCCCTCCTCACTCTGCCCCCTGTGTGGTTGGGACGTTTGGCGGTGGTGACCAAGAAGCAGGGCCGCTCTCTCTCACTGGGGCTGAAGATCTCCTCTGGAGATATGGCCTGGTCTATATGTGGGCAATCTTCATTGGCCAGGGCTGCGTTCGCTGCCTCACCGTTCAGCTTGGAGTCTTGATGTGAATAGAAAAAAAAACAAAAACAGGTAAAGGTTTAAAAGTTGTGAACATTTAATGTCTTACTTGTTGTAGAGAGCTCTTTGAGCAACTTCAGTTTAGAGAAATTAAGTTTCATTTTGACCAGATTGACAAATTAACGGTTAATCCAATGGGAACCAAGACCAAAGTTGATTCCTGCTGTCTTATAACAGCTTCAGCCGCAAAGATGTTATAGCCGTTCTTGTGAGTGGTTTACAGTGCCATCAGTTTTTCATTAGATGATTATTTACATAGAACTTTATGGTTATTTGCAAGTGTAAATCTAGGCTGCAGCAGCTAGCTGAAGCTCCTGGTGTAGCATTAACTCCTCAATCCAGTCAAAATTAAACTCTCATTCTCCAAACTTGGGTCATTTAAGGATCTATCTACAACAGGAAATATATTAGTTTTCATAATCTTCTCCACAGATCCGCACTTACAAAAATCAGATTTAGCTTGTCTACACACGGGTTGATCGGTACAATAAAATTGCTCATGAAAGTGTGTGCTTTTTTTGGTAAAATTTCCCATTTGAAGCTTTGCGTGTTTTTTTTGTGCACAGACGCCACTGAAAGTCAATATATCTTTGCACTGACTTCACCAGAGGGACAGTAAGTCGTTTAGCATCTACTAATGGTTGTTCTTAACACTGCAACTACATCCTCTTATTCTTGAGAGAGAGGAGGAGTGAATCACTGCATTAAGAAGTGCAAAATCAATAGCAAGATTACTCACGGTCTCTGTTCTTTTATCAAGAGTCAAATATGCTTTTCATTATATGCAGCGTTTTTGTACTGTAGCTGGTTTTCAGAATTTCATTCATTTGTTTAATCTTGTGTCTGAATCACTGTCTGATTGATGTGCGGGACCAGACAGTGAATCTGCTGAAGCTACTGAAAGAGCAAAGAGAAGCAGTGAGACAACAGTATATTAGAGTTAGTGTTTGATTTGTTTTCTTACCTTGAAACTTGATCTCAAAGACATCGTCATGGGGTATAGGGCTTGGATGCTGGGAGCTGATGCTGGACTTACAGTAGTTAGGAGAACCTGGTTGGGGTGCCCGAGGGATGTGCCTGTTTTTTTTCTTTGGTAGTTTCTGTTTCGCCATGGCCAAGGAGTAATACATTCCAAAGTTGTTGACAATCACAGGGACGGGCATGGCGATGGTCAGCACACCTGCCAGGGCACACAGGGCTCCAACTAGCATACCAAAGGTCGTCTTGGGGTACATGTCTCCGTAGCCAAGGGTCGTCATGGTCACCACGGCCCACCAGAATCCGATTGGGATGTTCTTGAACTGCGTGTGCTCGCTGGCTCTCGGGTCATTAGGGTTAGCTCCGATGCGTTCGGCGTAATAGATCATAGTAGCAAAAATGAGGACACCTAGAGCGAGGAAGATGATGAGGAGCAGGAACTCGTTGGTGCTGGCCCTCAGGGTGTGGCCCAGCACGCGCAGCCCCACGAAGTGACGGGTCAGCTTGAAGATCCGCAGGATCCGCACAAAGCGGACCACTCTCAGGAACCCCAGCACGTCTTTAGCCGCCTTGGAGGAGAGCCCGCTGAGGCCCACCTCCAGGTAGAAGGGCAGGATGGCCACAAAGTCGATGATGTTCAGCGCATTCCGGATGAAGTCGAATTTATTCGGACAGAAAGTTATTCGCATTAGAAACTCAAACGTGAACCACACCACACAAACGCCTTCGATGTAGGTGAGGTAGGCGGCTGTCTCGGTCTCCTGGTAGGTGCTCACCACCGTTTCGTTGCCCACCAGCTCCTCCTCGGTGCGGTTCATGATCGGATTGAAGGCTTCATGGGTCTCCAAGCAGAAGGTGGTGATGGACACCAGAATGAAGAACAATGAAGCCAGAGCTATCCACTGGACAGTAAAACAGGGCGCAGAGGAAGAAATGGAGCAGGAAGCGGGTGGGGAGAGAAGGACAGAGAGAAAAATGAGCACAGTAACACAAACAGTGTAATCAAGCTGGATGGCTTTAGCCATTCTTGGAAGGACACACAGCAGCTCAGTCTAATATCTCACACAATGACAACTAGGTTGACAGTGACTAATCTCTTTGTGTTTTGACTCTGAAGTGGCATTGTAAAAGGGACGATCAGTGCAAACTTGCTCTTTCTTTTCTCCTGCTTTTTTGTTGTATCTCAAGGTTGTGGCATTTTCATGGGTGTCCTATATGCAGAATTACAAGGAGTCTGCAGCAGCAGGACTAGCAAACAGGACATTAGTGTCAACCCTCTCGGCTAAATTTAGCCCAGGCTCTTCCCTTCAGCACCATCCCTACAGTAGGTCTTCCCTTCACAAGGTCACGCTGTCCCAATGATCAGCTCCTGGGAATTGCTGGGAGCTTAGAGAAACCCATAATTCCCTTAATGGCAAAAGAGTACTTTAGCCTTCATTATGCATCGACCAGACTCTCGGATTTCATCACATTTAGGTTCTGAGAGTTCTGGTGAATACAACATGAGAGTAACAGATACGGTATCTCTCCAGAGTCATTGATTGCAGCCCTGTGCTGCTCATCTTCCTCACGTAATCTTCCTCTCATCACACTGTGTAGGTTTACAGCATGTCTTACTGCTCGCGGTTTCTACTAGACACTAAGAGAAGCTACATCCTCGGGGAGGTGAGCGGACCAGAGATGGACGGGGAAGTAAAACAGGAAGAGAGGATAATTGTCCAATGAAATGCAAAAGTTGGATCAATAGCAGTTTGGTCTTGTATGCAAATGTCCGGCTTCGTGGTAGCTCTTAAACTAATGCATGGTGTTGTTAAGGAGCAGGAGAGAGTAATGAGCGGCTGTGAGGAAGATGCCAGTTACAAAACAGGCAGGTCTGGACATGAACTCTGCTGTGTATTCGACTCTGCAAGGAAACGCTGCCACCGTGGCAGTCACGGCCATTCACAGGGAGGCAGGCACAGCAGCACAAGATGGAAAACAGACCCTCGTTAGAGCATCTCATCGCCACTGTGCTGAGGAAATCTCCTCTCCTTATGAATGTCTGCTTCCCTTCCACGTTAGCGTAATGTTTCAGTGGAGACAGAATGTTTTCACTCCAGAAGAGTGATGACTGTCAACAGGGCTGTCTGAAACAAGATTTTAAAAAGTAAAAAAAAAATCCTTGCATATTTGCATCTCACTGACGGAAGTTTAAAAAAAGCTGAATTCCTTAAAATAAAAACCTACAGTTGTCAAGTGCTCAGCCTTTGTAGCAAGTGCTGGTGTATTATCTGATTGCGTAATGTTGTTTAATCCACCCCCTCTGAAGTGTGTTCGGCACAAAAACAAAGCAAAACAAAAAAACAACACTACTTATAATTTTAATCTAATTCAGGGCAACTTCACAGCACACAGTGAAATAAATAAACACCGCATGCTGTTTTCCTTATCGGTTTGTGATTATCGGCTGCATCTTTTTGGATTGTCCAGTTCTCCTTTAAATCGCAATACGTGCAACAGCCATTACTGACAACAACAGCAAAAAGAAAAACATAAAAGAAGAAAATCATTAACACTAAACCAAAGTGTGACAAAATCACTTTCTGCGGGCAGATGACTCGCTCCGCCTGCTGAACATCTCACCTTCCAAACAATAGAACAAATGTCACATTTTATCAGCCTGCCGCTCAAACCGTGCTTCTTTGTGACAGCTAGGAACGCAGTTGTCTGTAAGAAAGGGTGGATGGGCAACAATTAGTTTTATTTTGGGGGCTAATTTTTACTCTTGCTAACAAACCTTGTCACCGTCTACAGCAGAACGGTATGACAAAGGCTTTCCACTGCTTTATCCACTGTGAATAGAGTCTGTAATTAACTCTGAAGCTCAAGTTTAATTAATCTTCTTGCCAGTGTTTGTGGCGCTCTGTCAATCCGCGCTCTGCTTTTGTCATGCTCACTGTTGAATGTGGGACACTGATTTAATTTTCTTTTTATACCGCCTCAAAAAAAGGGAAAAATTAAATGCAATCAAGTTATTATTATTTTCTTTTAAATGCATATGGGTGACAAACTGTCGATGCACACTTCCAGTTGTCTGGTAATATTTACAGGCTGCTGCTGTTCACACAGCCTGCAGCTCTGTGGTCTTTGGACCTGGTGGTCAAAAAATGCTGGAGGAGGAAAAAAAAGGGATCGGAAGGCATTTTGCCCAAATGGAAACGCGCCCATAACAAAAACTAAAAATGTCACTTCAAACAGCAACCTCATTTTTTATTTGGAGGTCTGCCACAAACACCGTGGTGGTGCCAAGGAGCTGCCTTTCCTAATGTGGAGCTGACCTATTTAACCAAAGAGTCGGCCCACAGATCCTCGTGGCCTGGAAACATCAATCCAAAAGACCTGTAGGAGTCAGAAGGAGTTTCATTGTTGCCCACCACTGAAAGGCAAAAGGCGGGGGATGATGTTTTCACCCTCGTCTGTGAGTGTGCGTTCATCAGTCTGCTAGGAGAATGTCTCAGGAAACATTGTACGGATTTTAATGAAACCTCCAGGAAATAATCATTAGATGTAGCTCTACAACAGATTTACCTTTTCGAGCCAACCCAATTCATGACAGTCACCACAGCAACTGAGTTTAAAAAATACCAAACTGGCTATAATTCAGTCGGTTTTAAAGACACCGAGCTGCAGTTTGGTGAGGCTGTGGCTGCCAGTCATTCATAACACAGAGTCTAAGTGCTACTTATTGTGCAAGATCTTTGTTCAAAACATTTGCATTAACTCTCGGAGTCAACCCTGGTTGTCAGGTAGCTTTTCAATATTGGGTGTGATAGTAGCTGAGAGTCAGTCGGAGCACATATTATTTTACAGGTTTGACCAAAATGCAAATGCGCCCAGCACAAGATGATCTTAGTTTCAAACTCCGCCATGAAAGGCCGCGGGCGATATGCATTCCTTCACAGAATGCCAGGCTTTTTAATGACTTGCTGCGCTGTGGAGAACCCTGGGACTACAGTGCAGGCTCACAAAAAGCCCCCCTCGTATCACTTGTTTCTGTAGCATGGTTAAACTAATAAAGCCTTTTGTTTATTCAGCTCAAACTAATAAAACATTTCAGATTTTATGCTGCCAGTGCTCTTACATGATAAGACGTTCACTCACTCACCCTTGCATATTTTGAAGAGTACGGGTCCTCGAACAGGGCCCAGACCCGTTTCTGCCAGCGGCTCCACAGGCTGCCGCTCCTGGTGTCAGGTGAGTCCCCGTGCGCCAGCCTCCTCGTCATCTCGTCGTCATCCTCGTGCTCCGGCTCGGGCTCCGGGTCGTCGCTCCCCAGGTCCAGCAGACCCCCGCCGCCGAAGCTGTCGAGGGCCTCCTCCGCCTCGCGGTGCTGGCGGTAGGTCATCCAGCAGCACGGCTCCACGTCGGTCTCGTCGATGCCCCAGAAGGCCAGCTCCTCCTCGTAGAGCGGCCCGCAGACGTCGGCCGGGCAGTGCAGCTTACCTGTCCGGTAGTAGTTGAGGATGTGCGCGAACACGCCCGGGTGGCGGTCGAAGAAGAACTCCTCGGTCTTCTCGTCATAGTCAAAGTGGTTGGGCGCGTCGGGCTCGGCCAGCCAGGAGAGCCGCGTGCCGGGCAGGGTGCGCAGGGTGCTGCGGTACGTCTGATGTCGGATCCCTCCCACGTTGATCACAATGCGATCCTTGTCGTCGCTCAGGCCCATCGCGTCCCTTAGGCATTTCTCCAAAAGGTTCCCCTCATCATAGCGAAGGTCAGCCCTGGCGCGCCCGATCACGCTCGCGGGAGCAAATTTTACGCACGAAGCAGCCCTGTCGGTTCTCGCTGACTTGGAGAGGGAGGCGCGGAGGAGGGGGAGTGCTGTTTGGCACGCACCGGGCTACATTCCCTTTAAAACCCTGCACCTACAAGCACCTGGATGAGCTGAAATGGGTTCTAAAGACAAAATAAAAATAATTTAAAAAGAGCCAGGCTCTTCTCTTGTGCAGGGTTCCAAAGCCAAAGCGATAGCAGCCAATGGGATCAGATTAGGAATGGACGTCACATCGCCGAGATAAAACAACAGATCTTCTCCAGCTCGTCGGATTCAGCAGGTGGCGGTGGTTGGATCAGATGCAGGTTTCTGACTTTCACAGCAAGGTGACTGTGGTGCTGAGCGGACAGCGCCTGGTCCTGATCCTGTTCCTGGTCCTGATGCTGCTGCTGCTGCTGCCTCCTCCTACAGACTCACCTCCTTCCCTCGGCTCAGCCCGCTCCCTCTCCGCGTTTGACGACGCCACCGCTCGAACCAGCAGGTCTTTTGTCTCTCAGCGGACACCTCGAAGACCGCTTCCCCTGACCGCTCACGCGCCGCTAGACGCAGGCGCCCCACATTCTGTTTGAGAGGGGGTGAAAAAGGCAAAAAACGTCCACGTCTTCGAGATCAACCGCGTTTAAATCGAAGACGAGCGGGGCGACCAGCCTCCTCCAAAAACGCCCCAAACTCACTGCCTGTTATTCACGCCGAGCCCTGCTCTCTTCTGTCATCGAGCATGCCCAGTGGAGGCTCCTGGATCCAGCCTATTAAAACAACACGCTCAGTTTAAGCCGCCGAAATGGTCATGCTGCACTTTTCTCCGGTCCGTCCCATTCAGCTTCTGTGGTCGCAGAGCCTCAGCTGCAGCGACCAGAGGAGGGACTCGTCCTCCTCACGCACAGCTGTCTGGGGAAGGTGTGACCGCCCCCGGAGCCGTGAACGCACACATTCACCTACCCCCCCTTCAAATCAGCATCACCCGTGGCTCCGTGGTCTCCAGGTGTGTCAGAGTTCAGACTGTCACTGCAGCTGTTGTTGCTCTACAGGTTACTGATGAAACTGAGACCAGAAACAGCTCCATGCAGGGACAGAACTTAAGACCCACTCTACATCTCTGCGTGCGCTGCACTTGATTCATGTAATTCATGTAATTACCGCGGCCATCTGATTTTATCTGCCACCAGAGGGCGCTATAGATCCCTGCAAGAAAGTCTTAATGGTGCCTCTCATTTTGTAGCATTAAGAAATAAAAAATAAAGACTTCTGCTAAACTAGCATATGCCATCTGATTCTTCTAAACTTGGTTGTTTAAAGAACCAAGTTTAGAAATTGAAGACCTAGCATTCCTTCATGCCAGAGTTTTAGGCAGAGATCATCTTATGTTGAGAAATGAAGAGTTGTGGGTATTTTGGTCAAACTTTCAACATAACTTTATCTAATCTGTTAGTGCTTGGAGTACCTGTTGTGGATGACTCTCAGCTACTAAATTTTCGCCCAAAGTGTAGAATTTGCTAAGGCACGGCAAACTTTTGTGTTCGCTAAGACCGCTGTGCCGTGGCGGCGGCCATCTTGAATCGGCCTGACTCCAAAAGTTAATCACCTGTAGTTGGACATCCAATTAGATTACTTTCTGAAAGTTTCACTAAAATTTGTGGTCTATGAGATATTATATAGTACAGACAAACAAATGCGCACACTCAGACAGAGACGGGTAAAAAAAAAAAAATCACTCTGCCTTCGCTTTCAGCAGTGGGCCATAAAATAAATAAGTATTTGAAGCTTTATCTTCACCAAATAGTTCATGGATGGCAATGGGTTCAAAAGACTGAGCAGGACTGAGTTTTCCTAAAGCATCTAGCGTAAAATAGATGAAAGTTAGTTCAAAATGGCACCGCCTGGCCTCGGGAGCATAGACTGTATTTGCTACAGATCATGTGTCCTGGCCTTCTCCTGTTGTTGGGAGTTGAAGCCAGCAGTATATGGTTTATGGAAGCTGCCATGTTGTTGTTTTTGTTTGTTTGTTTGTTTTTTTTAAAAGGGATCTGTGCACAGGAGATGTGGGGCTCTAAGTCCCGCCTGCTTTCCTGCACACAATCATGGTGTCACATGAGCTTTTCTTTTAGGCATGAAATAACTAATTACAGCAACACATTTTAGAAAAAATGAACATTTAAAACACACCGCAGCAAGGTAAGAACTACCAGCCAACAGGGAAGCTGGTCCTGTTCCAGCTTCAACTTCCAGGTTCCGTTCGGAAGTCTAAATGTAAACAGTCTGTGTTCAGGAATAATCCACATGTGCAAGTATGGGAAGTGCCCTGGGACAATCCTTATTCAGTCAAAAGAATAGTAGGTTTTATGGTTCAGTTATCAGAGTTCAGATTAATTGGTAGATCATATTGTTGCTTTAATTCAACATAACCTGCTTACTTTGACTGCAAATTAGTTAAATTTAACAATTCACACAAAATCCTAATTCCATTTTTTAGAGCGTATCCCCCCCATCCTCTTCCTTCCAAAGGACGTTTTCATTTTGTTCAAAATAAATGAATTTCAAGCTGAATTAGAAAATAGAGGACTTTTGTCTTTCATTCTTTCTCTTTCTGTCAAACTTTTGGAGGGGAAATGGGGCTCCCCTCCCTCCCTCCCTCCGCCCATCCTTCTCCTGTCTGCTCCAGACGGTGGGCAGGTCCTCGTCTCGGTTTCCACTCTTCATTATAAAGGAGGAGTTTGCTGTAAAGACACTGAGACCAAGTGGCCCGAAGTCAAACGGAGTCTCTTCTGGCACACACCAAGTGATCCCTGGAAGTAGTCTGGACTCTTTGATTCTTTGATTTGGAGCAACAAGCTGATAAGAAGCGGCAACATGGCTGTGGCGGGCTGTACTAAATGCATAAAATACATGTTATTCTTCCTTAATTTTATTTTTTGGGTGAGTCATTTTCCTTTTTTGCATGTCTGTTGTTTGAGGATTTTTGTCCCCTGCTTTTCTAATTTAAAAAAGCAGCATTTTGTGATATTATTGTTGCACCGTTGCAGATCAGACCTATAAAACTGGGAGGTTAAAGTCAGGCTTATTTGTGGCCATTTTGTCTGAAAATGCAACAGTGTGCTGAATGTTGATCAAACAGGAGCTCTTGGCAACAAGCTGATAAGAAGCGGCGACAACAGTTACTTTTTACATGACTGAGCATCACTGAGGTGTTTGAAAGAGTCAAAGACTCTCACTGGGATGTCTCATCAACTCTGCTTCAGGTTTATATTTTACAGAGTTAATTCCTGCTCAGATAAAATCTGGGATTTTATGCTGCTGCCTTGGAAGTCAAACTGAACTAAATCATCTTTAGTTCTTTAAAAAGACAAACTAGACAGACTCTGGGAGGGTTCTACCTGTGTTTCCTTGGAATTTACCACTTCTTTTGGTGTATTTTATCTAATGTTTTTTTTAAAGTTTGTGTTCTGGGAGCTTATTCCAGAAATAAGGTGCATCACACAGTAGTCAAGTGGGGGGAAAAGAGCAGCTGTGGTTATTTTATTTGGCACGACACCACTTAACACCAAATAAATATGTATTCGCTTGTGATTTGAGGAATCCTTTGCTTATATGTGAAATTCCAGGTGGTATCCTTACACAGACCTGCTGCCCTTTGTTTAGATGATCCCAGAGTCACCATATCCTGGACGGCACAGCACTTGATCGACCGCTTCCTCTGTTGGTTTTGCTGCTTTGCTCTCGTCTTTGTGAAAAAAACTCTCGAGTCCCGTTTTCCTCGCTCGTCTGTTTTTCACTTTGTGGATTCAGCTTCCTGTCTCTTTGAGAACAATAGTGAGCAGACAGGAGGGCAGATATTCTGATACGAGTGTTCTTGTGTAAGCTCTAAACGCACAGCCCCGACGCTCGATAACCTTTTATGCGAGGACACGTAAGGATGTTTCTGCCTGATCGCGCACAGAATCAGAGATAAATGAAGTTGAAGGACAGAGTTGGTGGTTTGGCTTTAAACAATACTGCGAGGGCACGGCGTGTGCCAAAGGTCACTGAGGTGTCAGGAAATCCTCCCTTCTTCTCTCGCTGCCTCGTGTGGAGCCTATATAAGAAATTAGCAGAATAGTTTAGACGGTGATTAAATTTTAGAACATTTATGTCACATAGTTGGTGTCTTGTCTCTTTTAAAACAAGTCACAAAAGTTACTTGTTCTTATTTAATGTTCTTTCTTTTTCATTCCCCCTGAACGTCACCCCCCTAAGTGTCTCAGATCCTTGTAAGAAGATGTGAAAGTGAATAATTCAAACCTGTTTCTGTTTGGGGCAGCTGGCCGGAGGTGTGATCCTAGGAGTGGCCCTCTGGTTACGCCACGACACCCAAACGAGCAGCCTCCTCCTGCTTCAGTTTGAAGGGCAGCAGGCGCCAGGCACCTTTTACATCAGTGAGTATACGCCACAGGAAACCAGAGCGGCTTGTTACGGTCAGCATGAGCCGCTCGACCTCTGAGACGGGAGCAGGAAACAGGACCTGCGTAAATCTGCAACTTAACCGTGACCTCAACCAGCTGTAGCGTTTTCATTCATGACCGCACTCAGGGAGTTTATATTTTTACGTTTCAAGCACGCCGAGTAGACATGTTTATGACAAAATGTCTCCTTGAGGTGACAGAAACCAGACAGAAGCCTCAGACAGATGTTGTGACAGATGTAGGACCCTGTTTCTCACATTTTAAAGCATTTTTTTTACCTTCCCAGCTTGTCTCTGGACCTGCGTGCATCCTCCACTTTTAGCCAAATCCTAGATCCGTCTGTGTATGTGGCTCTTTTTGTGCTCGGCTCAACTTTAAACACCGAAACATGATGTAAACATTAGGAGGTCCACGATCTTGGTTTGCTGCGGTGGTGAACTCCAGTAAACCTTTTAATTTACGTGTGGGCTCCTGCTCTGCTATACTTACCACTCAGTAAGTACACAGAGCGAAGTCAAACCCAAGCTTTTTATAGAGGAGAGGCGCACGAGTCATTTTAAAGGCAGTGCGGCAAAAAAATAAATAAAAGAGAAAAAGGCCCACCCAAACAAGATCAAGGGTATATATATATGTGTGTTTTGTTAAACCATCCCTTGAACACACGCCCTCACATAATTCAAATAACCTTGTACATCTGCACATTATCCCTCAAATTAGAGTTTCAAGTGGGTGCTTTTAGCTTACGAGCGACCCAAAGTGGTATTTATGTAAGACTGGAAATACACATGCTCCCACCTCTGCAGCAGTGCTCCAAATCCTTACTGGTGGCAGTTTAGCGGTCTGGTTAGTGCTACAAGTCCTCACACGGTTGTAGTTTAGCTTTTCTTTAGCTCAACTTGCTGAGAGGAATACGAGAAGATCAACAAAACTGTCATGTTTGTAAAAAGGATGGTTAGCTTAGCTTTGTTGTAAGTCGGAGGGGGAAGCAGATGGCCTGGATCTGATTCAAAGGTTCCTTTTCAGGTTTATTTCCTAAAAGAAAAAGATATGGGTTTATTCAATACCGAACAGTTAAATTCAAGTTTTGTTTTTCCATAAAAATCAATGTTTCCTGGACTTATTGGGACATTGTGGCATTTAAAGTGTGGAAGTAGTTCCACCAAAGTTATAGTCGCAGGTCATTTCATTTAAACATTCAAAGGCCTATCATTCCTTGAAGGAATGCGTATCACCTGCCGGCCCAGATCTAACACATCGTCACACAATCTCTTGCTCAAAGTACGTGTTGGGAATGTATCTATGTTACTACCACACCAAATCATAGCTCAGAGTCGGTAAAAATGACTGGGCCGCCCATCGCCATTATTAGTGTTTTAAAAGTCACTCATTCTTTTCCAAATAATCAGAAAAAAATGGGAAAAGTATGTTTTTTTTCTGAAAATGTACTTTTTTGTGTGAGGTTAAACAACGACAAATATGTTTATTATAGTGATTTAAAGTTGGGCTAAACTAGAAGAAGTAAGTCTTGCTTTACACGAACCTGAGTAACTTTAATCCTGTTTTCTGATAAGTTCAGGAATCACAAATCTGAGCTTTCTCTTTAAATTAGGGGTGTGTTTTTTGAATAATTGGAGTCAAACACCTAGGACATGTTTTCTCTTTTGCCATTTATCCCAAAGTCTTTTAGCGACACACATCATAAAGGGGAAAGTTAATGTAAAAAATGATTTATCCTTCTCTTATCATTTCTCCTTTCTGAGTTAATCTTGGTCTCTTCAAATTTTCTTCTTTTAATATACGGACTGAAAAGTGCAAGTGGAGCTTCTAGTTGATGTTCACCCTTTTGTTTTTACTCCCCTTCTGAAGAGACAAGATATAAATGAACTTCTCCGGGGGTCTAAAACCGCACGTCGCCTTTAAAGCCTCAGTAGACGCCGAACCTGAAAGGGTGTTGTCATAGAAATGGCAGGCAGAAGAAATAATGGCTCCTTTGCTGCATTGCAGATTTACTGGCCCTGGTAGCGGTCTCCTGGTACAACAAAAGCCCTGAAAGAGAAGGAGAGGGGGGTGGGTGGATGTACGGATGGGAAATGAGGAACGGTTCTGGGTCTTTCACTCTCTCGGCTGTGCTAGAAGTTGGCTTTCCTGTGAATCCAAAATAGAAACTCCAAACACAGATCATTTCCATAAAGTCTCACCGCAAGATAATCATATCCAAAAAAAGGAAACAACAAGCACCCCACATTATATCAAAACGTGATTTAAAATGTGAGCAGAGGTGATGCTGTTTAAAGAAAGCAAATCATCTAAATGCGACAAACTGAACGGCAGCGTATGTCAAACTTTATCTTTTTCAGGTAATTACTTTTGTCAGATAGTTTCCGTGGATCATTTCCTGACTGACCAGAGTTACCCAACCTCTAATCTGTGTCACACATCACTTCCTGTGAATCTGCTAATAAAAACAAAACCATCTCAATGCCAGGAAGTAGCACTTTGGGCCTATTTTTGCCTCGGACATTCATGCCAGAGCATTTCTGGTATTCTGTCTCAAACATGGCAGGGACTGAATTGGCATAAAGTACTTAAATAAAGTATAAAACTGTACTTTAGGAGACATTTATGATCAGTTACACTTTCAGGCTGCCTTATACTTCACAGGAGTGAAGTGAAATCCCTTCAGATAAACAGTTGTCATGGTCAGTTTGTTCACGTGTAAAAATTACTGTGTAAAAGTCTTGAATTCGTACTTAATTTCTTTACATTTTGCTTCCAAGAAGCCAGACTTTCTTGCAGTCTCTTAAAGTGATCTTGATCAATCACTCCTGAAGGTTTTTTAAAGTTTTTCTTTGGACTGTTTGGTCAGTACTTGAGCATTTCAGAGGCATCTTCTTGCTAGTTAGTTTGTTTAGCTGAAGATGTAAAAAGGCTCCTAAACTCGAGACATAAACCAGTGTTGTGTCGACACATACTGTAACTGAGATCTTTAGCCCTGTCAGGAAAAAAAACAAAAACAATTTGTTTTCGTTTCTTGGTTCAATCCACAAAAATCCCCCCCCCCAAAAAAAAAAAAAAAACAAAACAAAACAAAAAAAAAACAAAAAAAAACAGTTTGACATAAAGACCCATTAGCATGACTTTCAGGAACTGTACCTCTGTTTAAAAGACCTTCAGAAAGCCCAAGGTTAAGATCACTTCAGGGTATGAAAGAAAACATCCCTTCATGTTTCTGTGAGGAAAACTGTTCAAAGTATTTTTTTAATTTTCATTCAACAAAGTAACTTTTAAGGTGTTAGCTTTACCTACAGCTTATATATGTACGTACATCAAACACTGACATTCATAAACCTAAACTGAACACTTGGTTGTTGTTTTTTGTGTGTTTAAATCTGAGTCCAGTTCTCCATTAACCTCCTGGTTATAACATCTTATATGGTTATTCTGAAAGGTATTGTCCTGCATATTGAGTATTTTAATAACTGCTGCTGTAATGAAATGTTTGCTTTTCTATGACCAGCGTTTTGCTTTGAGCTACAGAAATCCTGGCTCTGCAGTAACCGGAGCTTTATTAGGACTCGTTGACTTTGTCCTGCATTGAATCCTGATTTACATTTCTGTGTTAGAGCTGACACTCAAAGCCAGCACTCTTTACATCGCTCTAATTGCACCAACATGTGTGTGTGTATTGATGGGTTTCTGTGCATTCACACGGCTCCTCCTGTTTTCTGTGGATCGCTCGGGGTCAGGGGTCAGTGCAGGCAGGGGTTGGACGGGAAGTCCTGGGTGTCCAGGAGTTACTCCTTTGTCCGGCTGACAGCTGTGTGCAGTCTCCTCCACCTCTTTTACTCAGGAACTGGCTGCTGTTTGCCTTCAGGATGTGGGTTATGTCATGAGAAAGGCGGGGGAAACTTTCAGGAGGTTCATCAGGGAACAGTGTGAAATGGGCAGCACTTGACTGCTGCCCCCTAGTGGTGCTGAAGACGCCACTTCCTGTCTGATGGCCTCTTTCTGTGTTCTCAGGTGTATACATCCTGATAGCTGTGGGAGCCGTCATGATGCTTGTTGGTTTCCTCGGATGTTACGGTGCCATCCAGGAGTCTCAGTGTCTGCTGGGGACAGTCAGTATCCATCTTTGTTCATGTTAATAATCCAGCTCAACATCATGTTTTATCTAGAAGTTACACTGTTTTTTTCATTTGAAAAGCTCTTTCTGCAAGATGAGATTGATTAAAGTAAAAATAAACCAGAGAAGGCGTCTTTTCTATGTTGTCTTGACATAATAATGGGTAAACTAGCACAAAGAATGAGGAAGTAGTTCAGTTGCAAAAAAAAAGCACGAGGAACTATAAACAGGAGAACAATGGTGTCAATGCTGACTCAGCGTCCAAACAAATAGGCCACATTTGCTAAATGTCCTGATTCTTTTCCTGTAGTTCTTCTTCTTCTTGGTCATACTGTTTGCCTGCGAGGTGGCCGCAGCCATCTGGGGCTTCATGAACAGGGACACCGTACGTACTGTGACACAAACACACACCACACGTCACGTTTCACGTCCCCACCTCTGCTGCAGGCAGACACCTCTAAAGGTTTTTGGTCATTCACAGATTTCCAAAGAACTGATTAATTTCTACGACGCCGCCTACATCAAGGCCGTGGATATCTCAGGGTCTAAGAATAAAGATGCAGCCATCAAGGTGCTGGAAGCTTTCCACACGACGGTACGGCTTCTACGTGGGATTAGATGCTTTTGAAAGCAGAGGACTGGTTTTTGTACACATTGTGAAGTGGATGACTATATGTTTTTGCTCTTGCTTTCCTCTTTAGCTCAACTGCTGTGGGAAAGGAAAACACGACACGGCTCTCTTCACGCAACTCACTTCAACTTTGTGTCAACAAAAACCTCTTTCTGCTCCGAAAACTGAGGTGAACTAACTTCTCATTCCTTTATGCTTTCTCTGACACCTAAAACAGCAGAAACATGTTAGCTCCATGTCTGTAAGACTGACTCAGGTATAACTCTTTATGTGCTGGCTAAAGCTGATTAGCTTTGGCGGCCATCTTGAATTAGGTTAATCAGTTGTTTGGAGTTGGACTTCGTTGTCCCTCAAAGGAGAAAGAGTAGTAAAAACACAACCAAAACAATAAACAACAATAAAAAAGCCGTACAGTAACAGGACCATCAGAACGTAAAGGCTGAGTTAAAACAGTAAGAAAGGTCAGTAAAGTGCTAATAAATTGAAAGTTTAACAATTTCCCAAGGTGATTGCACAAACTGTGTATGGAACAAAAGAGCATTTATACCTTTGATTTATGGCTTTAGGGAGTCTGTATCTCCGGCCTGAAGGAAGAGAAATTAATTCCTTTAAAACATATGATCAGGTCTGGACAGCACCGACCGAGCTTCCTGCAAAATTTGCTCCTCTAAATTCGTGCAGGAGAGTTCTGCTAAGCACCAACTATTTTACTGGCAACACAGGTCATTTTGGACAGATGTTTTTTTTTTAATTTTGTACAGAAAGACTGAGGTAAATAGATATTAAACAAAAGGTTAAAACTGACTCAGCACATAGTTGTAGATGTTCATCCAATTATTACTTTTTGTAGCTTTAATTAAACCCGTCCAGTGGTTTATGAGATATTTTGCTAACAGACCTGCAAAGGAACACAGACAGGCAAACCGATATCAATCTACATAATAGTTTTTTTTTTAAAGTTGCTTCCTAAAAGGAAAGTTCAGCTCTTTTAGTTTTCGATCTTTCCTGTGGAAAGGTTCTGAACAATTATTATCTTACCTGTTGTAGATAACTGTTTGAATGACCTGTTTGGAGAAATAGTTTGTTTCTGACTAAACTGACAAGCTCACAGCTAGTCCAGGAGGGGTCAAAACCAAGGTGGATATTAATAAGAATCTAATCACAAATCTTCATATAGATTCGTGAGCCACTTTTTAGATGCATTTTTACATCTAGTTCTGTGGTTATTTCCTGCACAGCTTGGGGCACCTTCTGCAGACATAACCTTTTAATGCAAAAATAAAAGAGGCAAAGTGAACTACCCTTTTAAGCTGAGCTAATTTCTTTAAATGTGTGTATTTTTAACGCAAGATCTTTTAAACTGGTTAGTTATTGCTGAACAGTTGCCCAAACTGAATCCTCTCCTTGTTTGTTGAAGTAGATTATGTTGATTTAATAATTTAAGACATAATTTATAGCATTGAATCAACTAACTACGATCACTTTTATTGGAACCATTAAAATCACACTGGTTTAATAAATAACCATAAAAGCCAGCCATACCTGCAGATAATTACCGTCAAACAAATTTGTGGTCTTGTAGTCTTTCACTGGGATCAGATAACATTTAAAGCAAGCAGCAGCCGCTCAGCCCTTTGTTTTGACAGTAAACAGCTCTTTATGACACTGAATCCCTGATGATGTTTGCACGCTGCATCCTCTTCCTCCTCCTCTTCCTCCTCTCAGGGCTGCCACAAGAAACTGGTCATGCTGTTCTCTGAGAAGCTCTACCTCATCGGCCTCGCCGCCCTGGTCGTTGCCGTCATCATGGTGAGCGGCGGCCTGAAAAATACTCCGGCTTCTGGTCAGCTCAGGCGCCAGAATCCGGACGCGTTGACTTATTTTTCCCTGTCTGCTTTCAGATCTTTGAGATGATCTTCACCATGGTGCTGTGCTGTGGGATTCGTAACAGCCCAGGAGTGTACTGAGAGAGCAGGAACGCATCACAATAAACAGATGCGTGTTTCTGTGCCGCTTGTAGCACAGGATGGGTATTTTTCCATTTTAATTTTAGATTTGAACTTGTTTTTAACATTGCTTATTTGTCACAGCTAATCTTTATATGTGAGACGTTTTTTAAATTTTTTTTATTTATCAAACGACACTTCTTTCTGCTGGGAAAAGCTTCTCTAGCAGTCGGTGGTTTTGCTTTTATGGATGTATAAATTGTACATATATAACTGATGTTTCCTAACAGCAGTCAGAAGAGAGTGCATCTTCCCTGGTTTACTGTTTATGTGGCGTCTCGCTGCAGCTGACAGACATATTTAGGCGTCAGTTTCTGTGCTGAGCGAGGATTTGTGCGGAATGAAAAATCTGTACTTTTGTGAACTTGTGATGCACCCCTCCTTGAAAATGGACAAAGGTTTTATATCTTTTCTCGCAGCCATCTTTTTTATTTTTAAATGAATGATAATAAATTATGTCAAGTTTCCTGTACCGGTGGCATTAATTCTTTTTTGTTGTTGTTTTGGGTCAATGAAACTTCTCTTTAAGCAACAATGCTTGTAAATTATGAGCCGTTCTCTCCTCTGATTACTTGTTTCAATCATTTAAAGGAGGATAAAACCACACAGGGTTGTTTTGCTCTACTGTATGCACTTCGAATTAACTTCTGATCCTCTGATTTCAAACCCTCACAGGCCGGGTGTGTTTTCTTTGAGTCGCCACCAGGGGGCAGCGTCTCGCCCACTCTCCATCGTTTCTCCCGCTGCAGCAAACCTTCAGAACAATAAAAACTGATCAGACTTGTATTTCTGGCACAGGGACAGTGGACACACCCAGAGCTCATGTTTGTTCTGATAACAGGTTTACTTTCTCACCAAAGGAAGCAGCTTTTGTGCTTTGATGTCAGGTGTGACAAAGTTTAAATTAAAGAATGGCCTCGAGCTCAAACGCATTCACCTGTTCCAAAACGCCTATTGAGCTTAGAAAGAATCTGTTGAGTGTTGCATTTCTTTTTCTTTTTGTTCAACAGCTCCTTTACTGATTATATTTCGTTATCGCTCGGTTAAATATTTACCCCCGTCCACATGAATGTTTTTGTCTCTCTTGTGGACAGTTTAAACTTTGCCTTCTGGCTTCAGATTAAAGGGGTCTTAAAGCTGCAACACGGTGATATTTAGACAACAGTGGGTTGGTTTGGTGGCAACCCTTTGTGGAGGCCAGGTCTCCTGTTTCTGGAGGACAATGCTTCACAATAAAGTTTAGGGCCTACTTCTGAAGCCTACATCAGATCTGAATCACGCTCTTGTGTCAGAATGGGAGCGATTTGCAAACTGTGAAACGTCCGTACAGCTGAGCGTAATCAATAATCCAAAATTCACATAATCCATGAGCTGGTGTCAATCAGACTGAAAGATAAAACTGAATCAGTTTTAAACAAAAACAAACACTGAATAGTGTTTTATGAGGTCAGCCGTTCATGTTTTCATGTTTAATGGCTCTAATTGCTTCTAATGTTTGATTTTTTCAATTGCTTCTAAGAAAAATGAAGCATTTCATTTTATTTTTGTCAAACAAACTATTTACAGCTAATTCTTAAGCTAACCAGCTTTTAAGCTTTTGTGGTGAACAAAATGATGGAAAAGTTAAGTCAAAGTGCATTTAGATGTGAGTGAAGTAGGGGAAAATGTCTAATATGAGATAAAAGCCTTCGTCCCTTTGTAGACCTTTGAACAAGCATTTTCTTACAACAGTTGGGTGTGACCCATTTAGAAAAAAAAAAGCTCACCACTTCCACAGATTTTGATCTGATTTAAAAATAATATGAGGAAGAGAAAAAAAAGTGTTACTTTGCAGTTTGTTTTTTTGTGATTTGAGACTTGCAGCAGAGGAATGTGTGTGAGCAGATTCAACGCAGTGAACGAGTTAACAATGAGTTCTCGCCTTCCTCTGCTCTGTAATCCTGTCACCTGCTGACGCAGCATTCGGTTGTCCTGCTCCTTCGAGTCGACCAGAGATTTAACTCCTGCAGAGTTGATCTGGACACGTTTTCAGGGTTTATGTAGCTCCACACTCTTCAAAACAGTTAAAGAAATAAACACTGTGTCAGAGTTCCTTCCTTAACTCACAAAGCTGAGGTAAAGCAACACTCAGGGATCTGATAGGCTACACTGAGTTCTTTAAAAAAAACATTTAGTCCGTTGACACTTTATGGTTTAACTTCCATAAAGTGTCAACTGTGTTCTCTAAAAAAATTAATTATGGTAATTGATTAAATTATGCAAATTATTTTCAAAAAGTTTATTTCTGCAGCTGTGCTTCAAACATTGTGAATGATGGTCCAAACTTTCATCAGCTATGCTGCATGAGCTTCAAATATCCAATGGTTTATGAAAATGAAGCTCAGAGGACACCTTTCATCACTTTGGATCATCCTAGATAATGATCAGCAAAAGGCTTCCTTGTCAACAAAACAATTGTGTCAACTAAAAGTATGCCACCTAAGACGAAACGCAGGCATTTCTTCCTGCAAACAAGTCCAACTCCATCAACTTTCACCCAAATTGTAGAAAAATATCTTTTGACAAGATCATATCAAACATTTCATTACTTCACCCCTGAGGGAGAAGGATTTTTGTTTCAGGGTTAGAGTTTCCCAGTGACAAGCAAGAGCCATCTGATGCTTTATAGCCAGAGATTTGGTTATGTTTTTTAAATACTTGAAATAATCTTTAAACAGCTCTTGTTTTGCTTCAAACCACATAGACCATGAATAAAATACATGACCAATTTCCCTAAAAGAAGATGGAGAATGGATCATAAAATGATGCCACTGTCCTACCAAGAGTGAGAGAAGGTGAACAAACTATGTTCATTATTTCAAGTAACAACAGTAACACGTACCAGGTTTTGTTTCCTGTAGGAATAACCTCACTAAATAACAGTGGGATGTTTTTCCACAACATCTGAATAGAATTTAAACCAATGCCCAGAACTCTCCAAAATCATTTTTCTGGGACGGATTTTCCTGTCTAAAAGTCCTTAATCGAAGCTATAAATCCCGGAAAGTAAATCCTGTTCTGATAAGAAGCGTTGAGTAAGAAATTCAAAAAGTAATTTGATCACATTTTGAGCAACACCCTCAAGAAGATCATGCACTACTTTAAAGGAATAATTATTAGAAACATGAAAGTACCCTAATGAGTTAAGTGAAGACATTTTATTTAAACCATATAGTGACCTAAGTTGTGGGTTTTCTTGGAGAGACTTTTAATGCATTTCAAACCTCTCTTTTCCATGAAGTATCATCTTAGGATCATCCTTATTAGTATACACTCTTCTTTTTAATTAAACAAATTCAACAAAAATGATGGCTACTGAAAGACTGTGTGCACCCCTAAACTATCTCCAGTTATCTGAGAGACTGCACCATGAGAGTTTACTCCAGTAGTTTTCCAGGTATATTAATATGCAACTTTGAAATGTGGGTATGCACTCAATGTAAACAAAGCCCATCCACTGAAAACCATGTGGAAGCTGGAGTCACATGATTGGCCTACATTAGGCTGTGTAGGTGAAGAAATATGGAGGAATCAGACAAGTGGAGAATCTCCTATAACAGCGGTGTCCAATCCTGGTCCTGGAGAGTCGCTATCCTGCAGGTTTTAAATGTTTCTCTGCTTTGAAACACCTGATTCGAGTGACTGAGTGATTAGCAGGCTTTTGCAGAACTCAAAGACCTGCTGAAAAACAGGGAAAGATCTAAAACCTGTAGGATAGTAGCTCTATAGGACCAGGATTGGACACCACTGTCCTAGAAGAAGTTTGAGAGTAAATCTGCTGCTAAACACCAAAGAAAAGTGGGAGAAAGAGCGGGACAGCTTTCAGGAATAAACATCAGAGATAAAGCAGGATAAAGACAGAGCTCAGCGTTCTTTTAGACCAGTAAGTTTATGCTTCAGCCAAACTTATCTTTTTGATCTGCATACTTTACTCAATAAATCTAAGTGTAAACACTTACCAATACATCAAAATTGTCAGATTTCTCCATCCTGGATAGCTCTTCCGTGGACGTAGACCTATTTTTCCTTTCGGCTGTTTCCATAGTTAAACAAACACACGAGGTGGTTGGCAGCCGGTCACAAATTTTTTAACTTAAGGACACATTAACCATTAATATGACAAAAAACAACTGTAGATTTTGTCTCTTACTTATTTTTTTTTAACTTGTCTTTGTGACATTGCAGCGAGGACCTTTAATATTAGCTGATGTAGCGTTCTTTCTCACCTCTGGGACAGGTTTTGACAATTAGTTGTTTTTTAAGCCTTGAAAAACCAAATAAAAGGGGCTTCGGTCTTCGCTAATTGTTAGCCTCGACCTGGAGGAAGACTTCTGTCTTTTTCTTCATACTCTGTGTCCTGAATGATGCTCATAAGGTACTAATAATATTACTATTTGACAGAACATCACTTTAAAAATCACAAAAGAGTCAAAATGTTGATTCTGTTTAACATTTTAAAAGCCTGTCAAAATACTCCAGATTGTGTTTGAGACTCAATAGCTATAGAAGATAGATGATGCTCATTTATTATTCCAGTTACTCTGTTGATTAATCAGCTATTTGGTTTTTGTTAAACAATAAACATGATTTCTGTAAATGCTACGTGAACTTTAAAACAACTGGTGAAGCTGCAGTGAATCGCTGACATGCGGACCCCCCTTCCCCCGGCACAAATGACGCAGTCGTAAACTTTTATCGAGCGTCTCCATCTGCTCTGATTCAGCTTTTTAGTTTCGACGACTCGGTCATGCCATCTCTGTGGAACGTCATTTTAGAGAAGGAATCAGACAAACCAGCTGGTACATGAGACAACAGGCAGAGCAGATCACTGCCATGCTATCACACACACACACACACACACACACAGAGAGACGCACACACACACACAGACGCAGAGCTCTGAGTCAGACTGATTTTCAGTGAAAACGGCTGCTCTGTCTACTGGCCTGACTGAGTCATCAAAGAAATGGTGCTAAATCCCAAATCTGATAAAATCTGAAGACTCCTGTTCAAAAACATAATAATATTAAAAAGGAAAATCCAAAGGAATCCAATCCCAAAATGTTTTATAATACGGTTTTATTGAAATTAATCACTTTAATCCTGTAGGCCTGAGAAGAAAAGCAGCTCAGCTGTCGTCGCTCGCCTCTAACACACCCCGTCAGGCCTACTTTGACTCATCCTGTCTTTGTCGTGGGTTTGATGTGTTTTTTGGCATTCACAGAAGAAAGGGAATTTTACATTTCAGGGCGGTGACTGTAATTAAAACTTTTAATACATTGTAACTCCCTCTGGATTGGCTCAGAGCAGGTACAGGACTCCAGAGGAGAACATCACACTCAGCCTCAGCAGACATGGTAAGTCCAAACTTCACAGCAGATTCATGGACTAGTTTCTTTTAAATGTTTGTCTTTCATGCAGTTTTAGATAAAAAAGGTAAAACCTAAATTGGATAATATGTGTTACGAAGCAGCGTTAAGATGCTTTTAAAGAAGCAGCTCATTGTTGCTGCATATTTGGCAGTGAGGGTGACAGGAGGAAGAGGTGATCGCTCAGCTGGACAGTTTATTTTTTTAAAACCCATCCCAACAAGCTCAAACCTGACTTTGAACTAACATTTTTAGATATGCTGAGTGAGCCCTTTTAGTTTCCAACAAAGAAAGTCAGTCAGAAACCGAACAAACTAAAAATAAATAAATAAATTGAACAAAGAGCTTATCTTTGTTTTCAGTTTTTCCTTTTAACTAGATTATTTAGGGAGCATAAACGTGCAGAAATTAACTCGCGCCGTTCCCAGCCTTTTATTTGAGACGATAACTCTTGTTACCAAGCTGTAATCAAACAAAACAAATAAAACTAAGGTGCGGCTTCACCTTAATAACAGATTGCAGCAGAGCCACACCTTGTAACAGCCTGTCAAACTGAACTCAGTAACAAGTCTCTTTGTAAAAAAAAAAAAAAAAAAGAAAAAAGAAAAAAGGCTTTAAACAAATTACCTCCAGCAGCTCAAGTATCACCACCTCAGCTCAAACACTATAAATACAGAGACAAATCTAATGATTATGCTTCAAATTAAAAAAAAAATGCATAAAATAAATGAACAGAGAGGAAAAACCGTATCTTATATAAACGTTACCCCACAAATATTTTATTTCTCCATCATGATGTAAAACTGTGAGTTTACCTGATATATTAAGATTATTGAAACACACAGAATTAGAGTTAAAACTTAAGAACTTTCACTTAGAAACAGGCCAATTAATCATCGGACAAAATGAAGACGCAGCAACTGCAGCCGACATTTTAGTTTTTTAAGCAAGAGTACTCTTCTGTATATTATCTTTAAATGTACATGTTCTTCTAAGGGTTGTTAAATACACATTTAAGTTTAGCAATTACTGTTTAATTCTGATAAATAAAAAGTACATGAAGACAAAAAAAAATCGGTGTTGTATATCGGCCATCAGCTGCACTGATTTCAAACAATCGGTCATTGTTTGACTCCTGCTTTTACCTGAACACTGATTGGTTCTTGGTGAACGTGTGTGTGTGTTGCTGCTGTCATGGCTTGCATTTGTTTGTTTCATCAAAGCTGAAGTTCACCTTAAATCACATCTAGTTCTGAACGTTGTTCTTTGTCGAGCGATTAAATCGTGCAGTGATTTGATCCCAGCGGCCTTTGTTTGTCTGTCAGGCTCAAAAAGGCTGACTGTCGGTGAAAACGCTGATTGTTTCTCACTCATTGTGTCTTAATTCTGCAGAAGATTTCAGAGATTTTATTTTTTTTCTTACATTCGTAAAAATCCCGACAGTCACTAAAATTGTTCACTTTGGAATGATCTCATAATTTTCATGTTTGCTGTTTATATTTACCTTTCTGTGTGTGTGTGTGAGACGCAGGAAGCGTGTCCTCTAACTATCCTACATGTGAAGCGTCAGACTATTTTACAGCCTTCACACAGTTTTCGGAGAATTCAGATCCATGATTTAAGCAGAAGGGACAGTCTGTTCAGGGTTTTGCAGGAACAGAGACACAGACAGACAGACACACACACACACACACACACACACACACACACACACACACACACACACACACACACACACACACAAAGACACTTTAGAGCAGCTGATGAACCTAATAAGCATGTTTTGTGTGGAAACTTGCAGTGCTCAGGAAATAAGGCTTGAAAACCTTCAGACAAAAATGCATTTTCACAAATAATATTAATATTTTCTAATAACATTTCAAAGACGATGCTTTCTGTCAACTTTCATTAAAGTCACAGGCTACAAAACAAACCTGTGTACATTTTGTTACTAACAAGTACTAAATCTGCGTAAGTTTAGATCACTCTTTTATCTGAGCTTGGAGCTTTCTATCAATATATAGTTCAGACAAAAGTGCCTGAAACACAAACTACATTTGACTTTTATGTATTTTACTTTTAACAAAGCAGCCTACGGTGTTAATTATTGAATTTCCTCACAGACAGGCTTTCTGGGACAGCACGTGTGTGATTTTGTACTATAGGCTAACATAAATCTAAAATTTTTAGTCTTTACTCATGAATCAGCTTTTTATTCTCATAATATTCTCTTTATTCTTCTTGCAAAAAGATCTGTTATTAACCCAGTTTGTCTTTTTGTAGCTATTACAGGTGTGTTAGATTTCACTGGTGTACTTATGAGTTAACTTTAAGCTCCTGGTCAACTTTGAGCAGATTAAAAATGATCAACGCTGTGAATCATTTAGTGTAGCGTAAAGTAGTGCATAACTATCTAGAAATGAATTTTTTCTAGTTTTAAGGCCAAAAGTATGAGCTTAAAGTAAAAACTAAGTTTAAAGGTGTTATCTGTGGCAGTAATTTACTTGTCTTTATATTCAAAATGCAGTTTTGCTCAATTTTCCCTCTAATAAAATGAAGGAGGTTCATTTATTCCCTTCCCAAAAATAAAAAAATGAACCTGCAACTACCATGATAACTATCAGCAATTAGTCAGCTAGTTTGTAACGTCAGTGAATGCTGCTTTATGAAACAAACTCAAAGAATTTCTAGCTCTTTGACTTAAAGAAACCTTCGAAGGTCATTTGAGATTCGATTGAAAAAGAAAGCGGAAGTTCTATTTGTTTTTATTCTTTCTGAAAAGATTTGCCTGGCAGATATCTGATAAGGGTAGGGGGTGGCGGGGGTCAGCTCACCTGGGAGTCAGGTAGGGGACCCTCCGCTCCTGTGGCTCCTCCTCCACCCTCTCCTCCACCTCCTCCTCCTCCTCCTCTGTGCGCTCTCGGTGCCACGACGCAGAGCGCAGATCGTTTGTCCGCGGCGCAGGCGCCCCTCTCGGGTCTCTCTTGCTTGTCACCATGAGCACAGTAGCCTCTGAGAGCGTGTTTTTCTCCACCTTACAGCCCAACACCTCGGTCACCACCTACGCCCTCCCGTCGGACATCCACCTCGGGAATGGGGGCACGCTGTCGGACGAGGCGGCCAGGACGCGGCGCGTGCAGCAGCAGATCCAGATGAGAATGGCCGAGAAGTCCACACTTCCGCGTCAGAACGGCTCCTCCACACAGTACGCCATGTCAGGTAAATGTCAACAGGTTGTTTTTGGGCTTCTTTACTCATGGGTNGGGGCTCAGTTTTTATGTTCTGGAGGAAGTTTTCTGAGTTTGTTTTGTGGCTTTGGTTAGGAAGTGGAGTTTGTGTTCAGACCTGCCATAAACTGAAGCGCAGGTGCTGTTCTCATTATCTGACCAATGAGCTGAGCTTTTATGAGCTCATGTAAAAGTTGAACTCTGAGTCATCTTATTCAAAGAGGTAACTCGATGTGCTTGTTTAAAAAAAAAGAGGACAGAATATGATCCACTTCATATTCCCAAAACACTTGGACCTGTCCAAAATCTTATTCCCTCTGGGGTCTGACCTCATAGACTGTTCTGTTGTTGGCACGATTACAGTGGATGAAACTGGTGGTTTTATTTGTTAAAAGGCACCAAGTCTCTGTTACGCTTTAGACTTTAACTAACATACACCTCAAATACTCCAAAACAACATTCAAAAACACTTAAGTGAATGTTTTTATGGAGGACTGAATGTGCCAAAACAACAAAAAAGATTTATTTACATAGAAAAATGCCTAAATGGCTGGAAAGCCTAAAGAAGTAATCTGTTAGTGTTTATTTTTTTTAAACATTTTCTCTTAGTATTTTCCCTACATTTATTGATTTATTGTCTGAAACACATTTATTTCTGCATTTACTACGTACATTATACATGTTTTTAGATATATATTTATTCTGCATCGTCGTCTTCTTTCGCTTTCTGTCATTTTGTTCCACCAGGCTTTCGGTATTTGTGCTATTTACATTCCTTTGCATTTTTTTCTTTTTTTTTTTGACATCATTGTAGCCATACCTGCCGTACAATTCAGAGGAATGGGTCTGTCTTTTAGGGGGTATGGCTTATGTTCAGGCGCTCACCTATTGGCTAATTATCAGAATACGGCCATGACTAAATGTTTAATTAGTCTTAGAAGTCGACGTTTGAAATTTTGGATTGACGTCACACTGAACCTAAACGTTTTCCACTTTCATATTAGTACAGAGGTGGGATGTTTGCTGGTGATCAGGGTTAGCTTTTATTAGCGTCACAAACTTGATATAAATGCATCACGTTGCATTTCAGGCATCCAAACACCCTGGTAACATTAACAGAGGTTGTGCAATATGTGTGCGACTGATTTAATGAAATGCGCAATGAGAGTAATGGAAAATAAAACGGTTATTGCTGAAGCTCTTTTGTTTTACCTGCACGGCAGCCATGTTAGGTTTCAGGGTTGGGGATGGTAAAAAATTCCTAAAATGTTAAACTTGTTGACTTGTTGGGGGGGAGGGGGATTGTTGGTACATTCCAGATAATTACTCTGTCCTGATGCTCAGCTTAAAACGGAGGACCACACCCTAACACTTACAACTAAATGTAGAAAATAACAATTCTTCTTGTCAATTTGATGGATACCTATTTTCAGGTCAGCGCTTTGTGACAGTTTGAGTTCTTTCAGCCATGAAGCGATTAGAATAAGTTGTTTTTGTGGAGTTGGGACAAAACATTACTTTTAAAAAGGTTCTAGTTCTCACTGCAGCTTAAACTCACCACTTATGGTATCAGTGCGAAAGATTAGCAAGTTCTCTGTTATAGATAGAGGAAAAAATACAGAAATAAAGTGTTTGCTAGGCTTTACTCATGGAGGCGTTTATGCATCTTTATGGATATTCTCAATTTGGACAGTTTCAGTCAGTGCCACGGTCTCGTAATCCTGAGGCTGCAGGTTCAAGTCCAGGTTGCGTCACGAAGGACATCCAGTTGTAAAAAGAATTGCAAAATCTTTCATGTGACTTGGCTCGCTGAGGCAAACCACCTGCAGAAGGGAGCAGCAAAACAAACAGAAAGTCTTCCATAAATTTGGGTCTTCTAATAAGTCACAAAAAAACACCTCAGAAACCTAAAGTGTTTTTTTTTTCACGTTCAATTCGGCTGTGACTTTTTGCAGAATTTGTTTTTTTTTAAATGACGGAAAATGGGCGTTAAAAGAGGAATACGCTTTCTGTTGATCGAGCAGTGAACTTTAAACGCCGACTACTTTCTCTTTTTGCTCAAACACAGTTCAGGTGACTCAGCTCGGCAAACGGTGTCAAATGGAGCCTGAATGCGAGCGTGTTGGCTTTGTCGAGAAGCGGCGGGGCGGTTTCCCTCCACGCTTGTTCCCCTCAGGATTCCTGCGGATTTGTTTCTCATCAGCTCTTTTGGGGTGGGGGGGTGGGCGGGAAATTTTTCATTTTGTCCTCCAGCGGCAGCAGTTTTACAGTGTGTCTTGTCTGTGCAAATCACAAACGGTTAATGTGTAACAGGCCTTAACAAGTGCCGCTTTCATGAACTTCCCCGATAGCAGGGCGAAGGTTAGTCTCTCTCTCTACGATGAAAAGGGTTTCAGTTCTTATGCTGGGATAAAAGGGATGATGGTTGTCTTGACAACCAGCCCTTTTTTGTTTGTTGTCATAATACATCCACAAAAAAAAAAAAAGGAAAAATGTCCATGGTAGCAATCTTTAAGTCCATCAGGGTGGAATTTTCTGTAATGGTATGACTCATTAAAAAGGGCGACAAAACATTTCCCAGAGAAGTGGGAATTAATCTTGTTGGTAATTACATCCTGCTTAATAATTTGACACAATTAAGGAGCTGAAGGTGGGCCAAACACAGGAAAAAAAAACTAAACAACAAAAAATAAAAATAAAAATCTGCTAATGTGTGAAACTTGTGTTGCTTCTTGCAACAACAAATACGAGTCGCTGCGTCCAACCAAACAACACGCAGGGCGCCTTTGTTCGGGTGACCTCTGGATTCTGGGTAGAGTCGATTCGGAGGGGAGCCTCTTATTCATTCATCTAGTTTTAGTATTTCCCAGAGGCGCTGATGATACCTGCCTCGACAGGCAAACATGCCGTTCTTTAGGGCTGAACGTACGGTGACGAAGTGCGCGTCTTTTAAACGAGTCCACGCTCTGCTGTTGTTTTTCAAACTCCATCATACCTGTCAGACACTCAGTCTTTCTTGTTTGCGCAGGCCTTGTTTGGAGGACAACACCGACAGTCTGACTTTACGTCTTCAGACGTGGCATCTCAGAAAGGAGAATGCTGTTGTTTCAGTGGCTTGTGGCTTTGGAGGACTTCGTTAAGTGTTTGCACATGAGGAAAAAACAAAAACACCTAAAGGATTCAGAAAGGAATGTCGCGTCTCCTGTGTCTACCAGCTGTTGCTTTTATTGGTGATCTTTTTCATGAGTGAACATGGCTCGGCTGAAAGATCAAAAAGAAAAGAATAAATATATATATATATATATATATATATACACACACACACACACACACACAAGGAGATTGTGAACAAAGACAACAGACGAGGAGAAACTGTGTTCTAGTTGAAGGTGTTTTCAGGGTGTGTCTGTGTGTGCTGTAAAGGCTGCTGCGCTCAGGTGTGTTGGGTGTTGTCAG
This sequence comes from Kryptolebias marmoratus, assembly GCF_001649575.2. Lineage (NCBI taxonomy): Eukaryota > Metazoa > Chordata > Actinopteri > Cyprinodontiformes > Rivulidae > Kryptolebias > Kryptolebias marmoratus. Next base: position 12,538,524 of record NC_051440.1, on the reverse strand, counting down.
GGTTGGGTTTGGGTCACGTCAGAGGACTTGTCACTCACGCTCCGCTCCACCAACTGGTTTTGAGATGGCGTGCGCCCCGGAGCAGTGATCGAGGCGCTGCGGCCCTTCCCACCGCCTCACGTGGGAAGGGGAACAACAGCAACTTCTCAGGCGCTCGATCGCTGCCTCAGATATGCACGAAACTTGTCTTTTCTGTAAATGTTTCCTTGGCGGAGGGGGGGATCATTGCTTTTAAAGCGAGATCAGGGCGACTGGGATTTAACACACGTGACTGGTTTGGTTTAACGTGGAATAAAACCCTCTGATAAGAGGTTTGTTGTTGGGCTTTCCGTTTGCTCGTGGACACTAGAAAACATATCGTGAGCAAAACAAAAAATCCTGTCAACTCAACCCCATGGACCCGCAGTGCATCGAAGCAATCTCAGAAACACAGGTTTTCACAGTCAAGAATGGTCCTGACGAACCAATCTTGCAGAAAATACTCAAACTAGTATTTTTTTTCTGTCTTACATCCACAACATATTTGCCAACATTGAAGCTCGTCCAACCTGTCCACAGTGTTGTAGAAAGCAATTCATAAAATGTGGTGTTATTTACTTGGATATATTGGGTAACCTTGTGTCATATTAGCTTTTCATTAGAGCAAATTTCAACAATTAGGTGAACCAAGTAACCTTGGTGTTGCAACCTGCCATCGTTGGAAGTTTGTGGTGTTGTTGCGGGGGACGCTCGCGTTGCTCCAGCTGCAGGGTGGACCTCGAGACAGGAATGTATTTGCATATCCATTGCTTCATGCACACTTAATGAGACTAATGCATAGTGTTACGGGACTAACTAAGCCTTGAAAGGTGAACAGCATTATTTATCGACACATTTAAATTATTAACTGTTGAGCTGTCGAGGCTTGCTTGTTGGAGATTGTTACAGATAATCGACAGCTGGTTACGGTTTTAGAGATGCTCTTGGTGCAGAAAGAAATGTTTTAAGTGTACTTGATAACCTGGCGTTTAACTCTTTGCGGACTTTTGTGCTCCCCAGAGGACGAACCTTTTCCTTTTGTACCACTTTTTATTTGTTTGGTGGTGTGATTTAGGAGCCGATGAACAAATTTACACGAAATATGAATGAATTACAGCTGTTATTTACGGCCTCGGATGTACTTTGTGTACTATGTTCTAGTGTTACACGCACTTAAAGACTGGAAAGAAAAGGAATTGCCTAATCTTTTTGGCGCACGATCAGGAATGCCAAACTTGAAACATAATGAACGTGGGTTTCGTCAGACATTTTCTGCTTTCTGCTGACACAGATTTTGACGTTGCTCGTCCTCAGCCGGTAACATTTTGTCACACAGCTGTCATCGCTCCTTTTAGACTGTAATGAGAGCGAAGCGTTCACACGCTGACTGTGCACCGGCAGAAACGTGGGTGCTTTTTTGTCTGTTCTCAAAGCGATCAGTAACCGGAGACGTTGAACCTGACGACAGGTCAGCTCCTGCTGCTTACAGACTCTGTACGTTCAGTCTGTGCTGCAACAGGACACCTGCTATTCAGACCGGGACGTCCTTTATCCGATTCATTGCTGTGAAATGCTTTAGGAGTGGGGAATTTACAGATTATACAGCTCTCAATCGCAACAAGTGTATTTTAATTCACTGTTTCTGAAGATATTTAAATATATCTTTATGAAATGAGTATTAGAACTGTTATATATTAGTAATGTTTTCCTTTTTTTGCAGACTATGGTGGTTCGTCCACAATGAAATACAACACCTACAATCCAAATTTCAGCTCAAAATCTTCCTATATGTACTCGGGCTCCAAAACAATGGTAAGTTAAGCAACATTATCTAATACATGTATTTTCATATTTTGTGGAAACTGATCAGCTGATCCCTCAGTGTTTTATTTAAATGCATGTTTCAGAAAAAGAAACAGAACACTTGTCTCCAGCCTGGGTCAAGCGGGACACGGCATGTGTGATATCTGACAGTGGGCTGAGAGTTTTCAAGTGTACCCTCGAGATTCTGATATTTTAGTTGTGCAACTGGCAGACATGGACTGTGTGTCACGCATGTTTGAGCTGCCAGTGTGTCAGAGACCTGATGTTACATTTTTGATCTCTGAGTCCACGAGAGTCACTTGTCAAAACTAGAAACCACTTTGATGAAATGAAATGACTCACAGACATTTCACCCTCACATACAGTTTACAGGATCATATTGTGTAATTCTGCATGCATGATGAGTTATAACAGCTACGCCCATCTTTATCTTCAGGGTCCTCGCGTGTCCCAGAGGCAAGACTTCAGCTGCCGCTCTGCGGCGCCAGACCTGGCCCAGTTTCAGAGGATGAGTGTGGGAGGAGGCGGCGGCGGAGGTGGAGGTTTTTACCAAGAAGAAGTAGTACGCATGGGCGGCTACCAAGGGAGCATGAGACACCCGAACAGAGTGGACCATGATGCCATGTCCCTGCATTCACTTCGAAATGTGCCTCAGGCGAATCCCTGGATGATCGATAACAGTGATGCAGGCAGCCTGGTCTCCGATCGGGACGCCACCTTCGGCCGTCAGTACACTCAGAGTGCAGTGAATGGCTTCGGCGGCCAAATAAGGCAAGGAGGAGGCGCCATGATGACCCAGCAGAGCATGCGCCGATCTCAGAGTGGCACTCTCACTCGCAGCAGTGGGATGATGGGGGGAGGAGGAGGAGGTGAAGTGATCCATCAGCAGCAGTCTTTTAAAGGCCCGGCCTTCCGCACAATCAGCAGGATCACAAACCGGAACCGGTCGAGCTTTAACTCCATGTCCGGGAACCAGATGACCTCAAGTGCTAGCAATATGGGCGGAGGAGGAGACATGGTGGACCGAGGAGGGTTTATGGTGTCCACGTTGTCTGGCTCTCAGGGGAACCTCTTGATGCAGCGTCAAGGAACCATGAACCGCAGCATGTCCATCAAGAGCATGCAAAGTGTTGGCAAGGGTATGGACATCTACGGCGGCCAGATGGAAATGGGAACCAGCTTCGGCAACCTGGGCAGGTAAGGAGTTTAAAAAAAAACAACAAAAAAAAAAAACACAACTAAATGAAAGTTGAGCAGATGGTGAGTTACACTGCACAACTTCTTTACTGCAAAAAATGACCCAATGTAGGTATTTTAACTTTCTGTGCCTCCATTATTTAAAAAAAAACTTTTTTAAACCATAAGAAAGAAACAGACTCCTGACTAACACGTCCTCTCAGGATGATAAATCCTCACCAGAACACCAAATGGGTTTTAATCCACAGCTGTAAATAGTCCACTATAGGAATCCGATTATTACGAGCCCAGATATTTTAGAACATTTAGTCTTTTTAGATAGACGTACAAATATAAGTTCAATGTCATGAGCCTGCCGGTATAGCAGGAGCAGTGAACCGTAGTCGTTCTGATGACTCGGGTTGTTGGAAAATCATTTTCAGATTACTGAAAGTGATGAACCCGTATGATGGTGTTGCTTTTTCTGCATCACATTGGCAGGAGGATCTAATCCTGAGAGCCGTGCGTTGGGAGGAGTCCAAAGCGGCAGAACTGGTTTAGGGTTCAGGGTGTGGCAGTTCAGTTTCAGGCCTCGCATTTCACACATCCCGTAATGAGCGGTTAGGCGTGTGGATTTGCAAAACACTCCTTTAAAAAAAAAAAAAAAAGTTCATCAAGCTGAATTTTTGAACAAATCCTCTGTGTTTAATTGCAGTGGCTGCTGCTATCGAGAAGACATTTCATGCTACCGAATGTTAACAGTCTGATAGATTCTGTGGTTTTAATTTGTTTGTTTGTTTGCGTGTTTTGGCAGCTTAAGTATGGCACAAGCAGTGGAATACCTGGGAGAGGATGACCTTGAAATGCAGGTCATGGGTTCAGCCTTCATTCAACATCAGTGCTACAATGAAAATTCAGCCAAAGATGAGGTACTTTGAACACTTTGAACAGACCCAACTTGTGGTTTGAATTCCTCTCTGCATTCCTTTACAGACGTTCAGCCATAAAAAATGTTTTTCTTCAAGGGTTGACAACCGTTGATTGATGTCTCTCTGTTTGTGGGAACACTAAGGACACCATAGACTATAAATTTATAGCTTCCCCTTCGTTCACTGTGTTGTGTTTTATAGTTCATCGCCTCGTTTGTGTTCAAACCAGCTCCTCCCTCTGCTCCTGAACTGTCTCCTTCGTTAGCTGAGCAGTCGGAGCAGACTCAAGTTTTCTCTTTAAGTGCGAACGACTCCAAAACACTGGCTTTTCAAACCGACAACAGCTGTGCCTCCAACTATTTTCTATGCAAATTAAAGGCCCAGCGATCCTTAAACGAACGCGTATCGCACGCCGCCTTTCATGCCAAAGTTTTACACAAAAATCATCTTTCTTTGTGGGAAATTGAGTCATAGCCATTTTGATCAAATGTTGAAAACAAAATCGTTACAAAACGTTACAAGTGATCTTGTGAGATAACGCACGAGCCATTAGAGCTCAGAGTCGGTGTTGGGGATTTCTCTCCGCTACTACCACACCAAACTTGAGCTCAGCGTCTTTAAAATTGAGTCTGATAAGGTCGATTAGCTGTGGTGGCCATCTTAAAGTTGAATTTAATCAGTTGTTGGCCTTCATCCAGTCGTTACTTTCTGAAAGTTTCATTAAAATCCGTTCGTTGGCTATTTTGTTAACAGACAGACAAACAAACACACAAAGGCAAATACATGATCACCTGCCTTTAATGGTGGGAGGCAATAATCATCTGTCACCACTAGTTTATCAAGATTTTGACCTGAGTGATTCTTTCAGCAGAGAATAAAAACTTCTGATTGATGTGAGAAACATTTCTACAGCAGTTGAGTCACTTTTAAAAGACGTATTTCAACAAATTTTTCTATCTTCTTGTGAGCCGGTTTAGTCAATTGTCTGAAAAGGAAGAAACAGAAGAGTTTTGGGGAATGCAAACACTTTGCTTACTGTCCTGAATCAGAAAAGATTCATATCATTCAGCTCGGTTTATTTCAGCTTCTACTGATAGCACCTTTCAAGATAATAACATGTTTTAAAGTGTCTCACGAGACGAAATAAATGGCAAGTTAAGCAAATATAAAAGATTAAAAGACCGTTCTTTAAATGTATTTACAAAAAACAAAATTATGATAGAATAACAAATAAAAGCAAAAAAAATGTTACAATTTTTGTTTGAATTGGGGTAGCAACTACAGGTAATATCATTTGAACATTTTTGTAATATATTCACTATCGGTGTTTAAATAAGCGTAATTAATGTTTTATTTTTTTCCAAAATGGAAGAGCTATTTCCCACGTCTGAATTTGGCAACTTCTGGTGTTAGATTTAGATAAAGAATAACCCCCATCCCTGCTGATTTTTAAATTTTATTTTTAAGGTGCGTCATCTGAATGGCATCGGTGCACTGGTGAAGTTGTTCAACAGCGAAAACCCGGAAGTGCGGCGTTACGCCACCGGTGCCACGCGCAACCTCATCTTTGAGAATCAGGAGAACAAGCTGACCCTCATCAGAGAGGATGGCATCGCTGAGCTGGTCAGGGCGCTCGACGAGCCTGACGATGAGCTTCACAAAAACATCACAGGTAGAGAAATGTCCATCTTAGCTGTTAAAGCCGCAAAATCACCTTCGGCGTATGGTGGGGTGGAGCGTAAACACTTTGAGGAAAACGATTTGGCGCCACACCAAAAGTGAATGGACTCAAAAGCAAAAAGGAAGTTTTGTCGCAGTAGGAAATGACTGCAGACTGGTTCGGACTAGCTTCCTAGTGTCCGTGAAGTTCTTCGAGCAAACGGGAGCCTTTGAACATGATCTCACGCAGACAAAAAGGAGAACGCTGCAGAGTGTCTGAGAGCTGCTGCCATTTCTGGGAGTGTGGCTGAGCTGTCTGGGCCTGTCGACTGGGATTACCGCTACTCCCTATTTTGTCTTATTTCACGTTACACCTTCATTTATTTCTGCCAGATGAGTCCTGAGTCTAAAAAGAAGATCTGTGAAAGACAGAAATTAAAAGCATCTGTATGTTCATTTTAATCTGACCACTTTGGAAACTCTGGACACTGATTAGTTTTAGAATTCCAGTTTTTTTTGTTCACAGTTGACTGAGAGGATTAATACCACTCTCATGTCTAACTTTTAAGGGTAAAGCAGCAAAATAAAGAGATGGTGCAGGTTCTTTAAAGTGGCGTTATCAGTAATCACTATCTTACCTGCAGTAGAAATCACTCAAAGCATCACAGGATGGGAATATTAGGCAAATGTTTCCTACAGGGGCACGGTCTAATTGCTAGTTTGTGAGAGGCCAGTTCTAAAACAGAATGAAACAATGTCTTAAAACAACTCCAATCTCAAAATCCGTAAAGCAGTACATTCGGACGTGTTGTCTCTTTTGCATTAGACATTTTGTTTATGTAGAGTTTTATAGTCATTGAATTGAAGGCCGAGTTGTTACCAGAAATGGTCCCTGTGAAACTTGTTGTAATATGGAGCATGTTAGGTGTAACCAGACAATGTAACTATCTGATAGAAGTTTCATAAACCAGTGTCTGCACGAGCCACTAAGCTGTTTAAAAGCTTCCTGCTGTTTTAAAACTGCAGGAATCCACTTCAGTCGTTGCCCCACTTGGACTAGCGGTTAGCTTGTTTTTTTCTGTCCGCCTGACTTTCCAAACTGATAAATCTCTGAACCATTTTTACTACAGGTAAGATACTGGTTACTGACCTCTGTCAAATAACCCGACCTGTTCCTTTAAGTGAGGACAGGGAAGGTTGGAATGAGCAAGGTAACGAGCTGGTTGGGTGAAGTTAATCAGCTGCTTACTGTAACGTGAAGCTGAACGGGCATACGTCAAAGTTGTCTTTTGTTGTTTGTTTGTTTTTTTTCTGTGTAGGTATCCTGTGGAACCTTTCATCCAAGGAGAAACTGAAAACGGAACTGGCCAATAAAACGGTTAAAAAACTTACCGAGACGATCCTCATCCCTGTGTCAACCAAAGAGCTGGACGACGCCGAGAGGATGAACGAAGGCTCTGACAGGCTCTCAGTGGCTCCCTCTCAGGCAGAAATATTCTGCAACACCACAGGATGCCTCAGGTGCGAATCCCACGTCAAGTCTTAGATCTGCTCTGACTTCAGTGGGAACGTCACGTCAGGTTGTTTACGACGGCGTGGAACCCATACTAAATAAACAATAAGAACCTCACTGTAATGTTAGCTGATACTTTGGTAATGATTATTAGGATGTGGGTGGGGTAGAGAAAAGAGTCACATCTAATGATTACTTTGTGGGAGTTTCATTAAAACTCATCCAGTGGTTCATGAGATGTTTTGCTAACAAACAAATGAACACACAAGCACTTTCATTCTTGACCGCCTTTCAGGGCTGCAGGTGATAATGATACACCAAGTCAGTGCAAGCTTCCAGAGCATTTCACTTTTTCTACCACTGGGCCAGATAACTCTCTAACCGTGTTCTCTTTTTGTCTGTGTGTGTGTTCAGGAACGTGAGCTCCGCCGACCCGAAGACCCGTAAGCTCATGCGAGAAACGAAAGGACTGTTGGATTCTTTGGTGAACTACATAAAGGCCGCCACCGACAAGAATAACACAGAGGAGAAGGTAGGAGTGGAAGCCGTTTTGTCTTGTTGAAAGAAGGCCCAGTCCTGCTCCGTTTGTGCATTCATCTGTCTGTGTTTTCTAAGGGGGTGGAGAATGCGATGTGCATCCTGAGGAACCTCTCGTACCAGCTCTACACCGAATTGCCTCCATCGATGTTTCCAGACGGGAACGAAAACTATCAGACGAAGTCCGACAGCATGTCCCCCGGCTGCTTTTCATATCGGAGCAGAAAGGCCAGAGATGTATGCACACACATCAGCAAGAGCTTACGCTCGTGATGACAAAACGTGTTGAGTTTTAACGCTGACTTCTTGTATTGTTTTCTTTGAATGACAGAGAAAGCAGGCGGCTAAGTTCAAATTTAGTGAGATTACAAACAACCCAAAGGGACCAGAATTGCTCTTTCACCCTACTACTCTCGGGGTGTACCATAAAGTTTTGAAATCCTGCGAGATCAACGTTACCACACGCGAGTCGGCCACTGGAGCTCTGCAGAACATCACAGCTGGAGAATCGAAGGTGAGCCGACACATGAATCGGACTTTGTTCGATCAAAAACGAACCCAACCCTCAGTTTATGTGGCGTTTAAACTCTGTCTCTGTGACACGCAGAGTGCTTCGATGCTAGCCAACTGGGCTATTGAGAACGAGCGCATCGTGCCAACCCTGATCGATCTCATGCGCACCGAGAGGGAAATGGAGCTGCGATCTCTCACAGGCTTGTTGAGGAATCTGTCCCGTCATGCAGACAACAAGGATAATCTTGGTCAGTCTTTATTTGTGTGTTTATTAATAGTATAAATTTACAAAACTTAGTCTTTCATAAACAGACACTGTTTTGGAGGGGCGGGGATGACATCTGGTGTGATTTGCCAGTTTGCAGCCTGCCTAATTTGTGTTTTTTTTTTTTTTTTTTTTGTGAAATTTAACCACTGTTGTACATTGCATCTATGATTTTTTTTTTTTGTTTATTTAGCCACAAAGTTGGTGCCCAGCGTGGTAGAAAAGTTGCCAGAAGCCGACGAAATGAAGGACAACCAATGTGACGTAGTGGTCAACCTCTGTGGCATTCTCAACAACTTGGTTATGGCCAGCCAGAAAGCTGCCAGAGACATCTGCTACTTCAATGGCATCAAAAAACTGTTTGACATCAAGAAAAGCGAGTCCAGGTCTGTAACGTAGCAACACGTCAAACGCATTGTTCCTGGCTAAATGCATACTACTCGCATCGAATGTTTGCACCGATTATCATATGCGTTTTGTCAACTTTAACAAGTTCTAACCTCTGATAAAATGATTTCCAGCATTGACAAGCTAAAAGCGGCCAAATCAGCAAGCACAGTCCTCCTGAACATGTACAACTACAAGAAACTGCACAAAGACTACGCGAAGGTAAGAGGCTGCAGGATTTTTGACAACTGATCATGCAGGAACTGCTGTTTGCTTTAAATGTGGATCTGAAACATTTGTAGTTAATGCCAATGACTAAATATTTTAGACAAAGTATTTAGTACAAAAAAAGGCTTCAGGTGTGTCAGGTGTGTGAAAACATTTGTAAAATGTTATCCAGCAACTTTACTATCTGCAACTAACCTGTGATTTTCCTCATAAAGAGACTTTAAATTATTCCTATGATGAAAGTGACTGCTCATAATTTCTCTTCTGGCATCTTTTAGTCATACATGTATCAGTTGTCTTGCACTTCCAGGACTTGATTTTAAAAAGATTAATTTCTGTGGAAAGGTCATTAAACGATCAATACCTTAGCTGCTGTGAATAGCTCTCTGCACATCCTCAGCTTGGAGTTTATTTGACGAGCTAACAGCTAGTCAGAGCAGGGCAGACCTACGTGGATTGCTGCTGCCTTAAAACAACAACAATCTCAGTCAATATCATGCAAACGCGATTGTATAAACCTTTACATTGCCAACATATTGACATTACGTGACTATTTACCTAGAACTTCATGATTATTTCCAAGCGTAAATATTGGCAGCAGTTATTTGCAGCACTTCTGGCAGGAGTATGTAATATTTCAGAAATAAAAATTGATGGTTTAGAGTTTTTTTTAATAGAACTTGCATGAATTTCTATGGAAGTTGTTGTTTTTTTTGTTTTGTTTTTTTAAACACAGCAGCGGCAACCACTTTGGTCTGTGTTGGGATGAGCTGTTAGCTATTAGCTCGTCAGTCAGGCAGGAATTTAACCGTATCTAAAAACTGATTTTGTTCAAAGAGCTATCTACAGCAGGTAAAATATTACATCCACGGAACCGTACTTCAAAAAAATCACAGCTATCGCTCTCTCTTTTTTTTTTTTATTATTTATCCAACTTCTTTGAAGGAGTTAATCCTCTCTGTATACTTCAAGATGCTTTCAGATCAATTTTTTCAAGAGTCTCCTGTCCTCCAACATGGGTGGGAACAAGAATCAATAGCTTCTCAACAACCGACCTCACAAAAAGTCAACGCTTTCTTGTTGCGAATCCCCACCCTCATTCTTATCTGTGTATGTGTGTAAGAGAGAGAGAGCGAGTTGACGCTCTTCCATTTCTGTTGTTTCCTCGTCAGTTGGATGGCACGTGTTTAAAACCCATATATCTCTTGGCTGCTCTCACACACACATACCCAGCCAAGCAGGTCCATGTGATGGGCTGAACCCTGTGATTTTTACAGCTTTCTGCAGATCACAGCTTGCCACTCCCAAAGGTGTGGCGTTCGATTTGTTACCTAATGAACAAGTCTGAGCAGAACAAAAAATGTGTTAATATTTGTCATGGGAGGACGTTATTTTTTTTATGTTCTTCACTGCGCTGTAGAATCAGGTGACGGACTGAGCTCCGCAGTCAGTCCAGGATGAGTTTTAAGGTCAAGTGAGCTGTTGTTGATTTGTGTAATAAGTAAAAAACAAAACAAAAAAACAGTATCTTAAATAAAACTTGTCTTTGTCTCTGTGTTGCAGGGCGGGTGGGAGAAAAAGCATTTTACCGATTCTGTCTAAAAAGAACAAGGCTCGATTTTTACCTGCAAGACTTTCTGATAAGATCACGGTCACTAAAGTGATTTTTGCATCTGACCAGCAGGAGTTGAAACTTTCTTGTTTTTGTGCAACCTAATGGACGTTGACGCAGTAAAAAGAACTATGGATCCAGCGGGATTATGAATGAACTCTGGTACTAATGTCTGCACCTAAACCATTTACTCTAAACACTGTTTGGTTAGCATCTTATCTGGGATTCGCCTCTTCTCTGAACAACATTAATTTAGATAAAGCAGTTCTTTTACAACCTGCCCATGGATAACTTGGACACTTATGCCCTATTGCCCTCTGTTGTAAACTCTTAACCAAATATTAAAAAAAGGCATCTTTGTAAATATTTCTCATTACATTTTTTGTATTTTAAAATAGACATCTCCTTATTAAAGTCAAAATTATTACTGTTGAATGTAAACTAGAGATTATTAAAAAAAGGATGTAAATAGGTTTGCTTTAAGGGAATACTTTTATCATGTGACTTTTATATTTACTGTGTGCTTTAAAAAGCATATAACTCAATCTTTTATATGAAATGCTGCAGTGTGTAATCAGCTGGTGGTGTGTAAAGTAAAAAAAAAAAAGAGCAAAAGCAAAAAAAAACCCACATTTTTCACACTAAGTAGTTTTAAGGCTTATGAATGAAAATGTTGCATATTTGAGCACCTTCTTGAGTTATAACTTGGCACACAGAAAATGATTTAAATGTATTTGTATAAAAAGTAAACTTCTTAGAAAACCGACACATTAAATTTTGGAATTGTAATAATTTCTGCTCCGTGGTTATAAATGGTGATTATGTTTGGGTTTTGGAAGTTTCTGGCTGTTTTTTCTCCTCGTGTTTCTTACAGGCAGATGTAACATCTGATTTAACTAATAAAGACATTTTCAAAAGTATTTTGTACGAGTGTTGCTGTAATAACAAACACTGATATGCTGAAATGCCCGGACCACACCCTGTTTACATATTTGCTCCTGCTCAGACAGGAACAATACTAGATGTTCCCTGCTGCACCCATATTTAGACTCTTACCTGACTGCACGGAATCGTTTCTCCAGGGCTCATCAGTTCTGTCGAAAAGGACAAGATCTGCGCATTTATTAGAGAGACTATCTTCTTAATTTATCTGTTTATGCCAATCATTATTAGTTATGAAATGGGGACAAACTGCTTAAAAAGCAAGAGTTCTTATCTTTACTTTCCCCGTTGGGGTCTAAAAGAGACGATCAACAAAGTGACGATGAACACAGTTACTTTTTTTTTCCCACAGATGTTTCAGATAATATTTTACACAATGATACAAATATATACACATATATAAAAAATCTAAAAAGTCTCTGATAATTGGAAACAAAATGGCACATTAGGATTTTATACCCACAGTGTACAGAAACACACACACAGCTACATGACAAATATAAAAAGTGGTGGTCACTTCATAGGTCGGTGGGATTCACACGTCCTCCTTCGTCACCAGGCAGTAAAAGTCGGAGCGGGCTGCGTAGCTGCGCGCTCCCAGATCCGACATGTCGATGTCAGAAGAATTTGGCTCAGCTGCTCCGATGGGGGCACCGGGGAGAACCGGCGCTCGAGACGATAGAGTCCTGTACATGGGGAGCCGAAACCCTGCAACAAAGAAACCCATCTCAGTGTCTCCTGATTATCTCATAACTATACCTGGTTTAAGTCATATACTCGTTTCTCCCCCTACAACAAACTGAATATTTTGTGAATAACTAGACCGAACTGTGGGTTAATGGAACTACTTCAGTAATTTTTGTTTTGGCAGCGTTAGATGAATTTGAGAAGTTTCATTCATGTCTGTCAGAGACGATGCTAAAGCCTGCAGTGAAGTAGCTGTGTTTAACACACACATACACAGACGCAACAGGTGGAAAATACAAGGAAAGCACAGTCCAAATGATAATCTCCATAACATGTCTTCAGCTTAGTACTGCTGAAGGAAAGACAGCTGACAGTGGCTGTAGGTTTTTGATATTTAGATTTCTGTAACCAGAGTCAATCTATATTCTGTCCACTTTAGAAATACTGGTGGACAAACATCCACGAAGCAAAACAACATGCACCGTAACTATTTGTTTTGACTGCATCTTGGTGATGATGGCATCTTGTCATCTTTCTGGCCTTCCACATGACGCCATCAACAATAAAGTATTTATCTTCATTATTAGTATTTATGGATGTGAAACTTCAGAGCCCGCCAGGTGCCAGGGGGTTAAAGTAAAAACCACAGATCGTAAGAATTTCCCACAGTTCAGTAAACTACGCGCAGATCTGATGACAGCCAAATCTGATTGAGAACAACTAACAGATCATTGTTTTGGGTCAGTGAAGCTAATATTCTTCTTTCTAGAATAAAAACTTTCTCAACAAACTATTAAACTGTTGTAAACCCACAAACCTCTCTGCTCAATGACAGTAAATACACTCCACCCTCACTTTAATCAAAGCAAATCATACAACGAATTGTGAGTGTTTAAAAATCCTTAACAGTGAACAGAAACAAACACGCATGTTTCTCATTCAGCTTTTGGAATGACATTAAGAACGTCTAAATGTCTGACATAATTTTGGTGCCAACACCATTAAAGCCAGTATCTGCGACGAGTTGGAAACGTGAGAAAACGGGTACGTTTTCAGTTGAATTCTGAGTGCTTTCACAGAGCGACCGGTTTGCTGTGCAGCCAACTTTTGCACAGCGATTTTGTAGAAATCATGGCCTATTTTCACACGCTCTACTTGTAAAACTGTATTTTAAAAAGGCTCGAGCTGTGCACATTCAGTTGCCCATCAAAGTGGTTTTTTTTTTTACAAACTCTTAAATGCACATTTTATTTTACAAACGCAAACAAGGAACACAGCGTCAAGTTACAAACTTGTGCATTTGCAAGACAAATTTGTCTTGAATGTGTTCAAAATTCAAGTGATTAAACAGCGAGGTCCTATGACTAATGCAATGAAGTTGAGGATTCCTGTGAACACAGACACTTGGAGACTCCTGTGTGAGTGCCGTCCACCATTTGTCACCAACAGTCTGTAAAATACTGGCTTAATATCATTGAATATCACAGCCAGTTGCAATTGTTCCTGAACCCTTATTTCACTTCCAGTGCTCTGTTCACGTCTGATTCGCAGTAAAAAAATTAAAACATCACTAAACACAACACCTGCTGTTAAACACAAATTCCTGAAGCACAATTTCCTAAACTGAAGTCTATTTCTCCTTTGATCCCTGTTACTTTCTGTGCTCCGTACAAAACAGCAAAGTAAATATTTGTGCAAACTTATATTTTGTTAAAAAGTTAACTATTACCTCCAGTTTATTCAGTGTTTGTTGATTTATAATGGTTAAACTGGTTAATGTATTTAAGCTGTTAAGATTTTTGCCTAACATAAAACACAGAACATTTAAACAAACAGTTTCCTCTTTTGTGTGTGTTTTATCGATCTGCATATAAATACAATTAATAGTAATTTATATACAAAAAGAAGAATGAGCCATGGAACAAGTGCACAAGAACAACTCGTCCAGTGACTGCTGATCTTACCCAGATCTCCAGCTCCATCTGTGTCTGAGCGGCAGTCCAGGTAGTCGGGGTCAAGGGTCAGCATGGGGTCTCTGTCTTCCTGCAGCACAGTCTGAGGGTCGCCTGCAGGCTGACTGTGGAAGGTGACTCTACGAGGCATCGCTAGAGCCAATTCTTTCCAGAAGTCAGAGGAAGGAGTCTGGGCACCAAAACCACAAAACCTTAACACATTAGCTCTTGCTGTCCAAGTAAAAGGGAGGTGCAGAACATTTACATGTACAAAATTAAAAACCTGAAACAAAATCCTGTTTTGCAGGCACCACGCTGTAGAATTCATTTAAAACAACTACAAGTTTTGAAGTTTAACAACCCACGAAAACAAAACTTTTTTTCCCCCAACATTAAAACTAAAAGCTTTCATTTTATGCAACATGTGTTTCTGTTTTGGAAATTACATTTTATGCATAATTACATGTAGGATATAATTAAAATAAAAGCAAGACTTGGCCCCTCTCTCAGCCACCCAAACGTAACCACATGGAACCGGTCTGATTATTTCTCAGACAGATTTCTGTCTGTGCTGTTTTTGCCTCAGGTCTTCTCATTGGTTGAGAATAAGGAGTACTCAGTTTGAGAAATGGGATGATGCGTACTTTCAGGCACCAATCAGAACCAGGCGACATTTAAATCAAGATTTTAGGACAGTCAAACCTGACAGAAAATCCACCCCACCCTTCAAACTACTGATACACATTTATGAAAGACAAATACTTCAGACTGGGAGCGCTGTCTGAGAGGCAGCATTTATAAAAATGCTTCAAAAAGCTCTGATGAAAGGTGACAAATCTGTTAATTTTTTTTTTAGAAAAGCACTTAAGTTTTAGGAGCCTGTTTTCTGAGGATAGTTTGAATTATTTAAAACCTCTTTGACAGAGCGACTCAGTCAAAACCCTGTCCATTGAAAGCAGACTTTACCACCAAGCTTCAGCGCTAAAACTAATGTTCTTAATGACAAGGTCGCAAATTGTCAATAATAATAAAGTCGTATTTTTAAAAAAATGAATGTGTTGTGTTTAAAACAAACAGAAACGTGTAAATATATTGATTGCATGAAGTATATGCTGAATCGTACCACGGAGTTGTGCCTCCAAGTGAGTAGGGTGAGCCGATGTTGGTGCTCGTTGAGCTGATGCTTGACGTCAGAACTCATGCGTTTGGACTGACCCTCCAATGTGATCAGGATGGGCTGCTGACACAGCTCCAACAAGTGCAGAAGGCCCTGTCTGAAAAGGAAACCGCCGCGGTACGTCAGACACTCTAAAGGGAACCGCACAGATGCAACACTGACCTCAAGTGGTGAATTTACGTCATGCAGCAAGAATTTTACTTATAAAAAAAATCAGAAGTCTGTGTGAGTCTGACCTGAAATTGCTGGTGCACCAGTCCTGCTCGAGATAAGCGTGAGAGAGCAGCACTATGAGACGCCGAGAGCGGCTCATGTTCATTAGGAGCTCTGCAGACGGGGCTGGATTGTGTAAGAAAGGCTGATTTACTTTTCACACATCACAGATAATACACGTATAAAACGAAGACATTCATGAAAAAACATTTATGGAAATATATTTTCTCTCCATGTGACGCTACCTGCACCAGGTAGGATATCGTTGTCATTGAGGTGCAACTTGTAGCCAGTTTTATTTTCCAGGTGAGGTTTGAGAATAAAGTTGACAAACTTCCTGTCGTAGTCGTTATTGACGTACGAGATGTAGGCGTCGTATAGTTTCCCATCTGAGGACACAGAGACACAAACATCCCTCGGGTGTTGAAACTACACTCTCAAACAGGAGAACAGTCACTTCATGTTGCTTTTGGAAGACTCACCGTTGAATTCATAGTCCCCGAATGAGTTTTTGTACCAGAGTTTGATGTTCAGGTGACACCTGATGTAGACGATAGCTGCTACACCCAACAGGAGGAGGAGGAGGATGGCAGCAGTGACAGGAGCTGTGTGGCTGGGACTGTCTGACCACACAACAGAAACAAGAAGAAAAGTGTTTAATAATAACTTAACTTCAAATTCTAACCTTGTGTCATTTAACTGGTTAGTTATGTCAGACCCACTGTGGAGAAATAAATCTGAAATGAACTGGATGAAAGAAATCCAGTCATAAACTGGACAGATCTGTTATTTGTTCAGTTCGAAAGCCTTTGAACAAAAAGAAATATGAAAAGATAAAGTTTTCAATCAAATACTTTTTGAAACTCAAACCATTTTCATTGTGTACAGGAATCCTGAGACTTTCTGCAGAATCTCCACAGTGGCTTTTTGTACAAATTCAACACTTCTCACAGATGTCTTACAAAAAGTTTACAAAAAGAACAAAAAAAAAAAAAAAAGAAGTGAATGAGGTAGATTGCGGTACAGTCACAACCTTTTTTGTTTCTGCCCTTACTCCCAGGTATGCAGCTTACTTTCTAACATAAGACATGATAAAATGCATACAGTATGATGTTAAAATCAACATGATCTTTATTTTACATGTTCTAAGAGTCTGATCTGCCAATCTCTCTGTGCTGAAAACAAAATCAGCAAATTTTGTGTCCCACAATCTGCGTTATAAACTGATTCCTGTGGTCTCTGCCAAGGCAAAACTCAGAAGCCTTTCTGATTAAAAAAAACAAACAAAACAAGCTAAAAGAAAATTTCATTGGCAAAAAAAAGAAAGAAAAAGGCTGGACAGTATTCTCCAAAAAGAAGAGAATTTCAGCGTGTTTTTAATTTATCTTACTTGAATTCTGTACGACAAAATCAGAGGAAACGTTCCTCACTGTGCAGCTGTAGAGTCCAAAATCTTCTGTTTTTTTCAGGGTGATCTCAAGCAGACTTTTAACAATCACCTGCCCAGCTGCAGGAGACCTGATATATATAAAAAAAGAAAGACAGAAAACATGATCTTAGCATCTCTTAAAAACCCTAACTGTGATGCAGGCACACTAATGGAAAACTAATCTGTTAAAAGCTTCCAGTGACCATGACGACGTGTTGAGGAGGTAGATCGTGTGGTTGGTGAGAGGCTGGCCAGCTTTGCTCCACTGCAGCGTGGTTTTACATTGCTCCTCTGATGGATCCCAGAGGAGCAGAGCGGTGCAGCTCAGTCTCGCAGCGGATCCCACATTCCTCCAGAGTTTGGTCGGGCTGCCGTTTGGTTTAAACTCTGGGGCTTTGGCACACAGAGACTCTGCAAAGACATGCTGCTGTTAACTGTGAGCGCTACAGACAATGAAGGCCTTTATGTAGAGTCGGAGGCTGCTGCACAGCAGACTCCCCTTAATGCCTCGGCACATACTTTAAATTTGAAGCAGGGGCAGATAACGGGGTGCTGAAAGATCCATAGTTTTGAAAGATGAATTCAGTAACAGTGAAACACTAAGCGGGGCTGCACAGAGAAGCAGAGGTTAAAGCTGTTGCCTGTAGGCTCAGCCTTTCTGTGTGGAGTTTGCATTTCCTCCCACAGACGAAAAAAAACAAACATGCAAATTAGGTTATTTGACTAAATGTGAGTCAGAATGTGAATGGTTGTCTCCATGTGTCCCTGTAATGGACTGGCGACCTGTCCAGGGTGTCCCCAGCCTCTCGCCCGACGACTGCTGGAGATAGCCATCAGCTCCCAAAAAACAAAAAACAAAAAAAAGCAGCTGAAGGAAACGAATGGCTGTGTAAAATGCAACGCTAATGCTCACCCTTTACAATGAGGCGCACAGTAAATGATGCTGTCCCATTTCCCTGCTGGACACAAGTGTAATTTCCTTGGTCCTCGAGGCTGACGCTGCTGAACTCCAGGGAGGTCTTCCCCAGGTGTTTGGGAAGCTGCTGACAGTCCTTCAACCAGGCGAACTGGATTTCAGAGACGCTCTGGGACCGACCAGGCTGGAGAGGGCACTGAAGTGAGTACGAAGGCCCACGCTGCCCCACATAAAGCACCTGCTCCTTAAATCTGCTGTCATTCACACAGCTCTGGCCTAAAGCAAAAACACAAGAAAGAAGATGTTAGATTACGTCGTTAAAGATTCAGAGTTTTTTCACACAGTTTTGATTCTGGGTATTTGCTAACAGTGTCCATCCTGCGCATGCTTACATTTTTTAAAAACTGTATGGACAGATCAATCAATGCACACTTTGAAAAAGGTGGCTCATACCTGAACCACTTACTGCATTAGTCCCAGGTGTGTGCAGGTTGCTTTAATTAATTCTTGGAAACTGCTTTTTAGTCGAGAAAGCAGTTTGCATACAGTCCAGAGCGACAAAAGACTGCGTGCAGCTGCAGTGCAGTCTGAATATGATGGTGCATGTTTACTTCAGGAGCTTCTAAACCAAAACAATATGATGATTTAGACAAACAAACAAAAATGCTTTAATTCAGTCTCTCACAACTAATCATTTTTATTTAAATAAGATATATTGAAGTTCCCATTAAAAGCCCTTTTACTTTCTGAACGTTCAACCATATCTAAAAGGAACAAATAGTACTTTAAAAATGCAGCCACCCTCCCTGGTACGACGCTGAAGTTGGCATTAAATTCTAGCGTCGAATAGCTAAAGGGCGATTCCACCTAATTTTTCACTACCATCCGCGTCTTTAATTGATTCTAATTTAAAAACTACAAATCCTAGACACTTCAAACCTGGACTGGATTCTTCTCCTCTTCCAGATACATGATTAAAACCATGATTGGGATTCGTGAAACCTTTCTCTGATTTGTGAAAACTCATTAAAGTTACATTTTCACCTGTTTTTGGCATCTGGATGGCACTACATCTGTTCTAATTA
>NC_051440.1:12458979-12516864 GCF_001649575.2 Kryptolebias marmoratus | reverse complement strand
GGAAGAGGAGAATAATCCAGTCCAGGTTTGAAGTGTCTAGGTGCAGTAGTTTTTAAATTAGAATCAATTAAAGACGCGGATGGTAGTGAAAAATTAGGTGGAATCGCCCTTTAGCTATTCGACGCTAGAATTTAATGCCAACTTCAGCGTCGTCTCCCTGGTTCAAGTGTACTTTTCACATATTCAAGCACGGGTCCATCCGGGTCCGAAGTCTGCTCCTGTTGCCTGGCAACAGCACGTGACTTACCTGACCCTGCACGCCCAAACCACGCGCGCGCTGACCTGGTGGAACAGCGAGCATTGATCTTTCCGTCAATTGTACTTTCAGGAAAAACTGAATAATAATATTAATAAAGAGGAGAAGAAGAATTTTTTGAGCACCCAGACTGAAAGAGGAGTGCTCAAAGGAGGAGAAATAAAAGTTAAGGCTGAACTGAAGTACATTTTTATTATTTTTATCGTCCATCCTTACCGAAAACGAGAGGAGTCCATAACAACCCGGAGCACACTAAAACAGAGGCAAATAAAATATTCGCCATGAGCCGAAGTTCTCCTCTTACTCCTTCCTCCGGCTGGAAAAAAATAATCCGCCACAAGCGCTTTTTTTGTTGTTGTTAAAGTTAGTTTAACGTCGTTTTGTTTCCCACTGAAGGTGGCTCCGCAGACGTCAGCCTTCTGTTTAATCAACTGCACCTGGAAGAACCGGAAGCTCTGCCGCTGATTGGCTTCCCGGGGTCACGTGACTCCATCACCGGCTCCTACCTGCAGATTATTGGACGAGGTGGTGCAGGAAAAAAAAAAAAACACTCCCGGAACTACACTATGCTGTCAAACTGTACAACTTAAAAACTTTTCTTTTTAAATTAAGCCATTAAATATTTCCTGTCCACATTTATGCTTTTTATGAGCTGCTGAATTACATCCTCACATTAATACTTTTTATTTCAGCTGCACATTTTCCTCATGTTACTGACTAGTGAAAGTGTCTGTAGGTCTGTTTTCCAACAAAACTCAATATTGGAAGTCTTATTTGAGGGTGGAAAAGTTAAAAGAAGTTAATGTTTTCTTTATTTGATAGAACAGGTATTCAGATTACTTGATCCTAATTCATTACAGCACATTGTGAACTCAGACAATTAAGGTGGGAACATCATGTCTCTTTCAAATTTTGCATCCAATAATGTAATGTATCAGGGACATACCTGGTCTTGTATATTTGCTACAACCATGGTTGACTTTTTTTAGTACTTAAAGGGTACATAACAGGTAAGCTCCATCCCTGCTGCAGGAATTCATTAAACAAAACACAAAAAGCTGGACTAGAGCGGGCTCTAGAGGACACTATCGGTTCATGAAAAGCACTTTGGACAAAATCTTTGAGCATTTCATACCTGGAGCACTATACCAAATTAAATATGTGAACTCCTAACTCTGTTTATTTACAACACACCTGAGAATAAGGTTACTGACAAACATCTGCAATCACAATACTGTATAACTGTAATTTGTTAATTTTTTGGTTTGTTCTCGTTTATTTATTATTTATTACCAAATTTTGTCACTGAGAGCTAGAATGGAAACATACTGTTAGCTACCATTGTTTCTAGATTTATCTCTGTAGATTTTTGCCGAAAAGGAAAACACAGAGACACGTTCCATTTAAAAGACAGCTCATAAGGACAAACGGTCCCTCATTTATTCAATAATATAAAATATAATAATAATAATAATAATAATGCAAAACATTCTCGTTTACAAAACACACCGTCACATTTTTGTCTGAATTAATTAAAAGCAACAAGCATCACAGCGCTTTGTTTTACAACGTAAGGCAACATGATAATAACACAGTCAGCAGTCTGTTTGTAGGAGCAGATTAAATTACCTTCAGGCCTTCAGTGAAAACACGCAGATATGGCTCACAAATACAGATCTAACACGAAGCTCTCAGTGTGAGCTCAGGATAAAATAAGAACAAATCTCATAAAAGGCATAACCAGCAGTATAAGTCACTTTTGCACATTTTGAGCGAGAAGAAAAAGCCTTTTTTTTTTAAGTCAATTTTTTACAAATGTAGTTCTAAGCAGCCAGCGCTTAACATCTGACAGCAGCAACGATTCTTCATCTGATCTCTTCAGGAAGATGAGTGTTGGCCTTTGAACCGTCCCAGTCCTGGAACAGCTTTTTACATTTAAACGGCACACGGCTGTACTCGGTTCATGTTTTCAGGGTCAGAGTGTGCCCCACTGAAGTGTTTTAATGTTGTCCTTCTTCAAACGACCTGTAGGAAACAACAAAACATTTGTCACCTCAAGCCATCATTTAGACATTTAGATATAACTTACATGCCTTTAATTTAAACCGGTAAATTTATCTGGAATGTATAACAACTGAAATGGTCATCTTTAAAAAAAAACACCTCATCACACAGACAAAATAAAAGTTGTATTAAACAGACAATAAAATGTTGTGCAAATCTTATTAGTTCCCGTTTTTCTACTAAAGGTCTGGTAGTCAGTTTAATTACAAAAAAGCCATGCTGGCCACTAACTTTACTCCACATTTTGTTTGACATAAACACATATCTGATCACCTGCCACAGACAGAAGGCGAGAAGCGATAAGGTTTTTGCGCGTCTGTTTGAGTGCATGTGTGTATTTGTTAGTTTGAAGCGTTAGAAAAACATCTCATGGACCAGCGGATGGGCTTTAATGAAACACTCAGTAAGTTGAATGTATATCAACAACTGATTAACTTTTGGAGTCAACCCGATTTAAGATGGCCGCCACAGCCAATCCAAATCAGACTACACAAAACTGACTCGAACTCAGTCATTTTCACAGATATTGAGCTGTAATCTGGTGCGGCGGTAGCTGAGAGGCAGGCTCAACACATTCTCTGAGGACTAACGCATCTCGTAAGAGCTCACAGTAACGCACGAGGCTGCGCAGCCATCAAGTCATTTGCAAGGTGTGGTGTGCAGCTGCAGCAGAGAGATGGAGCGGCGTTTTAAAGGGAACAGCGTTGGGTGAGGGGGGACTGGGAACAAGCTGGGGTGTGTTTCTAATCAGCCTCCCTGTCTATGGCTGCTGTAATGTGCTGAGGCCAGAGAAGAGAACAGGCAGCTGAGCCACACCCCACAGGCTGTAACGCCGTTCCGTCTCAGCAGAAGATGGCTTCAGTTTAAATTCTGGCATTAAATGCACTGGGTGGCACAGCGGTGCAGTGGTTAGAGCTGTTGCCTCCCAGCAAAAAGGATGCAAGTTCGCTTTCCAGTCTGCAACCCCACCTTAATAGGTGTAGTTTACATGTTCTACCTGTGCTCACGTGGGTTTAAAACATGCATATTTGGTTAACTGATAACTCTAGGTGAGAGCATGAAAAGTTGTTTGTCCCTTTGTGTCCCTGTGATGGACTAGAGACCTGTCCAGGGTGTCCCCCGCCTCTCACATGGCGACTGCTGGAGATAGGCCCCAGAAAGGAGAAGCGGGTAAAGAAAATGGACAGATGGAGGGGTGAAATGCCTTCAAGGACTGCTAGGCCTTTAGTTTTACTGTTTATTGTCACAAAACTGCCTTCAAAACATACTTCTTCCTTGTTCTTGTTTCTTTGAGGTGACAACAAATGTTGCAGACTGACCAAAGCTACATTAAAATGTTGTTTAGCAAATTATATGAAATTCAAATATAGTTATTAAATTATTTAACTGTTGACTTCTGATACCAATTCTTCAAAACTAAGTAAAATAATGTGCTGTTTTATTATTTTATAGCATCTGTGGATGAGCAGAGGATTAAAAACAAGTTAGAGGCCCACTTACGATGTAATCAAATGAAATTTATAGTGAGTTATGCCCCATATTCAGACTAAAAATTAAAGTCAGGCAAAATCAGAACCCTTTAGAAACTCTGTTATCATTTGTGTTTTGGTTTTAAAGCATTTAAACAGAGATGGCATGTGATATTAACTGCTACTGCATAAAAAAAAAACTCATAGCATTTTTAATTTTGGCAACCGGCCATGTTTCAGACTCACCTGAGCTCCAATTTTAGCCTGTTGAGCTTATCAATGAGTTTATCATTCTTCACTATCATAGGAACAGGTGGTATAAACCAGGATGCGATGAATTTGCAAATGATGACAACATGCTGCAGGCAAAGAAAAGAAAGTCAGGAACGCTTTTTTTCACCACCTTCTGCAAACAAGCAGAGCAGTATCATCACTGCAGCCCGGGGACTCAACTCATACACGCTGACTTTAAAAGCAGGTAAAATTAGACAGCCTTTGCTAAAGCTCACCTCAAAGAGGATGACAAATGCAAAGCGAATGGCTAAAATCAGCCAGAACTGTGGGGTAAAGTTGTAGTCACTGTCCCTGTAGTCTTTGTAGCTGTGAAGAGGAACAGAGAAGGCAAAGTTTTTAGGTGTTTTTTAAATGAGAGACGGGTGTGGCTGCAAGCTGCAAGTCCAGTTGACTGCTTGTGAAAGAATGTAAACATCACCTGAACAGCCTGATGCAATACCATCAAGGGAAAAGAAAAACATACCAAAAATAAACCAAGAGCATTCCAGTTTCATGCAGACACTGATTTCCACTGACTACTTGTCTAAAGATTTGTTTTATGGTCATTTTAGTGTCACGACTGGGACTTCAGTTATGGAAGAAAAATAGAAGCGAACAAACCTGCATGAAGTGATATTCAGGCCTCCAGAAGTGACCAACTGTTTAGGTGCAAACATTTTTGTGTCTGTAATGGACAGGGTGTTGTTGATGTAGCCAACCATGCAGCTAAAACAAGAAAAGAAGCATGTGTAGGTGAGATTTACCCAAATTATTGCAGAAAACAAAACAAAATAACATTTTACAGAATAATACATATTCTCACTCCATGTTTTCTGTGGTGTTGCCGACACATGGACCGTAGCGGTAAAGATACACGAGTCGAGGGATAAAATCTGATGAAACACCGATCACCAGGCCGTTTGCAATGACCGCTATAACACCAATAACCTCCAGAATGTGTATCCACACACCTGAGGAAAAAAGAGAAGGGTCAACATGCACGATTCTATAAAAGAATAAAACCAAATCAACTTTTATTTGGAAATCACCCTCACCGATGTCATTGGTTTTCTTGGGAACCATTCTGCGCTCCAGGGTCACCATTTTAATGGCATCCAAACGGACCTCAAAGACATTATTAATGAGAGCCAGCAAAGGAGCGAGGGGAAACGCTGCCACAAATATGGTGGTAAAGCTGAACTGGATCGCTGAAGAGAAAGCAGAAAAAACAAATCAACCAAAGCTAGTCTGGAGCCTAATGCATCTCCTGAGCTCACAGTTCATACCCATCTCCAAGAACTCGTTGAACAGGCTGAAAGAGTTCACATCGGTGAGCTCGTAGTTTTTCTGCCAGTCTCTGAGCTTGCAGTTCTCGCACATTTCAAATCCGGCGTTGGTTTCGGACTCATTTCTCTGGTAGCAGACGGCGCATTTTCTCTGCAGCTTCTTGGATCTTTTCTTCTTCACGTAGTTATTGAACCAGCTGATGGAAGCATCAGAGAGCTTTAATCAGTTCAAACCAACATGGTACAAACCGTACGTGGTCAGAAAACTAATCAGAACTTACGGGCCGGTGTACTCAAACACATTGTTGAGGGTTTGCTTCAGAGTCATTATGATGGTCATTTGAATGAACAGGTCTGTGAGACATCCGCTGGGGTGACACTTCGTGTACCAGAGGAAAATGTTTAGGTAGAATCAGATCATTTATCGCTAATCAAAACATGTAAAAAAGAATACCAAATATATGTTTGCTCACTTCCTCAAGCCTCCATTTCCCTGCAATTCGTACATAGTCACCTGGGTGGCCATTTATCCTGTCAGAAGTGTTGGAAAAACAAGCCATTCTTCGTTAGATGAGCTTAAATTAATCAGGAGGGGTTCATTAGTTCAAACATGAGTCAAACAAGTTTTTACCTGCCAAGAATAAAGGCCACATAGAAGAGGGAGGAGAAATAGGTGAAGAACTGGAAGGTGAACATCTTCACTGTGAAACTCCTCTCTGTGGCGGCAAATGACCTGGTTTTCTCTGACCAACAGAACAACAGATCTGTTGTCAGGGTCTGCTGGGTATTTAGAGGGTCCCAGAAGGAGTAAAGTACAGCACATGAGTCAGATTTCCAGGCTTGTTCCTGCTCACCCTTTTCTTTCTGGAATGATGGCGTAAATGCTGAGTCAACTTTACTTAACCATTCAAAAATAAATGGGGAATAGCGTGCTCTGGGCTTTTAGTATTTGTAACTTTTATACATTTTGAAATATTTAACTTCATTTACAAAGAAATAAGAAATAACCCCCATAGAAATACAACGAGATCTCCTCAATTCTTGCAAAAACAGTTCTCTAAAATCTACTTCAAAATATTGCTGTTTTTTTTTACCCTGGTTTTCACAACTTCACCATTATCTAGTAGCACAAAAAGTGTGAAAATATCTGTTTTTTAAAGAAATATTCTGTTTGAGGAAGTTAATTTTTTCATTATGTCAACAAGAAGATGTAAATAGTTCTCTCAGCTATTGAAATGTTCAAAATTAACTTCAATTATCATTTCAGTTGTCAGTTTGACAGAGAGACAAATCTGAGGCATGTATGTAAATATCAATAGTTCTTTGAGCTTTCTGAAGATCTTTCAAGGTTTTTCTTTGGACTTTGGCTCCTTTTTTTACTCATTTTCTGTCGAGTCGTTGTACCTGACCTTGACGTGACTAAAAAATGTCCGTGACAATTTATGTATAAATTGGACAGTGGACAAGTGGAGGACAAAAAGGAAGTGTTGGGGGCAAACATACCGCATATCTACAGCAGGTGAACAGTGCCTGAAAATCATGTCTTTAAGAAACAGGAAGTTTCAGCAAAGACACAGGACCTGAGCGAGGCGTCATCCTTCGTTTTATCATCGAATGTGTGTCAGGTTTTAATCTGTCTTTGGAAATGACCTTGTTGGTGCTAAAATTTCATTTTGGGTGTCTCAAACTGTGTTATCTTTTTTATAGGTGTGACAAAAAATGAAAACTAATTCTGTCTTTGCTGGTAAGAGAATTATCAAAGCCATCTAGATTCGAGCAAAAGATAAAGTTTAAAACTGGTTCTCTACTAAGTTGTTTGCATGTGTCGACCCAACAGTTGCTCATCCGTTGAGTTTTGGAGCCTTTTAATGCCTGAAGGCCAACTTCTGCAAAACAAGCCCACGCCACGATCCTCCTGCCAACAAACTTTACATTCGCCACAATGCAGTCAGACAAGTATTGTTCTCCCAGCAACCGCCAAACCCAAACTTGTCCAACAGATTAATAGACGTTGGCGACCTCGGTGAACCATGCGCCTCATCATCCATTGAGCCCGCTCTATGATTTTACGTGACCTACCACTTCGGAACTGATTTGCTGTCATTCCCAATCGCTTCCACTTTGTTATAATCCCACTAACAGAGTAGGGATGAAATTTCATAACAGGTAGCATCCTATTATGGTACCACGCTGGAATTCACTGAGCTCCTGAGAGCGACCCGTTCTTTCACTAATGTTAGTAGAAGCAGTCTGCATGCCTAGGTGCTTGATTTTATACACCTGTGGCCGTGGAAGGGATCGGAACACCTGAATTCAATGATTTGGATGGGTGAGTGAAAACATTTAGCAATATAGCATGCCTTCAGAGAAATATTAACCACTTTAAAAGACTGCAAGAACTATAAACATATATGGGCTGATTCAAGACTTTTGCACAGTACTTTATGAGCCAACTGCCTCCTCATTGTGGGTTTTAGTAATAATAGGAATATAAACAGTAAACATACCGATTGCACAAAGCTTCATGGCTACAATCCGGTTGACCTGCAAAGACAAATTTATGATGAGGTTCACAGAGCACCTGAAGCTAAAAGTCACACAGAGGTCCACTTTGGAAGACCTTCATACCCGAGTCATGACCGTGATGATGATGAAGTGGATGATAGCCCCCGCCATCATGGCTCCGATGTTAGAGTTGCTGTTCAGAAACTCCCATTCTTCATGGTCAGCCAAAAACCTTGCAACCATCACCCTGAACACCACCAAGGCATGTGTCAGGCCAATGATCACCAGTATCTGTGGAAACAGAAAAAAAAATTCTACAACATTTACTATTTAACTTAGAGACATTGAGAGCCCTGTTTATTTTAAACTGAAACTTGAGTAGTTTTATCTCCTTTCATACGTTTAGATAAAGAGAAAAACACTGAGACGTTTCCCACCATGAGTGTTACGCATATTAGAACCACAGTGCTGCGCAGGTAGGAGTGCTTGAACGGCTTTGGACTACAATCAGCATCATTCACAATTTCCAGGATGAGCTCCTCCTATAAATGAATTCAGATTTTTTTTTTTTAAAAAAGCACATAAAAGACATCCTACAAACTCTGTATGAGTCTTATTGAACTAAAATGTAACACATCAGTCTTTATGATTGTACCTCTTCCTCCGACCAGTCAGCCACCTTCCATTCAAAGACATAAGCAGACCGATGTCTCTTCCAGAACTCCAGAAACAGCGTCGCTGCAGGAAGACAAAGAAATGTTCCTTATTTGATGGCACCGAATCACTGTCTGCGCATCTTTGAAAAGCATAAAATAATAACTCCTCTTCTAAAATCCGCAATAATAAAGGATGTGCTGGACCAGTGGTGTCAAATCCTGGTCCTGGAGGGCCGCTGTCCTGAATGTTTTAGGTGTTTCTCTGCTTCGACCTACCTAAATTGAATGACTGAGTGATTAACAGGCTTCTGCGGAACTTGAAGTCATGCTGAAGAGCGGAGAAACATTTAAAACATGCAGGACGGTGGCCCTCCAGGACCAGGATTGGACACCACTGTGCTAGACTAATTTACATGTTTACTTGTCGTCTAATCGTACAAGTTTGAAAGACTTTTAGAACTTATTGCATTCTGTGTTTAAAGTTTACACTACACCTCAACAGTTTGGGAAACAAGTCTGCTGTCAGCTTTAATACTTTGTAAAACTCTTACTGTTTGGTAAAAATGAATGATAACCCAATATTGTCAGGGTGTTTTTTTCCCTTTCTTCTTCTTTTTATTATACAATTGGATCAAATGTTCCTTTTTAAATATATATATAGACATGGCTTATAGTCTTACAGATTATATAAATTACTGTCTTGACCCCTCCCACAGCCAGATGGCGATGGTTTGTTAAGATATGAAGGTAGCCAAGAGGTGTAGGTTCTCTCTGTGATATCTCTTTGGCAGTGAAACATCTCAGAGAAGATAAAAACTGGCAGTTAAATAAAATAAATCTGAGGCAGATAAAAGACTCAGTTTGTACAAGGTGTCCCCTGCCAGCCTAAAATGTTTAGACAAGTTAAAACCAATGCTGGATTCAAACTCCAACCTCTGAGTTACAAATATGTTTGTGCGTGTTGACAAACTCACTCCAGATCGCCATGAACATGGCAAAGATCATCGTGCCATTGTTGTCGAACAGTAAGCTCAGCTGTGGACAGAAAAGAGCAGCGGTGAGCACCAGCATGCAGACATTCCCACTCAGACCTTTGGTGGCAACTGCGCAGACGTCACCTTGGCATATGTGCAGGTCTCGTTGAGCTGCCACACTTTGCAGCTCTGGTCACAAAGTGGACACATGATTCTGTCGGACTCACAGACCTCTTTTCTACAAGACAGGTGAGGTCAGTCATCAATTGCAAGGAGTAATCACAGAGGAAACGCTCTTATCACAACACAGAAGCCGTGAGAAACCGGGCGCAGAGGCTCACATGAGGGGGGAGGTGTTGAAATAACTCAGGCCGTAGAGAAACACTAGGACCCCGATCACTGCGGGGAGGATGAGGAGATATGTGTACCACCCCAACCACAGGAAGTACAGGGCAACCTTCTCCCCGAAGTAGTTCCTGCGAACACAAATCGTACAGGTCAGAAGAGTTATCCCAGTTAGAAAAGTATGTATGGATGTATGGATGTATGGATGGATGGATGTATGGATGGATGGATGGAGCCCAGTATTTTTCCAACATATACTCTGAGCGCTACACTTTGTGAAGCAGCTCTGATTAAAACTTTGGCGTTAACGGTTGACGTTAGCAAAATATCTCATGAACCACTGGACAGACTCTAATGAAACTCTCAAAAAGTAATTATTGGATGCACATCTACAACCGATTAACTTTGTGAGCCACGCATTTTGCGAGATCTTGCAAAATTGTGTTTCATTTATACTTTTTGTTTCTGAGTTTTATGCCATAATATTCACACCTGTCAACTACATCATTATAAGCCCTAACCTGATATTATAATACTTTTCACAGCAAAAACAGCTCTGATCAGTTTCAGTACATGGACGATCAATATCCGGGGGTGTCCTAGAGTGTGTGGGCGCCACGGCTGCGATGCGTGGGGTGCGATTGGTGTGCATAAATGTTTAGGTAGGTGGCAAATATCAAAGTCAGATCCCTGCTCACACCAGGATGCAGATTTCTGCAGCATATCACTTCCCTGCAACAAACTGAACAGTTAATGACTCTTTCTGTTATTAGGAATAATTTTTATTCTGAAATAAAATTAGGATGTCTAATTGTAGCAAATGACAGAGTTTAAATGTGTTTTTTCCTGTGGTACAAGTTCAACTGAGCAAATCTTTGCTGAAGTCAAAACGTAAAGAAAACTGACGGAGATCAGGTGCTGGGAGTACACACATGATGAGAAAAGTTCAGCATTGCATAATTCCAGTATAAGAGCCAAATAAAACTTGGGTCTTATATTTTAGTAAATGAGTGTTTTATCAAATAGTTTATCGATACATTAGTGATTTCCAAACCAAACACAGATTCTGGGTGCTAAAGAACAACAAGAACAAAATCCTTCCTTAAAGTTTTGTCATTAACGTTTGGAAGTCAACTCTGTCTGCCTGTTAGCAAAATATCTGGACAGACTTTCATGAAGTAGTTACTGGATGAACACCTACTGTAATCAGCCCAATTCAAGATGGCCGCCACAGCCAATCGACATGAGCCAACACAAAAACGGCTAAAACTCAGTTTCACAGATATGGAGCAAACATCTAATGTGGAGGTAGCTGAGAGTCATCCTCAACACTTACTCTGACTGTGAAGTCTTGTGATATCCCATGAAATTTAGAATTTGTAAATTTAGAGTTCATTCATAATGACTTCTGCTTTTTGTAATGATGACACTTTACAAAATATTTAACTTCATTTACAAATTGTCTCCCCTTAGAAATACATTAGGAGTTCATTTAAAAACATTATTCTCTTCAGCAAACATGATCTGTGGTTGTCCTCTTATGCTACTTTTAGCTTTTAACTAATGTTCAGCTTTTAGCTACTATTCTGCCTAATTTTGCTTTTAGCTCGCCTTTTGCTACATTCAGCTTCCAGTTTTTTTTTTTTTTTTTTTTTTTGCTTTTAGCTACCTTTCTCCTGCTTTTACCTTTTAAATACCTTTCACTACTTTTAGCTAGCGTAATTAGCATTTTGCTTATTTTGGCTTTTAGCTAGTGTTTTGCCTCTTTTAGCTCATAGCTCAGTTTTAGCTCCTTCAGTCATTCAGGCCTCAGCACTCACTCTCTAGTTATTAGGTCATTATTGCTCTTTTTTTTCTGTTTTCTGACAGACACAACTCCCCACTCCTGCAGATGTGAGCTGCTCTAACTCCCGAATATATCTAAGGTTCTGATTGCAGCGCGTTGGTGACGTGTTTGCTGCGGTCTTGTTTCTGAAACAATAACGCAGCCATTTAATGAGCAGAATGGAAGGCAGAATAATGAAGAGGCTGTCGTGCTGCAGTCCAAACCTGACATCAGTTACGGGTTGCCCTTGGAAACAGGCTGTCCATCGTGCCCATTTCTTCTTGAGGTCTTTCTGTGTCTTTTTCTGAAAGCAGAGGCACATGGAATCACGGGAAAGCGTCCACATGACGAAGAGGTTCGTGCAAACCGCTTCATGCAACATGCTGTAACACAGAGAGTCTTTCAAACAGTGTTCATTCCAGCTAATATAGGAGCATCTTTAACACCACATTAATACCATCTGGAACTCACTTCAAGCCTAAACGTCCGGGCCTTTTATTTAGCCTGCATGTGTTCAAACCAGCACGCAGGAGGGCAAACATGTTAATGTTTTCACAGTCACATATTAGACGCTGTATGCTCACACACATGCCCACTTACTCCGAGCGTCGCATGACTCACCGCATTCATACGAGCCTCACAGCGTTTCTAGGAGCAAGTGGTTTTTGTTTTTTTGTTTTCTGACAGCAGTTTATTATTTAGAAAACTACTGCCAAGTTTCACTTCCTAATTTCAGAAGCGTTCGACAAAAGAGAACAAGGACAAACATTTCAGTTTACTCTTTCTGTGTCGGCATCGGCTTGTCATGATGTATCCTCTGACTCACAGCCGACACGAACAGCACAAGGACTACTTTTATTCTTATATACTTTTATTCCAGTGTTTGCTCTGAATCAATACGAGTATCACCTCAAAACTGACTGACTGAGGCCTGGGACTTATCAGACACACACTGGTGACAATAACACAACTCTAAGAGGTCATAATGTTTGTTGTAGCAGGAAAAAAAACAAAACAGCATTTAATCATACGTATATCAGGAAATTTACCTCGTGTAAACAGAACTTTGTCTCAAAAATCTTTGCCTTCATGAGATCCCGTAAGACCTCTGGAAAGTCAACAACAAAGAGGAAGATTATCAAAACGAGCCGATGGAAATGAAGAGCGACTCGACTCTGAGTGTCTCCTACTCACCCCCCGAGCTGATCTCTGTGTTGTTCAAGATGAAGTGGACCACCCTTATCCTGCAACGAGGGCAAGCATCACTCGTAAACTCATCGTCGCAGCAAGTCAAGTGCCATTCAGGCGACGGATCCTGACAAAGTCGCCCATTTACTGGCGACGGCTAATCTTAAGAGACAGTTCAAAACTGCACAGCTGCGCAGGACGACAAGCCTGCGATTTGACCCACAAAGCGATTAGCCATCGAAACGAGATACGCCGAGGTGTCTTGTAGCGATGATATCACCGCGCATTTAAACAGGACGTATGCTTGAAATAGCATCAGAGGTTGTTTGAAAAATCTGAGATAGCTGCCGTTTACCTGGTGCTGAGAGACATGATGTTCTGATGCGTGCTCCAGTTGCAGGTGTCGGACACCTTGAGCAGGTACCGGTACCTCTCAAACACCTCTTTAGGAGCCTGAAGCCCATAGAAGACGATGTCATCGTATATGATTTTCTGTCAGGAAGAGATCGAGAGACGCGTCTGGACCGTGACACCTTTGCCGCACAGTAACACACACACACACACACACACACACACACACACACTGTGAAAAACCCACTGTCACTCTGAAGTTCTTCTTCTTCAGCTGGTCTATGTACTCCGCTTGTTTCCTGGAGTGCTGTCGCTCGTAGTCGTTAACATATTTGGCCACCAGGATGTAGTCGTACGACAGCGGAGTCGTCTGTGTGGCGAAAACGGCGTGTCAGCTTGACCAGGCCACACTTAATCTGTAATTCTAACCTAAGACCAGAGATGCTCTGAGTCCTCTCACCACTGGAGGAGGAGTCTGTTCCGCTCCGTTCTCCTTTACCAAGCCGAGGAATTCCAGCAGCTCAATGCTGGGCTTTAACACAAAATAATAAAACGAGCGTTAAGAAGGAATTATAAAATGATTAGTTATGCCTTTTTTATAACACATATTAAAAAGAGACTGCAGCCAAAAGGCAAAAGCGGACGAGCATGTTTTCGTCCGTGTCTTTCTCTTGGTGTTTGACACCAAAATGTCTCGTGAACCCCTGGAAGAACGTCCTGAAACGTCCAGAAAGCGAACGATGGATACGCGTCTATGACTCGTTCGTTTTGGGAGTTGACCGGATTCAAAAAAAGGGCCGCCAAAAAAGGAACACAAAAACGGCTACAGCTCTGTCGATGTTCCGAATGTTATGATAAATGTAGGTGTGGCTGTAGCTGAGAGTCGTTGGCGACACATACTCCAAGGGCTGCTCGTGATCTCTGCCGAAATCTGCAGCACTGACTGTCCAAGTCAGCCCTGCTTGTCTGTTAGCAAAATATCTCGTAATCCACTGGACAGATTTTCAACGACACTCTCCGAAAGGGATCACTGGGTATTCGTCTACAGCTGATTTACCCTTGGGAATCAGTTCAATTCAAGATGGTTGCCACACCTAATCAACATCAGCCAACACAAAAATGGCTATAAGTCAGCGAATTTTACAGCGATTAGGCTAAAATTGGACATGGCAGTAGGTGATAGTCACATGCGTGCTGTGAGCATGGCATCTCAACGTTATTTTCAAGGTTTGACCTGCAACTCTGTCTCATCTCATCTTAGACTAATTATGAATTCTGTGGTTTCACAACGTCATCGAACAGAAAGGTTATTACCTGCAAAAGAATCCTGTCTAACTAAGAGCTGGAGGTGTGACAGGGGAATGCCACTTTCCCACAGCCTGACTCACAGTGAAGGCAGGCGGTGCACAGTTTCAGTGTAACCTGAATTAGTGACATGACATTCAACATGCTGCCATTAACATGCCGATCCATGCTGCTCCCACAGACACAGCTCTGAACTCTGAACGGACTGAACTCCGTGATATCAACAACAACAGCCTGAACGTGCAGTAAAACGAATCAAAGCCGAGATTAGATTAGACTGGAGCTGTAAAAAAAAAAACAAAGAGGGGGTAAACCAGGACCAACTGTGGCTGGGGTCTGTGTAGATCAGCCCGAACAGCAGCACTGTAGTCATAATAAGGTCGGGTTTGAAAGGTAAGGCGCTAATCAGAACAGAATTGTTGTCATGGTGTAAGGTGCGATCACCCACCTGCCTCCTGTGACGCTGCATGATGCGGCGGAGACCCCCACCTCACCTCACCTCACCTCACCCCCCACCCCGATCCGGATTACCAGAGCGCCTCGGCCAGCATCCACCGAGCCCTCCTCGGTTCAGTCAGCCCTGATTGTCTCCAACTGGAACATCTGGTTCCGGATTCCACCTAATCTAAGAAAAAGAAAAAAGAAAAGAAAAAGAAATTGCACTGTTGTTTTCCTGGCAGAGGTATGTCAAAGCGAGTCCACCTGTTGCCGCCGTGTGAACATTTAAAGCCGGCCACCTGTAGCTGGATCACCCACTCAGGACCAGGAAGCCTAGCCGTCTTGCTTTGCGTGTGGCGGCGGTGATGTAGCCACGGACCAGTCGCTAAATAAATACATAAATAAGCGGAGTCTGGATGTGATTCGTCAGGTCCGATGGAATGGAAGCGCACGTTGCCTCCTCCCCCTCCTCCTCCTCCTCCTCCTCGGGGAAAGGGTGCAAAAGTACCCGCGGCCTACCGCTAGATGGCAGCAGACACGCTGACTTCACCCACCTGTTCCGCACCATTTTACAGCCCCGGTTGACAAAAGCGGCTAGCTGGGGGCGGGCGGGGTTTGCACTACAAACCTCGCTCAACTCACATTGACTTTGTGACGAATGTAAAACAAACTGGGCTTCGCTGCCGAGATTCAAACAAGATCAATAAAGCCAATTAATCAGATGAATATGTTCATTAGCAAGTGATTCAGCTAGTGATTTCTAGTATTTTTTACGTTTATGTTGTCAACTGTTATATGGCACTGTTAAATACATAGGTTGCCCCTGATTTAAGGTGGACAACTCCCTCCTGCCAACAAACCTTTGCTCTCCAGTTTCAGGGTAAGCTCCTCCCTTCCCCCTCGCCAGGCCCTTCTTCTCGCCCGGCCGCCGACAAAAGGAGCGTGCCCACTTGCAGAGCCCTGTGTGAGCTGGCTGTGAGTGAATCATCCTACTCACATCAGTCTGACATTTGATAATTGGCATTTCCAAGGAACAATTCTTTTCTTGAGACACAGCACCGATGCTGAAATGTAAAAATGTTCTTTTAGAAGCGTAGTCTACGTGTTCAAAATGGACTGATTGTGATATGTAACGTCTTTGTTTTATTAACATTAAGGCGTCACTGTGTGAGCATGTTACTGTAACACTGAAATAAAACATAAATACCAGTAAAATGGTATTAATGAACATTTCCTGCTTAACTGTATTTTCACTCATGAAAATGAAAGTCTAAATTAAAGGGCTTTCGAGTTCTATAATGGAAAAGACTAATTAACGTAATGTTTTATTCTGTTCTTGTTACATAACCAAAGGCCCATCTGGGGGATGGGCCTAGGCTATGAATGCTATAATGTATTGTAGTCGTTATTATGGAAAACGTATCATACAAATAAGCAATGAACTGAGTAAAAACTGTATCATTCATTGGAGAAATGCATATCACCTGTCGCTTTTCATGCCAGAGTTTCAGATTAGGATCATCCTATGCTGAAAAGGAACAGAGTTGTTGCCGTTTTGGTTCATTTTGATGAATCGTGTTACTCCTGATCTCACATTAAGAGCTCTTGTGAGATGTGTAACACTCAGAAAATGTGCTGAGAATGAGTCCTAGCTACTTCCACAGCAAATTAGCTCAAAATTTGTAAAACTGACTGAGTTACACTGATTTGTTTTTGTTGGCAACATTCGATTAGCTCTGGCAGGCATCTTGAATTAGGTTGACTCCAAAAGGTAATCATTCGTAGGTGCACATACAGTGATTAGTTTCTGAACGTTTCATTGAAATCTGCCCAGTGATTTATGAGATATTTTGATAACAGACAAGGAGGATTGACTCCAAAGTTAATGGCAAAGTTTTAATAACAGATCAACAAGCTATAAGAAGAAACTGACCCCCCTCTTTAAAGTCAAACCAGAAACAAATGAGGCTTGAGATTCTGTATAATTCAGTGCCGAATAAAAACTTACCAGATTCAAAGGTCCTACAGTGAACACCTCATTCCTCGAAGAGACAATCTTTGGGGAAATCTGTTTAAAGCAGTTTCACTTCTGCAAAATTCTTTCTGCGTCTTAAAAATTATTTTCACAAGAAACATACAAAAAAAAAATTGTGAAGGATTTGTGACCTGGCAAGGTTCTCGCAGGCCTCTCGCCCACTTGACTTCTGAACAATCTGTGCGCACTTATTTCCTGAAATCCTTCATGGTGGAAAGCGACAGAGTAGCTAAAGTCTGCGCGCACCA
This sequence comes from Kryptolebias marmoratus, assembly GCF_001649575.2. Lineage (NCBI taxonomy): Eukaryota > Metazoa > Chordata > Actinopteri > Cyprinodontiformes > Rivulidae > Kryptolebias > Kryptolebias marmoratus. The sequence continues at coordinate 12,499,646 of NC_051440.1, read as the reverse complement.
TTTTGAACCTGGAAATTTCATTTCAGCTCCCTCAGTCGTTCATTCGTCCAAGTTTAATCAAACAAAGAAAACACATGGACAAGATGACATTAGCAACACGCTAATCTGCAGCACCCATCCCGGGAAGGGACTTTTAAGCAGCCACGAGAAGCTGATTTAAATTTAAAAAGCAAAAAGGTTAAAAAAAGGTTGCAATATTAAAGTCCTTGAAGAACTGCATGTGGCCCACCGCCTTTCATGCCAGAGATTTAACCTGAAAATCATCTTTGCTGAGAAGAGAATGAGTTACGGATGCTTTGGTCAAACTTGTAAATCACTTCATGTACGACCCCATGTGTGAGAGCTCACACTGTGATGACTCTCAGCTACTACCACACCAAATTCTAGCTCAATATCCCTAAAACTGACTGAGTTACAGCCACCTTTGTGTTAGCAAAAGGCTGTAGCAGCCATTTTGAATGGTGTTGACCCTAGAAGTTAATCAGGTGTACATTTAAATACATTCACTGTTCACTGTCTGAGAGTTTCCTTCAAACCCGTCTGGTGGTTTATGAGATGTTTTGCTAACACTATAGATAAAGGGGGGTGGTGGGTGTGTGTGTGTGTGTGGGGGGTAGCTTTTGGAAAGTGTTGTCATCCTTTAAATAACTCTGGTTTGACAGATTATCCAACAACTTGAAAAACTGTTACACCTAATCTAAAGCTGAATGCTGAGAAAGTGCTTGTCCTGTAACATGTGGAGTACTGTGGGTAATATTCAAAACTTTGCCTCTGAACAACACCACAGTTAATTAAAGCAGCGCAGCTGTCATGTTATGACAGATGCGCTTCTGGTTTGTTCAAACGGGCAACCTGAAATATTGCGTAAACATTTGGAAACTGCAGACATTTTTATGCACAGTATCTCGTTTTTTCACACACTTTGCTGCTTCTGTTTCCGCAACCATGTCATTTGGGGTGTAAAAAAAGGGCAAAGGAACATTAACGGGTGGTCCCCCGTGCCCTGTTATTAAGGCTGGTTTCAACATTAGGTTCTGTAAACTCACAGGGCAGTGCTCGCCCAGCGAGACCCACATCCCAGGGAGGAGAGGCGACATGAAGCTGGTGGAAAAAGTGGTGCGGTGGCAGAAATGAGCGGCTGTATTTCTGCAACCCGGACACACCCCACAGAGGAGGATAGCATAATTACACCCGCGCGGGACTGTGGAAACCACTTGAAGAGTGACAGAGGGGGGGGGCCGCTGCTGCTAAATATGACCAGAGTGGAAGTACAGAGCAGGGAGGCGGCTGGGAGGGCCAGCAGTGAACTGTGAGAGAGACCCTTTGCCTGATGTCCCTGCCAGGGGAGGAACAGGAACTCAGCAGTTCAGTTGCCTGAGAAGAGATATCAGCCATTGTGCTGATCTTAACTAAAAGAAAACACCGAAGCAAACATCCTGCCTGCTGGATCATCTGTTCAGTGCAAGATCTGGGTCCAAATAAAGCCTCGTGACATGTTTTAAGAAAAGGCACAAGTTATTAACATTGTTCCTGGAAGTTTCCTCTGGATATTTTGTTAAACAAATTAAAACAAATGAAGCATCCAAGGTCTCACCAGGTAAATAGGCTAATAAAATAAAAAAATCATGGTTAGACGCTGCAGTTTTCTTGTTTGTACAAGGCACAAACATTGGCTTGTCAGTTCAGTACTGCGCGCATGTTTTATTCATGACTGTGGGGTCACATGCAAAAATATCAGCGCTCGTTATTTTTTCATACATTTGTTTGTTTTTAAGGGTAAACTCGATGTTCTAATGTCAACAGAACTGGACTGAGTCCTGAGAAAAGGAGAGGAGACAGCACCACCACACCCCAATATGAGCTGTGCACTCAATCCATTCCTAAATATTACAAATAAAACCTTCAACAATTATTCAAACAGAATCAACAGTCAAGATAGTCCGTATGGAAAATAAATCTTTGTCAACATGTCTGACCAGAAGAGAAAATACAACCCCAATTACAAGAGGTTGCAATTATATGAAAATCTCATAAACCCAAATTTTATTCACAGTGGAACATAGTAACCATCATATGTTCAAACTAAGAAACTATCAGTTTTTAGGAAAAAATAAGATAATTTTGATTTTCTTGGCAGGAACATATCTCAAAGAAGTTGGGACAGGCGCAACAAAAGGCTGTTTTAGTCTGTGATAGGAATAAGAAACAGATGGAGGAGCTTTTTGCAACTAATTAGGTAAATTGGCAACAGGTCAGTAAGAGGACTTAAAATAAAAAGAGCATTTTTAGAGAAGCTGAATCTCTCAGAAGTAAAGACGGGAAGAGGTTCACCAGTCTGCATGAGTCTGTCTAAATACAGTGGAGCAATCTCAGTGGAAAATTGGGGACATTTCGATTGTCTCCTAATCCACAGTTGATAATATCATCAAAAGATTTTAAGAATCTGTAGAAATCTCTGAGCTCAAAGGACAAGGTCAAAGGTCAATATTGGATGTCCTAAGGAGCCGCTGCATTAAAAACAGGTCTGATTCTGTTCAGGACATCACTGCATGGACTCAGGAACACTTCAGATCACTGTCTGTAAACACAGTTTACTGTTCTATGATCAGATGAATCAACATTTTTAATTCTATTGTAAACTTTAGACGCCACATCCTCCATGTTAAAGAGTTCAAAAACCTGCCTCTCTGATGGTATGGAGGTGCATTAGTGTCATTAGTATATACAGGTTTTAGAACAACACGTGCTCCCAACCAGACAATCTTCAGGGAAGTCCTTGCATATTTCAGCAGGACAACATCAAACCTCCTCCTGCATCCATTCCAGCAGCACGGCTTCATATAGAAGAGTCCAGGAGCTGAACGGAGCTACCTGCCACCTCTCAGCAGTTGAGGACATCAACAAATCCATCAAACAGCCAGGACTGTAGAGCAGCTGTGTCCTCTGTGTCATTAGTCACCTGCCCTCAGTCATCTGCACCTCAGTGAGCTTCTTTGTCAGCCTGCCACTCTTCTTCTTCTTCTTCTTCTTCTGTTTTTTATGGCAGTTGGCAAACAACTTCAGGTGCATTACCACCATCTTCCAGATTGGAGTATGGATCAGATTATTATACTTATTATGTTCTTCCCAAAATACCTGTTCTTCTTAAAAAAAAACTAAAAATGCTACTAAAAACTATATCCCCAGCTGATCTTTGAATCAATTCCCTAATAACTAACTTATCTTTATTCTTATTCAAATTTCTAATTAACACCTCTCCTTCATGAACATACTTATTACATTCTAAAAATATATGCTGTACTGTTTCTATTTGTCCACAATAATTACAACAACCTGTGGCATGTTTCAGCCTGCCACTCCCATCTGCACCTGCCTCTAGTTTGTAATCACTCACCTGTTTCCACTTTCTCATCCTCAGCCTTTATTTTTAATCTCTGGTCTTTTTTTTTTCATTGTTGGTTGTATATCACAGTCAGGTCCTCTCCTTGTGGTCCTCTGTGTAAGTCTTTTTGTTGTGAGTTTTGCTGCCACGTCAGCCTTTTTAAAAACATTTTTATTTATAAATTTGCTTATTTTTGAGCTCCTTGTGTTAGTCTGCATTTTAGGTCCAATCAACTAAATAACCTAACAGAAAGTCTCTCTTCAAGTGATAGTTTATGGCTTTTGATGTGGGTGTTGTGGAAAGGTTATGAACAACTACTTATCTTACCTGTTGTAGATGGCTCTTTGAACTTCTTCAGTTTGGAGAAATAGAGTTCATTTATGATCAAATTGATGAACTAAGACATCAGCAATCCACTTTGGGCTTGTCTGAGCAGGACCAAGCCCAAAGTGGATTGCTGATGTCTTGAAACAGCACCAATCTAAAGGGTTTTAATAGGGGATTCATCAAAAAAGCAAATTTAGAAACATTTTTACCATAAGTTTCATAATACATGCTTCGTCTAGCAGACATATTATGATATTTCTGTCAGAAGTGCTCCACTGGAAGTGCTACAGCTAGCTGCTGCTTCTGCTATTTGTTTGTGCAAAGTAATCTTAATATTCTATGTATTTACATAGCTTTTTTATTACTATTTACAGGCAAGCAAAGACTGAACTGTTAAAGATCTTCTGATGAGAAGCTACTACATGTTTGTTTGTTTGTTTGTTTCTTTGTTTTTGGGATTTACCATGTCCTTGATGATGGAGAATCCTCCTATATTTTACATTCTCACCAATATTTATTTTTTTTTTAACCTCTCGGTTTTAAATGTTAATGTAGGTTTGGAAACAAACAAACTAAAAGAAGGGAACCAGAGTAAAACAATAATTTCACCCATCTGCAGGCTCTGCTGCTCTGTGGTCCTCCGGTTGTCATGGCAACGACTGAGTCAGCTTGGGTAAGCTTTCCAAGAAGTTAGCTCGAGTTTACTTCCAAGAAAACCACCTGAATTAGCTGTTTGTTTGTTTTTTTGTTTTGTTTTTTTACTATTACTATTCGTTTTTACATGTAGTTGGCAGAAAAGTAAACTAGGCTAAAAAATCGAACTTTACAAATACGAGCTTCTTTCTGTGCGCTTCCCAGCTCATGAAAGTTTAATTTTAGTTCCTAATGTTTCCCGGGGCTGCCTGCGTGTGTTTTATTCGGCCCCCAGCGAAGCAAAGCGTCAGACTATTGGCCTGTGGCGTGGAGACCCTCCCCTCGGACGTCCATCTCCCTGCGGGCTGAGGAGGAGGCGCAGCGGCGGGGAGCGGCCGGTCAGTCGGCGGCTGGAAGCGGGGCGCGCTCGGACACTTGGCTAGCTGCTACTGCTGCTGCTGCTGCCGCCGCCTGGGGAGGGACGAAAGCGGTTCGGACAAGACTAACCCCCGGGAGCACGAACCACAATTTCCCCGGCGCGGGATCTAGATATTTCCTGAGGTGTTTGGACGCGGGGTTAATAACAAAATGCACCGACTATCGGGGAAAACGGGAGTGGACAGCCTTATAGAGATGAGCCCGACGGACTCTTTCAGCGGTGAGTAACAGACAAGAGTCATCTTTTTTTTTTCCATCATGAGGGAAATTAGATTTAAAATAAACTCATGGCACTCAGCTTGATGATTTCCTCACCGAGGTTCTATTCCTCCCCTCTGAAGTAAGTTTACAAACACAAACTCACCAAATAGTACTGTTTTAGTGCTGCTATTAAAATTATACATGAGTCATTCAGCCTAAAACACAACTAATAGGTTGAAAAGGACATTTTAATCACTTTTGGATGTCATGATGTTTACTTGGCTGGATCATCTTCACACTGACTACATATTTGAGCCATGAGTACCATTTTTAAACATAGCCCGTCTGTTTGTTGCCACCTTAACCAGCTCATAGTTTTGTCCTTTTTTTCTCCCCATGGAAGCAGTGATTTACAGGCAGCTGGCCCGCCTGCTGGAAACACTCCGTCACCTACAGGCAGTCACTTTGTCCACCACAAGAAAGCCCCCCCCCCCATCAAATCTCTCTCTGCTTGCTGTCTGAACAGGGATTTTAAACAAACGCTCACAAGGCGGGCTGTGCTTTGGCCATTTATGGCCACGAAATGTGCTGAACCAGAGGTGACTCGGCCCGGATGCTCTGTAGCTGCTGAGAGTATGAATCAGGATATAAAGGGTAGAGTTTCATCTGCTGCATTAGGAGCTTTGTACAGTGCTGTTGTCCGTCAGAGACCTTAAAGTCTGAGGGATTCGTGCAAGATAAGGAAATGTACTCTTCTCTCTTGCGTTTGTAGTGTTTTGAGATGGCAGCGGAGGCCATGTTTTTCACTTAAACCACAATAACACAAAATGGTTATTTATTATAACATAAAAGTCTCTTTGTGGGCACCCTGAAGCATACTATTGCTTGTGTTTTAATTGGTGATCACGCTTTCTTTAAGTTATCCCAGCATTACGTCAGGAGGCTTCGTTGGCGTATGTGTGGACCTGAAACTTGCAGCTCGCGAACTGTGACCACAAAGCTTCCTGCTTTGGGAAATCAGACCAGCCCAGCATAAAAGAAATTGAAACTCTTTAAACGTTTTCTCGCAAAGTAGTAGTTGTAGACAACACCCCTGTGGATTTCGGCTTCTGTAAATCTATAGAAAACAGTGAGATTAGGGAATTAGCTCGGCCAAATCAGCTTTTTATTTCTTTGCGCTGTTTTCAGATTCAGCATTTTCTGGCTTTCTTTTTTGCAGCTGGGTTTTTAAATGACTACATTTTGACAAATACAGATTCACGTCACAGTCGCTTTCTTAGATTTTCGATGGGTTTTGCTGTGAATATATTGAAAAAAAGAGCGAGAACATGTTGTAGCATACCCACAACGATCAGCTGCTCACTCTTGAACAAAGCCCTTTCTGTGATGCTTTTTTAGTTGGGGGGGAAATCTCTTGACACAGCTGACTGGCTTGTAATGCATCCAGTAAGGCGCCAAATTGTGACAAAGTATGCCCAGCTGTTTGAAAGTCCTCCTCAGGCTCTGTTGAGTTAAGTTCATTCAAATCAAAGACACGATTGTGTCTCTTAAAACTAAAAATATCAAGATGTCGTATTAGAATATTGTTAATGTTGAGCATAAAAGCATGGCTCCGTGGTTTTGTCAGCGTCTGAAGTAAAGTACATTGTGTAGTTATGATTGTTTAGGGAATGATAGTTGGTAAATAAGATAAGATACTTGTCCTTGTGGCTGTACATGTGAACAGCACTACATGATTATATCCAGCACTTAGATTACTAGGCTCTGTTTGTCCATTTGGAGGGTCAAAACCAGCAGCAGATTAGAATCTATCCAAGTAGGGGTGAAATAAAGAAAAGGAAGGTCCCTGTATGCTTCCTGCTGATATGAGATATTTCCCTTTTTGTGATAACTCCATTGGATCGTAAAATAGTGAGTGTTCAACTGATTGGATTCTCCTTAGGGCTCGCTCTGTCTTCCAGTTCATTTGCATTGGAAATAGTAGTTTTTTTACTTTAATCTTAGATCGTTTTTTTTCTGTATTGTCTTATTTTCCACAGGGTACAAGAGCAAAACGTCAGTGTAGTTGTAAAAATGTTTAAAGGGGCACAACTAGTAAATGTAAAGACTATGACTATAAAGGGGCCAACCAGTGCCTCTCTGGACTTGTACCTAAACTATATACTGTGTAAATCTAGACCTCCAACTGGAAGTTGGAGCTGAACCTGGACCAGTGTCCCTGGTTGGCTGGCTCCAGTCCAAGTGTACAAGTTTTAAGTCCTGCCTCCTTCATGTAAGCAAATGGAACATTGTCCTTGGTAAAATGAAAAGCTACACCTCGGATTTTTTTATTCAGGTGCTGATTTTGTTGACTCACATAGTTCTCACCTTGCAGCTGTAAGCTAAAATATTCGTTGTTCTAACAGGTTTAGCTATAACTTGTTATTTCCTGCTGGAAACAAAGCTCGTGCGACGCCACGATTGTGTGCGGGAGAGTGGGCGGGACTTAAAGCCCCGCATCTCCAGTGCACGGACTCTGGTTCCAAAAATACGACCGGGTCCTGAGAGAAGGCAGGGACACTTGGTCTGTAATATACATACAGTTTACGGTCTAAATCCGCTACTGGTTACAGCAAATTAAAAGGTAAACAGAAGTCCACACAAAACCTCCCGCTAACTTCACTGATGCACAAAGTTTAGCTGCAGCGCATTACAAGCTCAGTGCCCTCCCCCCCTTCTAACTCTTTCAGCTTGCTTCAACTTCAATGTAGCGTAAACATGTCACATAAGCAAATGACAACCGCGACAGCCCGTTTTACATATTCCTGTTAGATTCACAGAGTGAAACATAAGGTTATATTCCAACAACCAGTAAGCCCGTACGGCAAAATCAAAGCTGCATCACATGCCGTGCTCCGTTTTAGTTCAAAAGTTTTGGAACCATGCAGCATTTAAAACAAATGTTACTCTTTTAGTTTTAGGTCAAAATGTTTGTGTGCTCTTTTCAGCTCTGGGTATGCGTGTTTTCTGTGCCGAGTCCAGACTAAATATAACCTCGGAGACCGTCAATTAGGACTGTTAAAGCTTAGTTTGAAAACACAGACACGGAGGCTGAAGCCTTTTTATTTTTGTTCAGCAGTATTGGTACCTGCTATGTTTGTTTGACTTCCATCTGCATCTCCCATTTGTTTATGCAAAGCTTTTTTTCAGAACCTACCCGTAAAAGTTAAACTGGCATCTGGAAGGCTGTAGGCAGAGAGTGAAACTATAACTTGATTGTAGCTTCGTCACAACAGTTACGTCTATATTTAATCACATTTAGGGGGGGGTTAACCCGGCTTCTTATTCTTGTTTCCTGGAGTCACACTTGTAATCGCAGCAACATGGCTGTGTGTTTTCTGTCAGAAGGGTCTGGTTGAGTCACCCGGTCTGCCCTGAGGGACCGCTGCCACAACATGCTGTACAAATATAGACCACAACACTGGCTGGCGGCTCGTCGCTGCTCCACTCAAGCAGCTGTTCGTGTGCCTGAAACTTCACTGCCACCAAATTGCCTGTTTGGTGGCATTTTTTTTTTAAAGCGTTGGTTTCGTAAATCATTCTGTCACTAACTGAGTGGTGTTGTGTTTTTTTAATCTTAATGTCTTGCAGATGATATGAATGGCTATGAACAACATGCCTCATCAAGCACAGGATCCCAAGGACCGTCTGCGGTAAGCACCAGCTCACCACAAAGCTGCACTCAATCATCACCGTTATCATGACACTTCCACAAAGCAGCTCGCTTTTATACTATACAACAAGTCTTCACAACTTTGATATTGGGCTGAGTGTTGATATTTTTGTCTACAGAGTACATCAAATTTAATTGGAATTTATGCAAATGGTTTAAATATCTGAAATCAAATTTATATTTTGCTTTGAATTTAACAGTACTGTATCTTAACCTCCATCTGTCTTCTTTCATGGCTGCAGAGTGTTATTGTTTACTAATGTGAGGAGCTTTCTTTAGATTTCCTTCCTTCTCTTTTCCATTTTGTGTATCCCTCCCATTAAAACAGACGGGCTGCTTTTTGCGTCTGAAGGAGCAACATATAACGGCATTAGTTTTGTTGACAACAGCGACCCTGGAGAATTAGATGTGGTTCTAATGCTCGTATATTTTCCTCCTTTCACACTAAAGTCTCCTCTTGATGTGTGTGTGGAGACCTGTGAGTCTCTCAACGCCAGCCTGGCCTCCCTGGCCTCGTCCGACCTCAGTGACGGTATTCAGTGCAGATCTCAACCCTCAGAGCGAATCAATGCTCTGTCTGGGGTAAGATATCAGTCCAGAGCTGCAGATGCATGCTGTTGTGTCAGTGTGGGGGTTTCTTTGACGCAAGCTCGGAGCAGAAGCATCTAAAACGGACTACAACGTGTCTGTGATCCCATCTGGTCTCTTCTGAAGTGTTTTTTTTTTTTTTTTTAACGTGACCTGCCGACTCATTCATTCACCTCTATATGGCGTCACTGCTGCAGTTTTAATGGCATGTTTTGGAAAATCTTCTGGTGTTCGTGTCTTTCTCACTGTCCACTCGGTTCCTCCACAGTTTTCAAGAAAACGGGCGATATTCCTGAAGTATCGTTCCAGGGTATGGCATGGTAAAACAGCCTTGTGTTGTCGTGCTGCTTTGTGCATATATCTGTTTGGCTGCCGGGCTTTCATCCTCTCAGTGTTGAGTTTCGCTGCCAGCATTAGTTATTCAGAGAATGAAGCTTGGACATCATGGAAATCAATACATACTTCTTGCCAGAGAGCTGATGCTGGCTTGTAGAAAGCATGTTGTTGTTTTTTTCTTTTTCCTAAGAGCAATGGAAACAAGCTCTGATGTTCACTGAAAATGGAAAATGCCTTTTTTGATTTGCTTGTTTTTCTCACCTGTAATAATTGTTCGCTTCACTGCGGAGAAAGCGACGGTGTTACAGGATAATTAGAAGCCTAACACCTTTACATAAACATGCAGAGTCACACACATTTGTGTGTGTGCTGTTAAGTCTATTTCTATTCTAAGTACAGTGCATATAGTGTAATCAAGGCACCGCCCTGTGCTCATGACAGAATGACAATGGTCTGCAGCTAAACATATGCACTAGAAGCGTTTTCTAGTCCTCTTGAATGTGGTTTAGTTAGAATAGAAAGTACCCATTTTAATGAAAAGCCTCAATTTTTAACAGCACACTATTCAGGTTAAAAGCTTCTCTGGTAATTGGTCTCCCTTTAATCAAAGGCTACGATTTAACTAAGTGTATAATCCTTTCAAGACGTTTTAGAAAGGAACTTCTGCAAATGCTTTGTTGTGTTTTTAAAATTTTTTAAAATAATTTCAGTATAGTTCGTGGGAACAAGCCTTGGTTTATTAATGCTTATATTTTTTTTCAGCAGGGTCATTTAAATGTATGCTCGACTCTGACATTAAACCAAATGCCATTTTTATTCAAATTTACAGATCCATATAAAAAGAGCTACCAAATATTTACAGTTTAGGTCACGTTTTCAGATGGTAAGTATTTATTATATGCAATAATAATATAACCATATCCGCTTACTATTAAAAAAAAAAAAAAGGGAAGCTTTACTTAAATATAAACTGCTGCTGGAGAAGTACGCTGTAATTATATTAGATCTACACATGTGTGTGACATTACTCAAGGTGAAATTTGAAGCACAAAACTGGCTTCTAATTTCTCCTATCCCTAAATTAGAAGTCAGCTCAAGATACACCTTGCTTTAAAGTTGCTGTCGAAACACCCGGTAGTTTGGCGGTCGGTGAACGTACAGAAGCGAAGTTGCAGTTTCACCGAACACGCAGATGGACGGGCAGATGCACCGATTCCATACAGCTGATCTGTAATTACGGCAAATTAGAGAGTTCCTGCAGCTGCATCCAAGTTAAGGAAAGCAACCGACCCTGTCAGGGTCAGCACGGTCCAAATGTGGTCCGGGAGGTAATGCAGACCGGTGGTTAAAAATGTGTGCATAATTTTGGATTAGAGAACCAAAAAAATTGTCGACAGGTCCTGTGCACGTCTGCAGCTTTAGGTTGGTGCAGCAACATGAACGGGGAGTGTAGACATGCTGTAGCTTTAAAAGTTTTTTTTTTACTTGCATTTTTCATCATTACCTCTCAATGTCTTCAGATTGTCCCGTCAAAACAGAAAGATCACTCATAATATATCTGTTACTTTTATTTTCTGTTATTTACTCTTATCAGACTATTGTAACACTAAGTGAATATTCAGTGTCACCAACAGAAGAGCGACTTTGAGCTTTCTTCTGGTCTACATATCACTCCTCCTGTTGTAGTTGTAAACCCAATGATTATTTTTAAAACATTTTCATAATACACTATCTGGTGATTTATGAAAATTTTGCCAACAGAGAGAGCTGACTCCAATAGTTATTGCCATAGTTTTAGGAACAGATGTTGTGCAAAAGGTTAAATTGAAGTGTAAGTTGAGGATGACTCTCAGCTACTACCACACCAAATTTTAGCTCAGCAACTGTAAAACTGGCTGAGTTGAAGCCATTTCAGTGGTTTCTAAGCTGGCTTAGCTGCGGTGGTTTAATCAGTTGTTGATGTACATCCAGTGATTACTTTCTGAGAGTTTTTTTATGTATAGTTTGGATTTCTGTAGATGATATTTTCAAAAATTGTAACGGGTTCATCATCAATCTCATGACAGAACAACAGGCGGGATTGATATTGAAGCTGAAACATTTTAATAAAGAGACCTCAGACTGGTTTCAAGTCTGTTCCACCAACATGTTAACATTTCCACCAAACAAATACAACGCCCACACATTTACCCATTGTGGTCTGTCACGCCATAGGTTTCGCTCTAAAGTGTTGTGCCTGTGCGTGTGTCAGGCAGAGTTTCTCCATCTTTAATTTGATGCTATATAATAATGGCTATATTTACTCTTTGAGTTTACTGTCCTCCCTAGACTATATCTCTATGCAAACTAGAACAAATTTTGCATTTATTTTCTGGACAGCAATGAAAGCCTATGTGAAACGGGCGCTCCATGTTCCACGTTTATGGAACAGAACAATACTTGTATTGTGTGCAAACGGACACCGATGGGGTGTACATCAGTACATTCGAACTGAATAATGAATTCACGGAACTCTGGGCCAGGCTGGGCTAGCAGATTTAATAATTATGTGAAACGTGACGCAGCATGTTTGAGAGACTGTTTGCACAGTGCAGAGCTATAACTCCCTCCCGTCTCTGATGCTGTGCCCTTATTAGATCAGCTAGCTGGCAGCAGCTCTCCTGCCCTCGTGCTGATGTCATTTCTAGGATGCTACTTCTTTAAACCTTCCTCGTCAGTAAAAAGTAGAATGACCAAGCAAGGGATGGGCTGTCCTGGGACGTCGACTGAGCTGCAGTGGAGTGAGAGTGAGACAGGTTGTGCAGCCTTCAGGGCTGGACTCTGGTCCCCGGAGTAAGGCGGTTTAGCAGATGCTAATGCATCTCAATCATAAAACAAGTGGGCCATGGAGGTAAAGTGCACTTCCTTTCCACCCTTTCTGCACAGCAGTGGGCTGATGGACGGAGCAAACTCTGTCAGAACAACGACTGAGTGAGATGTGGTGATTTTGATGGCTTTCTCCTCGTATGTGTTGAAACCAGCTGTAGTGAAGTGTATGAAGGTGCAATGTATGCAGCTATTTTTAGCTCTGTGAACAGCTGAAGCAGCACAGACAGAAGCCTTGTCCTCTCTGACTGCATTCCTGTGTGGTGCATGTTTTTATCCGTCCAGTAGCCTCTTCAGGATTAGCATAGCAGACTCACTTTATTGGAATTTCTGCTACCACAGCACTCATGGTCTCAGCCAATATGAAATCGAGAATTGACAAAAAAGTCACAGTCTAAAGGTCCAGTTCAATTGGAGGCTTGTGAATTATCAGTTTACTGAAATTCATCCTGAGGGACAGGCAGCAGAAAAAAAGTCTTTTCCTGTAAGTCATTATAAGGGAGCGTGAGCAAAAAGCATCTTAGACGTCAGTGATTCCCTCTGTAAGCATGCCGTTTGCGTTTGGAGTGAAAAGACATTAATCAGCATCTTAGATGTAGATGAGTAACGAAGTGTGAAGTGACCTGGAGGCGTGAAACACTGGACGCAGTTTAACTCTGTGCTCCTGCGCTGCGAGTTCAGCTAAAGACGTGCTAAAACTGTGCCGTCACGTATGTGTGATTAAGTGGTTGCCTCTCTGTGTTATCTCATTTCAGATAGACAAACAACAACAGAGCAAAGACTCTGTGTTCTTCCGAGATGGAGTGCGCAGAATTGATTACGTCCTGTCTTATGTCGACGATAAAGACGGCGATAAAAAACAGGTAAGAAATAAAATATTTTTGGTGCATGTCTGTGACGTTTTGTCACTACTGTATGTTTTTTGTTATTTCTATCAGCACACAAAACAGTATTATTCATATTAGACTGATTGGATTATCCTGAGAAGGTAGCACGTCACACAAAAGGAAGGCTTTGGTTATTTCCTCATCTGCAGTAAGACCTCCTTACAGGAAACCTTCACTTGTTTTCCTGGATCATGCTCTAAATACCACAGCGCTGATAAAATCTGCTAAACTTTTTTTTCTAAAGCTAGCTTCCAAGAAGACAAAGATTTCCTGTCCAGATTTTTATTCAGAAAAAAATATTCTGTCGTGTTTCTACACTTCATGTCTTATTGTGTGCAAGTATTTTCTCAGAGTGCTGACAGTACTGAGCTGTTAGCCTTCACCACCAAAGTGTCATCATTCCTAGGCCTGAAGGACGACTCACATTTTGCCCACATTTTCAGCCAGTGAGTCAACAGAAAACCCTCTGGTCCAGGCAGGAACAGCGTTAATTTTTTCCACTAAGGGAGGAAAGGCGAGCGGGAGGTCACTTCCTGTGCTTCATCCAGATGCATTGCAAAATATTGCCCTAAATCTGAGCTCTAACGGGGAGGCGTCAACTCCTCATTTGAGCTCTTTTTTTTCACTGCTAAAACACAAAAAGAGTTCTTTCAGTGTATGTTTCTGAAAGTATGAAAACAAAGCGCCACGTGGTAGCTTTTAAAATATCACTGTTATCACAACTCATTCTCACAACCTGTTTCTACTGCTGTGAGTGTTACAAAGAAATCTGCTGAATGAGTCTGATTTAGCCACGCTTCACACTATAATTTATCATAAAAACAATTGTTTGTATTCACAGCACTGACCATGAGGCCATCTTCATTTTACGTACAGATTCGTGTCACATTTGCCCATATCTTATTGGTTTGTTCAGCTGTAAAATAAAATGTAAATTCTAAACATTTTTTATTTTCTAACAGAGATCTTTAATGAGCTGGATTGTTGGTTTTCATTTGTTTAATTTTCTATCAGCAGGTGATTTATATATATATATATATGTGTGTGTGTACCTTTCACAACATTTAAATATTCCTCTTAAATTTTCTTCTTCAGAAGGAGAAGAGGGAGGTGTATGAATTCAACTTAAAGGAATTTGGCCTGGAGCTGGAATTAGAAGAAAAATCTGTAAGAGTCACTTATCACTGAAATGCTTATGTCTAAATATGTAACCTCAAGTTCAGCTTTTACTGCCAAGTAATATTTTAGTTTCAGTAACCTGTGCGTCCTGTTTGTTTCCAGGAGTCAGAGGACGGAAAGACCTACTTTGTCAAGATCCATGCTCCGTGGGAAATTTTGGCCACTTACGCAAACGTGCTGAAGATCAAGGTTCCGTTCAAGGTCTCCGACACACAAGGCGACAGCAGTTCGATCCCCATGAACTGGCTGTCCACGCCTTTCCGTCTGCCTAAGGACATCATGCACCCCGAGCCCGATTATTTCACCGCTCCCTTCAACAAGGATAAGTCTGAATTCTTCCTTATCGACAACAAAGACACGTTCTTCCCTCCCTCGACTCGCAACAGGATAGTAAGCATCCTTCTTCGCCTTCTTTGTGACCTTCAGTATTCGAAAGCTGCAACATTTTCAGAATGCTTACAAGAACTTTGGGGTCATTAATGGAAACCGTTGTAAATGCAGTGGCCTTTTTTTTTTTTTTAATGTCTGACCAGGTCTACTATCTCCTGTCCCGCTGCTCGTACACCAGGAAGGAATGTGGAGATGTGGAAAAGAAGGGAATCAAGAGGTTGCTGAATAACGGCACCTACACTGCTGCCTTCCCTCTCCATGATGTGAGCTTCTTTTAGTTAACCTGTTTTATTTCTTGCATTAAAAAAAAGGAATAGGGTCTCCAGTGGAGTTTTTACTCACTTCTCTTTAGCAGTTGCATCCTGCCGAAAGCAGCTTTTATTGTTGAATAGTAAGGATGGATACAATCAATAAATGTGATAATAAATTGAGTTTTCTGCGTGCTTTCAGTCGAGATACTGGACAAAATCAAAAGATGAGAACAGCAAAAGTGAGAGATACACTCTGTACAAACACTGGGCGCAGTTCCTCTGTTTTTTCAAGGAGCAGCCCCTCGACCTGGTCAGGTAAATCCACAGAGCTGAGAGCTGCTGTTCAGAGAAGCACATCAGGCCGGCATCAGGAATAAAAGCACATGCGTCTTCTGTCCTCAACAGAAAGTATTATGGGGAGAAGATTGGCATTTATTTTGCTTGGCTCGGCTTCTACACTGAGATGCTGTTGTTCGCCGCAGTCGTGGGAACAATTTGTTTCATTTACGGATTCCTCACCTACGACGACAACGAGTGGAGGTTAGTTTTCTAGATGTTTTCAGATACTTTTATTTTTGCATTATTTATAATTATCGACATCCCTTTTTTGTTTTTCTTTTCAATAGTAAAGAAATATGTAGCGAGCGGATTGGAGGGAATATCGTCATGTGTCCACTTTGTGACAAGAAGTGTGGCTTCTGGAAACTCAACACAACGTGCAACTCGTCGTGGGTGAGTAATTTGTGCTCACTGTGACTCATGTTCTTCCCACAAAACATGTCATTTAAAGAATGGTTCCAAATAAATATTAACAAATCAGGTTTTTTTTTCATTCACTTATTATGTCTTAATTGTGCTTATCTTCCAGCAATCCCACCTATTTGACAACGTGGCAACGGTGTTTTTTGCCATTTTCATGGGAATTTGGGGTGAGTAAACATATCTGCTCTCATTGTTTTCTGTTAAACACAGTGTGCCACCTAGTGGATTTGATTGTCACTTAAATGAACTGTTATTTGCCACTTGAAGAAATGGCTTCCTCTAAAAGAAAACAAGTGATTTACTCATTATTAGAGTCTTGAAGATGTCTTGAATAGTAACAAAGGAGAACATCAGTAACAGCCTTTTCCAGGCATAATCGGAGCGCTCATTCTGTACAGCTAGTTAAGGTCGTTATTTTTCTCATGTTGTGTGACGGATCGAATGTCTCTGCAGTGACACTGTTTCTGGAGTTCTGGAAGAGGCGACAGGCCCGCCTCGAGTACGAGTGGGATCTGTTCGACTTTGAGGAGGAGCAGCAGCAGCTGCAGCTTCGGCCAGAGTATGAAATCAAGTGTCACGTCCAGAAGGAGGACCCCATCACTAAGGTGTCTGTGTACTAATGAAACATCCTAATTTACTGTGAGATACTGTTCTTTTAGTCCATTTAACTTTTACAGGAATTACTCAATGATAAGACTTGATTACAGTATGAATTAGTTGTTTGAATGAAGGGTGTTTAGTTTATCTGGTAGAACTGAAGTAACAACAGTATCAGACTTGTAAAATGAACAGAAACAGATTGTTGCAACCATCCATCATCACATCCCGCCCATCTTTAGAAACAAGAGTGGGCACTTGCCAGAACTGTTACAGATGTAGTGGGGAAGGTTTTTCTGTGCTGGGCCCCGGTGATCTTCTGGGTAAGGGTGGCGCACGACGCGGACTGACAGTTTGGTGAGGACGAGGTTTTGTTGTGGTGTAGTTTTGGTAGATGACAGACATTTCTGGAAAGACTCAAGAGGCACAAGTTTCCTTTTGCTGAGTTCAACGTTCATCTGTTAGCCAATCTATCTTGTGAGAAGTTTTTTCTTTTTTTTTTTTTGTCAAACCTTGTGTTCATTAGAAGACCACAAATGAAAGACAAATGAGATCTGATTGGAAAAAGTGGTTCTGCCTGCAGATTTAACTTGAGGAACTTGGCCTTCTAGAGTTCTCTTTTCAGGATGTCTCTAAGGATGGCTGACCATTATGTCGCTGCTTTTGCTTGCCTCTGATTTAGGAAATGGAGCCTTACTTACCCCTAACAAGCAAGTGTGCACGCACATGTCTGTCTGGAGCAACCGTCCTGTTGTGGGTGAGAATTTTATCTTTGGTACACTTGATTTGTTTAAAGTGCTTCCATCTCCCATCTTCTCTCTCCACCTGTTCTCAACGGTCTTCCTCATCAATTCAACCAGGGCTTGTATGCGTAAAACAAAACCTAATGGGGATAATTTAAAAAAACTGACAGCTGTGATCACATCATAATACTTCAATAAACCAATGGTAATGCTTGTTAATTAGTCTAAATACTAGCAGTGAGGCATTCTTAGAAATAGAGGTAGGCCAATTGGTCAATCAGCTACATTAATTTGGTTGATTTTTACCATTTTAAGAAAAATAATTAGATTTGGTCTGTGTATGTGTTTCTTAGACAGAAACTATGGATAAATTCAGACTTGTAACGTTCATCATAGCAAGTCTTTAATGAACTCTAGCACAAGTACGAATGTGTACTGATCTGCATCAGGCCTTGACATTAAATCATTAAATTACAAGCTTTTGTTTCAAAATCGATCAGATTTGTATGAATATTAAACTGTTTTAGGTACGGTCCAAAACCAAACAAAATAGCTTCATAAATGATCTGCACTCATTTCTGAAGCATCGTTTTTTTTGAAAACTGCAACTGGTCAACATCTATTAAGAGATGTGAGTTATCAAACTGATCCAAATCTCATTAGTTTTTTCATATAGATGGAAACTATAACATCTCTGTAATAAATTTCTTTTTTCTCACTTACTACTAATATTCATGCTGAATGAAAACATTAACCTTGTCTTGTGCACAGATTTTTTTGCCTGCACTTTTGCAGCTGATTTGGTGTTTTCGCTTGTTTCTTTTCCTTGTTGTTGTTGTTCATGTTGTCATAGTTTTTTTTTTTTTCCTGTACTGAAGATTTTGTTGATCATTGCCTGCATCATCGGGGTCATCGCGTACCGCTTGGCGGTGTACGCAGCCTTCGCTAGCATCATGAAGGACAGCCCCACCAACAACCTGGAGGTGGTCGGCCCCTACATCACACCTCAGTTGGCCACCTCAGTCACAGCCTCCTGCATAAACTTTGTCATCATCATGATCCTCAACCTCTTGTATGAGAGAGTTGCTATTTGGATCACCGATATGGGTGAGCGCCACGGCATGACACCGGATCCGAAAGTGACACTTCTTGAAAATGTAGCCACGTGAAAGTATATTTAAAATCTTTTTTTTTTTTTTTACGTCCTGTTTGACAGAAATCCCAAAGACCCACCTGGAGTATGAGAACAAACTGACAGTGAAGATGTTCCTCTTCCAGTTTGTCAACTACTACTCTTCCTGCTTCTACGTGGCGTTTTTTAAGGGCAAGTTTGTCGGCTATCCTGGAGATTACGCTTACATGTTTGGCAAGTGGAGCAAACTGAGGAATGAAGAGGTACCGCGTGCACGATGGAGCAAAAGATCTGGGATTCAGCTTCAGCCTATATTTTAGTTAATGTTTCTTTCTTTGTTTCTTCTTGTTTTTCTCTGCCTGTGTGTGCTCAGTGTGACCCCGGTGGCTGTCTGATTGAGCTAACAACCCAGCTGGTGATCGTGATGACTGGAAAACAGGTGTGGGGCAACATCCAGGAAGCTCTGCTGCCGTGAGTACAGAAACATCCAATTATGTTTCTTTGCGGTGAGTAGACATGTTGTAGTTTAGCACATTTTGAAGCAGGGGTTCAAAACCTTTCATCTTCCAGCCTCCAAAAATAGACTTATTACTGCGGAACTAATTTCCTAGAATCTAATAAAATATTAAAGAATAGTCATTTGACTTTGGGTCCTCAAGAAAAGGGTTCATTGTTGAAATATAATAAACATGTTTAAGAATCAAATTCAACACAAAGTGAGTGCATCAGAACCTTTGAGAAAAATAGACTCTGCAAAGGCACATTAAAAATAAACAGAAGCTGCGTTAATAAAGCTATGGTTGTTTCCAGTTTAACTCAGCATTCAGTATTGTTGTGAAAAGCTTCCTGAACGTTCTGTCGCCCTCTTGCGTCGTCCAGGTGGCTGATGAACTGGTGGGGCAGCAGGAAGGCACGAAACCACCCAGAGAGTCTGTACAGCCGCTGGGAGCAGGACCACGACCTGCAGAGCTTTGGGCAGCTGGGCCTCTTCTACGAGTACCTGGAAATGGGTAAGAATCTGGTACAGAGTCAACTTACTAGTCACAAAAAAGGCAATTAAAGTCTGAATTTTTTTAGGTAACTCATTTTAAAGTCCAAACTATCAATACTACATGGATTTTAGCATTTAGTGACTAGATTTAGACCAAAAGCAGAGCCAAAATCGGCTGGAAATGTTGCATTCACAGACTGATTTATGACAGATTATATCCTGTAGATGGTGCTGTTTG
Source organism: Kryptolebias marmoratus (assembly GCF_001649575.2). Lineage (NCBI taxonomy): Eukaryota > Metazoa > Chordata > Actinopteri > Cyprinodontiformes > Rivulidae > Kryptolebias > Kryptolebias marmoratus. The sequence goes on along the minus strand of NC_051440.1, from coordinate 12,479,994 downwards.
CTTGTGTTCTCTCACCACCGTCATCTCTCTCCTCTGTGTCCCAGTGATCCAGTTTGGTTTCATCACACTCTTTGTGGCCTCCTTCCCCTTGGCACCCCTCCTGGCTCTCATCAACAACGTCATCGAAGTCAGAGTGGACGCCTGGAAGCTCACCACTCAGTTCAGACGTCCCGTGGCAGCCAAGGCCCACTGCATCGGAGCCTGGCAGGAAATCCTCAACGGGATAGCTGTGTTTTCCGTCGTCACAAATGTGAGAGCCGACCTTGGCTCAGAATTTAGTTTCAGCGAGATTAGGTTGGTTTTACGAACCCAGCTATAACGGTTCTTGTTTTTCTTGCTTGTAGGCGTTCATTGTAGCCTTCACCTCTGATATGATCCCTCGGTTAGTGTACATGTATGCCTACCAGCCAGACGGGGAGATGAACATGAAAGGCTACATAAACAACAGCCTGTCTGTGTTTAACATCTCTGAGATCCCTGCGAAGAACAGCCCTGAGAACGGGGAGAATCCTCCCTGGTTTAACGACTCCATCACGACCTGCAGGTGAGAGTGGGAAAAATGACTCAGAGTACAGATCGTCTTTTCCCTTCTTTGTCACTGTAACTGCAGCAGAAGATGCCTTTCAGATTATATCATATAATAGCTGATTAAGCAGCTGATGTGGTACAATAAATGCAGTGTTTTATTGAAGCTAGTTTGGTGGAGCAGATGTTACCATAGTTTAAGTGCTGTTCAATTAGAGCATCTTTATGAAATCTCAGCATCAGTTTAATGAGACCATATTCAAAGCTCCTGTGTGCGTGTGTGTGTGTGCGCGGAGCCTAATTCACCTTAATGCAGCACGTTGCATTAGCTCATTAGCTGTCTGCTCTTCCGTGTGGAAATCCTTACAGAAACCTCTCGTGTCATTTCCAATAGGCTTTAATTTCATCTTTCCACGATTCAACATGACCGTTAACAGTCCTGAATTATAAATCACAACATCCACATATATGATTCTGGATAAACCCGGCCATGACTTCTTACCCATCTGCTCTTTCCTTGTAGATATCGCGATTACCGTTACCCCCCTGGGCATGAGAAGCAGTACTCCCACACGATGCAGTTTTGGCATATTTTGGCTGCCAAGCTGGCTTTCATCATTATTATGGAGGTAAAAACATCCCAAAGTTGTCTTTTCCATCATCTGAACTCAGCCTCGCAAACTCCCTGTGTGTAGCAGTTGATAAAGGACAAAAACAAAACATTTGTTCTCTTGAATTTCCATATGAGAATCACCAGCTTAAAGTTTGGACACCACTGCTCTGTTGACCAGTACTGTACTTCATCTCCTTATTTTCACTGACATTAGCCTTTACTTCATAGGATCTATAGAAAGACTCTGGAGAACTGTGTCAGACATTGTTGTTTCACTCATAAATGCCATAACAATATACTGTCATATGCTTTCTACGTATAAGAAATGCAATATTTGATGAAGACAGTAGGTGGTGCTTGTGCACAACATGCAAGACATGATGTTAAAAAGTGTGCTGTGGCCTCAGTTTTCTTCCATTTAAAGATGATGTGACCTTCATTATTTTCACACTGCTTCAGTTCAACATTACCAGGATATTGTAGCAAACTGTCAGCAGATTCACACACCTGTGCTCTCAGATGCAGCCCTTGTGGATAATGTTTAGAAGATGTATTCAGCGCTCGTAATGCCTGTGTGAAAATGGCTACAGTTTAATCAGGCGTGGCTTTTCTTCTCCCACAGCATGTTGTTTTTCTGGTCAAGTACTTTGTGGCCTGGCTGATCCCTGACGTCCCCTCTGATGTGAGGGCGCGAATAAAGAGGGAGCGCTACCTGGTCCAGAAGGAACTCCACGACTACGAAGTCAGGAAGCTGAGAGAGCAACTCCAAGAACGCAGCAACTACGAGTGTACCTGCCCACCGGGCATCTATCCGATTCTGCCCCAACACGAGATGCTGCCAGACATTTAGCTCAGTGAGTCAGACACGGTGATGCAGATTTCCTGATGCTGAATTGGCTGGGTTGTTTGTTGAATACAAACCCACAGGCCACTTTTAATAAACAGCTTTACTCACTCTAAAGCCATCCCACTTCCATTTATGTGCTGACCGTGGGAAGGCTGAAGGACCATGTGTCTATGCATGCTGACACTTTGAGACACTTGAATTTCGACGTCTGTCTCATATTTAGGACTCGTCAGTCTCTGTGTTGTTGTAATAATCAACTTGAAGGCAATCAAACTTTGCTGCAAGTAAAGAGGAAATCTTATTCACTGTGTCTAAAAGAAATAACTCACCCTTTTTTTAATATAAAACTATTTATTTTAAGTGCCACTAAGAGTAACCAAAGACTGAATGCCTTAATAAATCACACTTTTTTTGTACTTTATGTGCATCTTCTCAAAGGTTCAGTTCACGTTTGACTTTGTTATTTTTTTACAGCTGCAGCAACAAATCTGTGCTTTGATCTGTTTATCTGCTTTGAGCTCATTCGTCAATTCATCGGTTTCTTCAGACCATGACCTGACATGTGAAGTAGCTCTTTTTTTTTTTATTTAATGAAGAGCAATCTGTGCCCTTTGTGTTGACTGTGAGTAGGGACAGGTCTCGTCCTGCTGTAGCCAGTTGTTCAGCAGCAGCTGGCGCGTGTTGACTGTTTACCTGGAGACGAGAGGCGGAGGGTTCCCTTTCCTACGGTTCTCATGTTTTTTTTTTTTTCCCGGCACATCGAACCGAGCCGTGTTTGCTCGTCAGCCGTCACCCTCAGCAGCTCCAGTGCTCCTGGTTCCCTCAGCTGTGTCTTCGTAGAGAATCAGAGGCACCCATTTTTGTTTTGATTTTTTTTTTTTTTTTGCACAAAGCACTTAAACAATCGCAAAAAAAAAAAGATGAACGGCTAAATGACGCGATGGCGCTATATTTACAGTGTTTATCGAAGCAGCAGAGTGCGATGGGAACTCTTCAGGTAAATGGGACAAGGGTCGTAGGAGCGGATGCTTTATATTTATGTTTTAGCAGGAAGTAGTTTTTGTTTGGAAATTATATGAAGGATTTTTCACATGACTTGTATTGTTTGTGTAGTAACTTGTGAAAGGTTTATGAAGGATATTAATACGATGTAGAGATACTGAATGATTATGATTCTAAGATATGAATCTGTTTCATCTCACTGTTCCAGTTTGCCTTAGCTGAACTAATGCCCTCCGATGCCTTAATATATTCTTTTTCTATTACTATTTTTTTCATATTACCTCTTTTTCATAATATGTTCTCTGCTGTTGTGTTTTAGTTACAATCTGATTATTTTATCTCGCTCTGAGCTGAAAAAAAAGAAATAAGAGAGATAAATCTGTTTACTGTATGCTCAAAATGAAACTGTTGTTTGTGTTCTGCCTTTTTTGTAATTGTCCTGTATCCTAAAACATGATGTGATCAAAACAAAATCTCCAAAATAAAACTGAGAGACCAACTTGTGCAGAACTGTGGATGTTCAGCTCCCCTCTGGAGAACATGAGAACTGCTCCTCAGAGCAGATGGCCGGGTACAAAAAAAAAGATGCTGATAACTATTCAGTGTTTGTTCACACTCGCAGCCAGATATCTGGCAGATTTTTTTATTTATTTTTTGGCATAGAAAGCTTGCAGAGGTCATTACCATAACAAAAACATGGACAACTGAGCTTTAGGAAGGCTGCACTCTGGAATTTTAAGCATTAATGCATTGATGAGTCGTTTCACTGATAATAATGATGACTTCCTTAAAGTCAAAAAACTAAGAAAAGAGCTTTAGTGAAGATTTAGGTGTTAGGTGACATGGCCTGAAATTATTTTTATTACAACACCTTTTGCCACCCATTTAAGGTTTCCTTGGTTTAATATTCTCATTCCTCCTGAAGGTGGTAACCCCCCCCCCGCCCACCACCAGAGAAAAAGACCTACAGCCTGGTGCTCTCCTTCAGCCTGACCCTGTCTGTCACCTCCTCCTCATCCCAAGAAATAAATAAATAAAAGTAACCATCTGGAGCCTCCATAGCTTGGACGAATTCTGTGCCACAACTATTTCATCTCAGGATCCTCTCCTGTTTTGACCCGACCTGACAGTCTCACAGGTCCATCTTTTTTTTTTTTTTTTTTTTTTTTTGGGGGGGGGGGGAATTCTGCAGGCCAGGGTTTTGCAGTCTCATCCCCTACATTACCTCTCCGATCAGCTGTTTCAGACCGCCCATTGTAGAGGGAGATTCACGGCACTCTCTTACCTGCCGGCGCGTCGCTGGCTCCACTGCGCAGCCGCAGATCGGAAGGAGGAAGAAAGGAGATTTTCTGCACCTGAGCACGCGCGCGCTGACCACCTCTAGCCTAATTAAACAGGGAGCTTCAGGAAACCAGAATTCTCTGATCGTGTCATAAAATGTACACAAAATGGGGATGTTTAAAGACACATCCAGGAATGTCAAACAGACGTCTTCCTTACGCAACACCGCCCCTCTGCGTGCTGGACTCATACTGGGACTTTTAACAGTCCCAGTTAACACCGTTAACAGTTAACGGTGCAGACTTTATTTCATCAATTAAATATTGATTTACTAGTTTAGTAATCCTATGTTTAACTCGTAAAGGCCACGAATCACATATAGAATCACCAGAACTTGGCCAACGTGTGTGCGTAAAACCTGAACTTTTCTTTTTCCTGCAGCGACCGAGTTAGTTTTACTCTGCGCATCATTTTCAGATCCGTCAGAGATCAGTGAAGGACAGATGTCATCCAGATGACAGGTTTTTTTTTTTTTTTCGGATGTTGTAATTGAATTATAGGAGCGGATGGAGGGAGGGTGGGGAGGTGGGGGAGGCGGAGCTGCTGACAGGTGGAGGAGCTGCGCGCGCTCTCCGCGGTGCTGAAAGCTGCTGTTGCTGCTTCTCACCTCAGATCAGATCAGACCGGAAATCCACCAACCCTCCACCGGCTTCAGGCTCGCTCTCATACCTCAGATTAAAAAAAAAGACAAGAAACAAAAACAAATCAGCTTCCTATTTAACTGATTTATTTCTTTGACTGACCCGGATCTGAAAATGGCTCTGCACGGATCGCGCGAGGCAGAGGCGGACTTTTCTGGCTGCTGCTGCTGTTTTCTGAAAGCAGCTCATTCAGACTGAACGTCCCCCCCCCTCCCTCCCATCCTCCTTCTCCCCCTTTCCTTCTCTCTTTTTCTCCATCTTTTCTTATTTATTTATTTATTCATTTCCCCCCGTCCTGTTCGTTTTTTCAGGACGTCGAGGCTTTTTTCTGAAAGAAAGCAGAGGCGCAACATTTGGAATAGCATCTGAACAAATATGCTTTTTACTGCTGCACTTCCACTTATGTAAGGATTTTATTTTTTTAGAAAAGGAAAGAAAAAAACAGACGAATCCAACTTGGAGATGGAGCTAAACAAGGACCGGATCAAAGAGGGGTTTAAACAATATGCAGGAAAGGCCCTGGGGGGTCTGTACAGGTAAGGCAAGAAGGAAATGTGCTTTGACCACGGAACTGGGGATGTTCTGATTAATTCAACTTAAAGCATGATGGGGTGAGCTGAAAACGTGCCGTGGCCTTAAAAAGCGCTCATTTTTTACTTAAAAATGAAAAAAAATAAAATAAAAATCTGTATGTGATAAATTAGGTACAGGGTAGTGAAAGCACGAGTCCGAATATTTAAGGATCACATATTTCCCTGGAGGACCGTCCCCTCCACCAGCAGCTGAGGGTGTTTTTTAATAATTAATGAAACAGAACGAGTCGTGACACCAGGTCCGAGGAGCCTCACGTTTCCATCTGGATTAATCCAGGATCTATGGACTTTAGATCAGTTCCTTTAGAAAGACGTAAAGGTGCAAACAAAACACAATCTAGATGTAGATATATAAATTAAAAAAAAAAAGATTTACAGCAGAAAGGCTTGGTGAGCTGGGTTTTTTTTTTGTGGTGCGTAAAATGGAAATAATTTAAGGTTTCATCCAAAACGGTTGATATCTGAATTGCTAAACGAAAATGTATTTATATATATATATATTTGTTTTAATTTGGAGCTTTTAATCGTGACCTTTTGCTCAAACATCCACCCGACTCGTTCCCTTTTTAGTTTTTAGCACCAGAAGCTGGATCCACTTGTTCAATTTGGGTCTGTAGCGCAAGAACGTGACTCATGACAGACAAATAAATAAAAAAATAAATGAACCCGATGGTTAAATCCAGCAGCAGGCCCCGGCAGTCCTCTCGGTGAGGCCTGTCTCGTGTTTAGAAAACGAATTTCTAATTTCTGTGGAAAAAAAAATAAAATAAAATAAAATAAACGTGAGGGGGGCATAAAGCTTATATTTAGGACCTCATTTAAAAATTAAAAAAATGTTTAAATAGGTTGCAAACGACCGTGAAGCTAGTGCTGCAATGCGGATTGAAGGGAATTTTTTTCCCTCTTTTGGTTCCCAGTCAGTCTTTTCCTACAGCAGGGACCAAAAAATGAATGAATTATATATATTTATTTCTTAAAATTATCAAATGTTTTGCGCGTCAAAACGTCCATTTGCGATGTTAAGAAACGACAAGGTGAGAAAAAAAAAGAATCTATATCATTTATAAATAAAAAATGCTGCACATGATGATTTATTTGTGTCATTTCTTTCGTAGAAGGACGAAGAAAAATAAAAAAATAAGGTTTTTCATTTGTAAATCCAGAAAAAAACCCAACCATATCCGACCGTTTGGGTTTAAGATTAAAGTGAAGCTGAAAGCAGATCTCTCTCCGGCTCGCGCTGCAGGAGGCTCGAGAAGCGGCAGCAAACAGGTGAGGCCATCGAGCTGACGGAGGATGGGAGACCCCGGGAGGACCAGGAGCGCGTGCCCCCCATGTGTGACTGCACGTGCTTCGGGCTCCCGCGCAGGTACATCATCGCCATGCTGAGCGGGCTCGGCTTCTGCATCTCCTTCGGCATCCGCTGCAACCTGGGTGTGGCCATCGTCAGCATGGTTAATAACAGCACGATCCACCAGAACGGCAAGATCATCATCAAAGAGGTGACCACCCTCCCCTTCATCTGGGCCCCTACCCCAAACCACCCCCTCGAGGAGGGCCCGAGCCAACATATAGGGACAGAAAATAATTGCATTGCAGTTGATACGTTGCCTTTCTATTTGTCTTTTTTTAAATTTAGTTTAACCCAAATTTTAAATAACAATGGCAAAGACAGCCTGGCAAAAACACAAATAGCTTTAACTCATATTACCTAAACTTAGCACAAAAAGTAGTAAATTTGGATTTGGTTGATTATTTCTTTGTTCTTGACAATAAATTTGACACCACTGGAAAGCCTGTTTATTTCTTCTTAAATGGCGTCACATTTGTTCGGAAAATGCATTTGTAGGTTGGGCAGCAGAGCCGAATATGTGGATTGTGCCCATAAAAAACAATCTTGTCAAATCTTCTCTGCCAAACAGCTCATTCAGCTGTTGGCTCTTGTTTTATTGTTGTTATTGCATTGGATTGTTGTGCGAAGAAAGTCTGAAGAAACAGGACATACTGGCAATTTAACAAACTGTGGCCTCGGTGGCATGTGGAAGAACCATACACAGCCACAACAGGCTGGCACCTCCTCCTCATGCTGCTTGCCAGCGTAGTCACGCGCTGCTCTGGGATGGCGTCCCATTTTTCAACCAGCGTTTGTCATAAGCCAGCCAGTGTGGTTGTGTATGGTTCTTATAGGAACAAACAGCACGTCAGCAGGTGATCCCACAGGTGATCCCACAGGTGATCTCACAGGTGATCCCACAGGTGTTCAGTGAGGTTGAGGTCAGGACTGCAGGCAGGCCAGCCTGTTTTTTCCATTCCTAAACTTGGGAGGTAGTTTCTGAAAAACCCCACGTTCTGTTGGGGGCTAGCGCAGCCATTTTGGAGAAGATATGGAGATATGTGATTACCACGGACACTCAGGCACCTGAGGCATCAGGAGCTCAAAACAAAAGTCAGAGAAGATCTGGCAAATTTTTCATGGGTGCAGCCCTCAAATACATTTTCCAAACAAATGTGTCACCATTTAGGAGGAAATGAACAAGTCTTCCAACAGTATAACATTTATTGGAACCATTGTTACAAAAAAGAAATAACCAACCAAATGCAACTTTCCTTACTTTTTAAATTAATGATCAATTTAAAAAATCTTTTATAACAATTATAGTTAAAATTTGCCAATAGGAATTGTTTTACAATTTTGTTTTAGTTTCTGTAAACCATTTCAGGACCCCCAATTTGGTGTTTTGCGTCCCACAGTGGGCCTCGGTCCTCACTTTTGGGAACCACTTATTTAAACAAAAATTTGCCAGATATATATGACATAAGATCAAATTCAAATTTAAACAAACAAAATATTCCCATGAACAACAACCTTTTTTTAAATTACAAAAGAATAATTTAACATAGAGGACCTTTATAAAGTATTTGTATTTTTGTGTGTTTCTTGAAGAAAGCTCAATTCAACTGGGACCCAGAGACGGTGGGGATGATTCACGGCTCCTTCTTCTGGGGCTACATCGTCACTCAGATTCCAGGGGGCTACATCTCCTCCAGGCTGGCTGCAAACAGGTAAAAGAAAACAAAAAAGCAAGCACTCTGGATGGGGCGTTGTTTTCCCTGTTTCGTTCGAAAAAGAAAGCTGTGAGGCTTTAATTCAGCTCTCCAGCCATACGTATACGAGCACGAGGATTGGCGAAAGCAGCAGATGAACTGTGGGATTCGGCTGATGCCCGCCAGGCGTGCCTCCTCATGTTAATGAGCTCCCGTGGGACCACTGCGTCTAATCCTTTATGCTGAGCTGCATGGCAACCACCAGCAGCCAAAGTCTTGTGTGAAATCTGCTTCCAGGTGCTGATTGCAGGATGATTTCACTGACCAAATACAGCTCACCGTTTTAGTTCACCGATGACTAAATGGAGCAAATGTGAAACAAAGAACAGGAAGTCTTTAATAACATATTTGTATATGTATTCAAAAGAGTAAAAATAGGACATTCAAAACAAAATTGGACGAGTCACAATAAGTTATTCTATATTTTCACAAGTCTGTTGTTAAATTATTTCTAATTAACTCTAAATAAGATGCAACTCTTTCATCATCTGATGACTTCTGTTGGAAACTCAGCCTTCCTCACTCCTCGAAACCTAAATAACAGCATGAGAAGATGTCTTTATTTCTGTTTCTCAATTTTTTTTTACATACAGAATTATATATTTATATTTTAAAAAGGTAATTGTGCCATGTGTTTTACAAGTGTATCATGCTGTATTGTGTATAAAGATTCATTGGTAGAATTTTTCTGAAGGCAGCTTTTGAATGTATTGTATTATATTGCGCTATATTAAAGTATATTGATCGAGCCCTATCAAATCGAATGGAACTGTATAGTATTGTATCGTATCGTGTCATTTCATTTCATATTCAATCGTACCGTAATAAATCAAAGGATATGAGACTCAAACTCTGTGGCATTGTACCATATTGTATTTTGTATCATGTTATATCAAATCAAGTTAAATTTACCCAAATTTTGTTGTATTGTGACATACCATAATGTACCTTTTTAGTATATAGAAGTGAGTAGTTAGTATATATGTAGCTAACATACTGAACAGAACCCTCAAGCTCCCAGGCCTCTGGTAGAGGACCCGAGCTTGAAATGAAAGTGGAACCGCCCATGTGGAACAAAAAGGGCGAGATGGAAGTTTATATATATAACTAGGAAGTTGAAGGACCCCCTGTAGGTTTAACTCCATGTAAATGAATGGGAATAAGAAAGATTATAAATACACCTTAGATTGATATTGACTTCTGTTGATTTACATAGTTCTTACTTTGCTGTTCTATTTTCAAACATTCATTTTCCTATTAAGTTTACTTTTAATTAGTTATTTGAATCCTAAAATCCCCCGTGATTGTGTGTGTGTGTTGGTGTAAGTGGGCGGGGCTTACAGTCCTACATCCTAAATATATCTTGGGATATCTTAGATTTAATTTTGAACATTCATCTATTTATTTTTTGAATGTACAGTTTTCATTTGAGTTGTTTTGTGTTGTATGTATACACACATATGTTTGTGTTGTATCAAATCAAATATTTATCATATGAAATTGTATTGCACCCTTTCAAATCAAATTAGTAATGACATTTTGTTGTATTGTATTAAATGGATTTAAGTCTTATAGTACCTTATTAGATCAACTTGTAAATATATCATAACTGCTCTGAGTGTTTATACATCCAGTTGAGGCTATTTTAGCTTCATTATGAATGTTTATTCATTTTTTTTGGTCATAAATATGATAACAACATTATATTTTGGGGCCTTTGATGTTTTAATTGATGAACACTGTTATCATTGTTCATTCTGTACAGTATAATGATTTTGTTTTGACAATAATTTGACATCCTTCCTCATTGTTTACCCAGAGTTTTCGGAGCTGCCATCGTGCTGACATCCATCCTGAACATGTTCATTCCCTCCGCCGCCCGTGCGCACTACGGATGCGTAATCTGCTTGAGGATATTACAAGGCTTGGTGGAGGTACTGAGGCACAGTTTTGCACATCGGGTTCTGACATTTAAAAGTCTCTGAAACAACGCCTCATTATCAGGGCGAGAGCTGGAGCTGACCCCCTGGTTAAAACCGCCCTGACCTTCTGTTCGTGACCACATTTTACACAAATCCTCCTCTGCTTTCTGTTCGAAATTGTCTGGTAAAAAGCGTTCCCGTTATGAAGAGGCTCCCATTCATTATACTGTACACAGATTGGTCGGTGAGCAGCACGAAACCCTGAATAGCGGGGCTCATGTGTCGCATTGTTTGCCAAGCTGAAACAGCTTTGCGTTCACATAGAAACACGTGGAACAAAAGGGGTAAAAACCACTTGATGCGGGCGGCTCCCACAGCTCAGGAAGGGGCTTCGTTTCGGGGAGGGCGAGATGCTATTATCAGACTGAAGGTCAGCCTCTTCTGTTGTTGTGTTTAGCTGCACACTGTCATTTCAATAGCTCCTTGTGACCACTGAGAGAAAGAGCTGCCTGTGTTCTGCGCCGCAACTTATTACTACAAATTAAGCATTAGCATTTCAGGGTGTCTCCCACTGCAAGCCCCAGCAATTTGAATCTATCAATAGCTGATTGTGTGCCACTTAGCGCTTAATGAAGATTTAATGGGAGCAATTCGGTTGATTTTTTTCATGAAATGGGGAGTCAGCTTAAATTTGCACTAACTCACACCCGAGCCATTAGTCTCTATTAGGACGGCCAGCTCCAATACGCGTCACTTTGTTTGTTATTACCTTCAATTTGTCCCAAGATGCTTTGACAAATAAGAAGAGACTGTGTCAGTCTCTGTGTCAGTGAAGCAGGGGAGTGAATGTGTCAAACTGGAGAAAACATTTTTTGGGGGTGTAATTAAATGTTGATCAGTTGATTTAAAACTATCCAATAATGCTGAGGTTTATTGTGTTGCTGTGCAGGGCGTGACCTATCCAGCCTGTCACGGGATCTGGAGTAAATGGGCCCCACCGCTGGAAAGAAGTCGTCTTGCAACCATCTCCTTCTGTGGTACAGAATATGTTCTCACGCTGGGGTTGGAATGCATTGTGCACAGATTTTTATCACACACTTCAGCTCAGACAGTGAAACAGGTGTAAAATTACACAATTTGGTTCCCAGAGCTGTCTGAGCTGACCACATTTAGAACCAACACAGCGGGACGAGACTATACTCTCTGGGTAAACAGATGGGATCCCGTTCTGCTTAGCCACAATAACGTGTCTTGTTCAGGGTCGTACGCTGGTGCGGTGGTGGCCATGCCTCTGGCTGGGGTCCTGGTGCAGTACACGGGATGGTCCTCCGTCTTCTACGTGTACGGTAAGTGATTACAAGCTTCACATCAGAATCTGTAACAAATAAAGTAGGAAGCAACTATGGTAAGGGAAGGGTTCTGAAGGAGGAAAAGACACATTTTAGACTTTTGATGCAACAAGGTGACACTGGCATTGCTGTCAAAACAAACTATGAATTCTTTATTTCTTTTAGATCCAATGTTTAAAGTCTTTTACAATATCTAAAGATACGCCATCATGTCTTACTCTTATTCGGCTACCATGTGGGTGAAATAGTCACACCCAGTCCCAAATATTATTGAATTAAAATTTAAAGTACTGTGAAAATGTTTAAACCACTTCTAAACTTTTTATATTTTGCTTCAGTGGAGACAGACTTTCTGTAAGCTTTTAAAGCACTCTTGATCTCTCCAAATTTTCTTTAAACTTTTGCTGCTTTTTGCTGCATTTATTTTCTGTCCACTCCTTGTACCCAACCATGGCAGCATGTTGTGCAGTTTGTGCCTAAAAAATAAAGAAACCATACAAGTGTCGGGCCTAAAGAGCTGTCTATTTCTTTAAGAAATAAAAAAAATGTCTGAGATGCATCATCTGACTGTTAAGCTTTCAGCTAACAGCTCTTTGGGAATCATCATGTTGATTCTGTGATTTTTGGTATTTTTTTATAGATCTAACTAAATAAACTGGAAAAAATAGTGTTTTTGTGAGAGACTGCTGGTAACAAAATAATTCAAGATCTTTTGTAAGGTTGGTTCTTTGACAGAATGTTTGTTAAAAGTCGACTTCAGTCTCGTTCATTTCTTGAGTTTAGGATCCTTTTTTATGCTCAAAAAGTGTTTCATAGTTCTGACAAACAGAAAAAAACTTTCTCAAAAAATAGTCAGGTACTGGACTGAAAACGAGTGAAAAAGCAGGCAATTTCCAAAGAAAAACTTCAGAATCTCAGAAAGCTTGAAAAAAAGGTTGACGAAGACCTCTGGCTGCTTGGAAGGAGAATATTATCTCAAAACCTGAGCATCATTTGTCTGTAGTTTACAGTACCAGAAATGTTTATCCTTTGTCTCTTTCAGGATCTTTTGGAATCTTTTGGTACATGTTCTGGATTTTGGTGTCGTATGAGAGCCCAGCCGAGCACCCGACCATCACTGAAGAGGAGCGTCGCTACATCGAGGACAGCATCGGTGAAAGCGCCAAACTGATGGGTGCGATGGAAGTGAGTGGCGCTTCTTGATTCGTTACGCCACACCTTCAGCTTCACATCCAGCTGACTTCTGTTTTTTTGTCCATATAAACGTACAGAAATTCAAGACCCCCTGGAGGAAGTTCTTCTCCTCCATGCCTGTCTATGCAATCATTGTGGCCAATTTCTGTAGAAGCTGGACCTTTTATCTGCTGCTCATCAGTCAGCCTGCATACTTTGAGGAAGTCTTTGGCTTTGAGATCAGCAAGGTAAATAAAAACACTGCTGAAAAATGTCTATTTTTAGCTCTGGAAACAACTTCTGTTCTGTCAGAACGAACAAAGACAATCTCAGATACAAAGAGCTCAGCATAGCTGTGGCATAAAAAGCCTGTTATGAATTGACTTAAGGATTTCTATTCTCTCTTATTTAGTTGTTAAGTGAAAAATGGCCATTTCAGAGTCTGGCAAAAAAAATCCTTATCTATGTCAAACAGATTTATACAATTTCCTTCAGCTTTACAGTTTTTATCGCCTGCCTCCAAAGATGAAAGGGTGATAATGTCTAGCACTCAATGTCTCTGTGTGTTTGTGTTTGTTCGTCATGTTAGCAAAATATCTCATGACCAACTGGATGAATTTTAATGAAACTCTCAGAAAGTAATCATTAGATGTACATCTGCAAGTGATTATGTTTGGAATCAACACAATTCAAGATGGCTGTCACAGCTAACTCACATTAGCAAACACAAAAATGGCTTAAACTTAGTCAGATTCACAAATATTGACCTAAACCTTGATATGGTTGTAGCTGACAGTCATCCTGAACATATACTGTACTTTGAGAGGGAACAGATCGCATGAGATCTGCAGGACACTGAGTATAAGTTTATTTTAGGGGCGATCAAAACGGCTCTAACTTCATCATTTCCTATTGTAAGAGGATGTAAAACTCTGGCATGAAAGGCAGCAGGCGATATGCATTCCTTCAAGGAATATTAGGCCTTTAATACTCCAACTGTCTGCTTTAGTTCCCACTCTGATGAGTATTATTTGACTGCCAAGTGCAGCTGAATACAACCACAAAACTCTTTAAACTCATTTTACACAGCCTGCTCTGCACCATATGACAGTAAAACCAAAGTTTCCAATTTACAACCAAAGTCAGACAAACAGAAGAAGCACACAAGTTACTGTAAAGTCATCTCCAAAGTAGGTCAAGTCAGTCCAGTACTCCTAGCTGAGGAAAACAATAGATTGGAGTGAATCATAATTTGAGCTCAGTTTTCTATCCTGAGTCTGGACAAAGTAGGGAGTTAGAGCAGAGCGCCAAAACTCCTTTTTAATAGGAGGAGACCTCCATCAGAAGCAGACTCCCGGCGGGTGGCCATCTGTTTGGAACGTGTGGTGTTAGAGGACAGAACAGACAATCTGATCTCATGACAGAACGTGCCGCTCTTCACTGGTCTGACGTGATGCAGTTTCATAGTAAAGAGTGAAAAGCTGAACAATTTACTCATCTCCAACAAAGCTGCAGCTCGTCTCTCTTACCAATTAGAGGTAAACTCACTGGATTTTCTGCTGTTTGTTTGCCTCTGTCACAATTCCTCACACAGTTACTCAGATATGGATTATAAGTTTTAACTTTCATGGGTTCCATCAACACTCATTGGACACTGTTGAAGGAACACTTTTACGTTTTAAACGATGGAAAAAAAAACAGGTACGTGTTTTTTACAGCGACTGGATTCAGACTATCAGGAATCGCCCTTCTGCTGTGTGAAAAAACACAGTTAATGACAATATCTGCATATGCAGTGCAAGACAATTAAAGTGAGCAGAACGAGAAGATGCATCATGGGATATTCATCTGCAGACCGTAGGATGGCATGAATTGTTGAATGGCTGTCACCCAAACAATGATCAGATTTTACTTTTAGGAAATGCTGGAGATCAAAAATGCAGAGAAATTTTTTAACCAGAAATAACTTTAAAATAAATAATGCAATTTTGTAGTTATAATTTTTGCTAAATTAGCTAAAAGCAAGACACAGTATTAGAAGTTTGAAAAACAAAAGATCAGTCATCACAGAATAAAGGACAAGTTTTTAAATTAAAGGCCTTGAGAGGAAACTTTGTTCAGAAACTGATATTATTACTTCCCATAATGAAACAGTTTTTCATCCAGACAACAGAATTCATGTAATCATAAATGGTCCTGATGTTTGCCCTCCAGTGAGAGTGTAAACCATGATTCAAGCCACACTGACAGTTGTAATTCAGGCCCGGGATGAGGTCGGACCGTTACCGCGGTGAATTATTGCTCGCTGGAGTCAGAGGTTGACGCGCAGCAGCACATTTATTCGGAGACGTTTATGACGGTTTCTTTGTCGCTGTCAGAGCTGCTTCAGACACGTGTTTTGATGGTTCCTCAGGTTGGAGCGCTGTCGGCTCTTCCTCACCTGGTCATGACCATCATTGTGCCTTTAGGAGGCCAGTTAGCCGACTACCTGCGGACCCACAACATCATGTCCACCACTACGGTCCGTAAGATCATGAACTGTGGAGGTGAGGCTGTCGTCGGGTTCCTGACTGTTCCTTGAGATGTTGCAGAAGTGCTTCTCATGAGTCACTTATTGTTCGGCTGCTTTCAGGGTTTGGCATGGAGGCGACTCTCCTGTTGGTGGTGGGTTACTCTCACAGTAAAGGGGTGGCCATCTCTTTTCTAGTCCTAGCAGTGGGCTTTAGTGGGTTTGCAATATCAGGTGAGTCCTAAAGAGATGTTGTTTTTTTAAATAATATATCCTGTTTTTATTTAGTAATGCACTGAGTTCTCTAACTTTACTGATTTTGCTGCAGGTTTTAATGTGAACCATCTGGACATCGCTCCTCGCTATGCCAGCATCCTTATGGGTATTTCAAACGGCGTGGGAACCCTGTCAGGGATGGTCTGTCCACTTATAGTCGGAGCAATGACAAAGAACAAGGTGAGCCTGTCCTGATGGGAACAGAGTTAGAAACCTTTGAGAAAATAACATCAATCATTGATTACTTATTAACCTGGAAAATATTGTCACCTAATGCAGTTTTTGTAGTTTATAGGATATTCTTTAAACAGCCAAATACAACTAATCTGGAAAAGTTCTTTTTTACTTGTACTAAAATTGCTACATACCTGGTATGTACTTGGTACTTACAGGGTATGGCCCTGGTACCTTTTTGGTGTTTACCTGGTACACACTTGACACTTACAGGATACCATATGTACCCAAAAAGAACCAGGTATGTACTTGATAAATACAAAGTATCTGATACATACCTGATATGTACCCATGCTGGGCATGTACAGGGTACATACCTGGTACTTAGTGGATATTTATCCAGTAAGTAACTGCTTTTGTACAAGACATGTTCCAGGTAAATCCCAGATACGTACCCAATAAGTACAGGGTAACAAATCATTTCCTAATACAGTCCAGTCCCTGTAGGTACCAGGTACGTACTGTGTTGTATTAAGTATTGCTATCGTTTCCTGTTTTCAGGTTAAATACTTTTGTTTATAAAGCAGAACTTGTTGCAGTCACATGTTTATTTATAATGTCAGGGATGAAACAACCCGAAACCTTGTTCTACATAGATGTATAAATACTTCGTTCATTTACTTTCTTCACAGTAAATAATACTGTTCACAGGTTTATTATGAGAATATGTTTGGAGAAAGAAATTATGGTATGTTATATTATTTGTAAAACAAGGTGGAGGCAGTTTCATGGTTTGGGCATTCTGGGACATTAGGACAACAAAAAAGGTCCTGACATAGTTTTGCAAATTGACTCTCCCTCAAGACAAAATTGCCATGAAAGATTAAAAAACAATTCCCTGCAACAGACTTTCTGCTAAAAACAGAGTAAAGGTAATATTTACAAAAAGCCACATCAAAGCCCCAACCATTTCCAAAGAAATATTAAGGAGGGACTTTGATTTGGGATCTTTTTATCTACTTTTAGGACTTGAGTGGAAGGCTCATAATCTTATGAGCCATATTTGTACAGAAATAAACATTTAAAAAGGACAAACTTTCAATCACCAGCGTATCTTCTAAAGGCCTTCACTCAGTCTTGTTCCAACTCTCTGTCTCTGTTCTTAGACCCGCGAAGAGTGGCAGTACGTCTTTCTCATTGCCTCCCTCGTGCATTACGGAGGCGTGATATTTTACGGGATCTTTGCCTCTGGGGAGAAGCAGCCTTGGGCCGACCCCGAAGAAACCAGCGACGAGAAGTGCGGCTTCATAGACGAGGACGAGCTCGCCGAGGAGACGGGCGACATAACGCAGGGCTACGGCGCGATGGCCGGTCCGGCTAAGAGCTACGGGGCCACGGCTCAGCTGAACGGCGGATGGGTCCAGGACTGGGACAAGACGGAGGAATATGTCCAGGAGCCAGCAGGAAAGATGTACACCCAGCGTGGCTACTCCTAAACCACACAGCTGTGGTGAGCCTGCTGCAACAACAGACTCTCCATCGCGGATTGCACAAACCGTAGACAGATATTTCAATTCATTCTGTGTGTTCAAGTAGTTTCAGATGAAATGTAAAGAAATAGTTAATTGCAAAGCAGAAAAAAAAAAAATCCTCATTAGATTCTCATGTTCACATCTGCACATCGTAGGGCTTCACCATACATACAGAAAGTGGTTGCAAAGAACACTGCAGATCTGTGTCGTACGACTTCAACACCCAAACCTCATTGATCTACTTGAACAACGTGAGCCAGACGACCATCATGTAGGGGTTTTTCTCTAAAATACTACTCTAATTGCACTGAAACTATAAGTGTTCTGAAAACAAAAAAAATCTAATGTGTTTTATGTACTGTATATATCTGTATACTGTTTCTGTGAGACTATTGTGAATTTTGGGTCACTGATCTGTGTTAACATTAAATATAAAAGGCCATATTTTTCATGGACAGTACCTCCTCAGGGAGACGACGTCTGCTTTGCAAAAAAGGTCTTCATCTTCTTCAGTGAGGCCTACAAATATAAGACAAAAATAGCGTGAGTGAAGTTTGACTCGTAGAGTTTTAGTGTGTGTTTGTTGCATGAATTTGCTCAGCTCAGTGTTTCAGATGCAGCCGCCTCACGCTCGCCGGTAGTCCTCGCTCAGCCGACTCGCTTTGGTCCTGGGTAAGTGTCTTCAGCCATTGTGAAAACTAAAAGAAACTTTCCCGATCGGGTTGCGATGAGAGGCAAATCAAGAAGGTTCTGCAGGCGGAGGAGACATTGTTCGTTGGTGTTTGGTGTGCATCGCAATAAATTCTGTGTACCAGCCGCCACCCGTTACATTCTGTTCTGTAGAGTAACACTAGCTTGCTGTATCTGATTGTACTTGTTTTGGAGTCATGTGATGATCAGCATTAAGGTGTGTGTTTTAACGGATTCCTGGTGTCCGGAATGTCAGCTTCAGTGCTCATGATGCAGGAGGTGTTGTTGCATTTTGAACAGCGAGGAATGCAGTACTACATGCAAACATCTTAGCTGTTTGTGATCTCTTGATGTCCCTTGGTTGTTGTCATGACCATCACAAGTACTTTAAAGGGATGGTTCAGATCCTCTGAAGTGAGGTTATGTGGAAATGTCACGAATAATTAGTTTGGAGAAATACAGAAGTGGCAAGCTAATGGCTAGTCCAAGCAAGGCCAAGCCCAAGATGAATCGCTGCCACTTTTAAACAACTCCAATCTAAAGCTTCCCGTGCAAACGCCATTTTATAAACCTTTACACTGGTGTCCGTTTTGCATTAGGCAGAGCACACTGCTTCCTATGTGTAGGGAGCCATATGTGATTATTCCAACAGAAATATGTGCTTGCAAATAATCATCGAATTCTATATAAATAATCACGCAAAATTGATAGTGGCAAGTCTATACAATACAATGGTGTTTGCATGACTCATTATATTACATTTTTAGGTTCAGAGTTGTTTTAAGCTGCTCAGACTTGTTAGCTTGTTGATCCTGGCAGAATTAAACTCTATTTCTCCAAACTAAGATTTGTTTAAGAGCTTTCTACAACAGGTAAGATACTAACTGCTCATAAGCTTTCTACAGAACCCCACATCTAAAGAGCTGAACTGTGCTTTTTACGACACGTTGATATTGTAACACTTGAGTGGACCACATGAATTACTAGATGGCTCTTCCACTTGACTTTATTTGCTTTTGAAACACTTTATTCTTCATTTGCTGTATGAAATCTGCAAGAATGTTTAAAATATATGAATATTTAAGAATGTTTAAGATGACCAAAAGATGCTATTATGGCTTTGTGCCTGAGGTTTATGTAAACAGATAAATGTGACTTTACGGCTTCTATTATTGTGTTTAATGAAGAGGTATGTTGATGTCAAAAAGTGTTATAAAAAATACTCATATGCTTTTATAAAAAAAATACGCAAAAACCATCATACGTTGTCCTGTGTTTTGGTGATTTACTGAGCTCCTCGCAGATTGGAGACAGACTGTTTAACCACATCCATGTTTCTCATTAGGAAATCAATGTTAGAGGCGTCTGGAGAGCAGAAGAGATTACTGGACCTTGTACGCTTACAGGAACAGAAACGTTAACGCTGTTAGATTTAACATCCCGACAAACCACGACTGCCGTCTGTAGCGGCTGAGACTTCAATTTAATTTGCAGTGAAGAAGCTGCTGTTCAGGTTTCATGTTGGAGTCTAAAAGTGTGACACACTGCGGCACCTTTGCATGCCGGGAAAAACAAAGATCTCATCATGAAACAAAGAGAAGAACAACTGTGAGGCAGAATATTTTCATGGCTTCTCCTCACATTGTCCTCTTTGAAATCTGCTGCAGCATACTCGCTCTATTTTTGACTTCTTGTGCTACTTTTAGCTTTTAGTTTGTTTTTTTCTTCTTTTAGCTTTTAACTAGTCTTTTGCTACTTTAAGTTAACCTATCGCTGCTATTAGCTTTTATCTATTTGTCTGCAACATTTTGCTACTTTTAGCTTTGATCTAGCCTTTTGCTAATTTTAGCTTTTAGCTAGTGTTTTGCTGTTTGTTGCTAGTTTAGCTTTAACAACTCAATTTAGTTTCTTCCACAAATTTCATCAGCCAACCAGCACTCAGAATTCACTCATGTGTATTTTCACAGACAATGTGATTCCTTTAGCTGTTTAAGTAAAATTGGGCAGACATGTAGTCCTTGTGGGTGGGTGGGCGGTGGGGGGTCCAGTTTTTGACCACTCCTTCTCTGTGAGTGATGGACAGTCTGGGCGCAGTAACCTTCAGCTGCGCTGACTGATGGTTCGATCACAGGAAGCAGCTCCATGTCTGAATCATCCCCAGCAGCAGACTGGCAGCAATCACAATAAATCTCTGTTTCTCTTCTGATTGTCCAACCTGCTGAGGAGGGAAGCCATTAACGCCGCCCGCCGCCTCTGAGAGCACGTTAATTTGACAGAAAACACAATTGTGTCGCCGCTCGTGCGGAACATGTTTGCTCCTGCCTAACCAGCCGGCGGCGGTCATGGCTGTTACACCTGTGACGTGCGCCTGTTAGGATGCACAGGAGCAAAAGACCTGTCAGCATTTACAGGTGAAACTCTCTCAGCTCTCTGCTGCCTGCAGCACCAACTCTTTCTTTTTGCTGCGTCCCAGGCTTAGTCATTGTTCTGTCTGTCTGGTTGTGTAATCTGTGGGTGAGTGAAGGGTGGTGGAGGTGGGGAAAAGGAGCGGGGTCGGTGGGGCAGGTGCAGTTTAGCTCCTGGGGGACTGTAATGGGATGAGGCCCAGCCAGAATGAGTGTTTGATGACAGGGTTGCACGCCTCCCCCGAGACTCTGTCTGCATGCAATTATCCTCCTGATCCCTCCTCCAAGATGTCCACAGTACCCTCCCACCCCCACCCT